>NC_137819.1:35472724-36072724 GCF_963921795.1 Nannobrachium achirus | reverse complement strand
CCTGTAATGATCCTCCTCTCTCCTGGAGGGAGGAGTCTACCTATGCATATATACTGTTGGTTGGCTACCATTCTGGGCCTTATCCTCTGCTAACAGTCATGGACTGTTGGCAGACAGTGAGCCCGGACACATATGCTTTCTCTCATTGACTTGGTCAATGAGACAGAGTATCTATTTGACTGTGTTCGTGATCAATAAATTACACCAGAAACCAGACCCAGTGCGTCTTATTGAAGCATCTCTCAGCACCGTGTTTTGCATCCGAGATGTACAATGTACATCCCAAAAACCAGCCCTATCAGATGGTGTCAAGAAGTGGGACCAGCGTCTTCGTATTCCTGGGAGGGGAGGAAACGCGCCGCGCCTTAAGTCGACAAAGGAGCCACGGGACGTTCTCTCCTCCTGGAACGAAACGCCTGGTTTTCAACGAACTCAAGGGCTTTCGCTAGAAACGGTGAGATGTTTTATTTTCCATACTCTAAATAGAAAAATCCTGACAATTAAGAGCAATTAAGACCGTGAAAGGAATTAATAGAAACAGAGTTAAAATAGACAATATTTAGCCAACCTGTTTTTTGTGTTTTCATTGCCCATCTAGTTTTTATTTTTAATTTTTTGGTCATTTGGTTAAGATTTGTCATTAGATTGGTTCATTGAGATTTGAGTTCACTAGATTGGTTCATGAGATTTGAGTTCACTAGATTGGTTCATGAGATTTGAGTTCACTAGATTGGTTCATGAGATTTGAGTTCACTAGATTGGTTCATGAGATTTGAGTTCACTAGATTGGTTCATGAGATTTGAGTTCACTAGATTGGTTCATTAGATTTGAGATTTGTTCACTAGTTCATGAGATTTGAGTTCACTAGATTGGTTCATGAGATTTGAGTTCACTAGATTGGATTTGTGGATTTGAGATTTGAGATTTGTCATTAGATTTGGATTTGAGATTTGGTTCATTAGAATTGAGATTTGGATTTGTGGATTTGAGAAAGATGGGCGAAAATAAAAGGCAGTGTAAAATACATATATAATTTGCTAAACTATTTATTAGGAGAGGTAAAAACTAGTTAAACATGTTTTATTTAAAATAAAATATTACAAATAAGATAGTTGTCCGATTCAGTTTAACTCAGGATTTGATCTCATATTTTCTAAATTATCAGGACAGTTTGCAAGCCAGGTAATAATTGTTTAGCTTAGGCTAACCAATAAGATGTTACGAACAAGGAAATTGTTTCTGATTAAGTTGTGAAAAACTATGATAAAGTTAAATGAATCAGTGCAGCTCAAGCCAAGTAATAGTTTTAAAATAGTTTGGTTGTGCCTCTTTGATTTCAATGAATAAGAAGTTAACGAGGGTTTCACCTGAGAATTTCGGGTAACTAAATATGAATAAAAATTGGGAAAATTTAGGAATAAGATATGAATGAGTATGGAAATAAACTGGGTTGACTTTCTGGTGTAAAAATAAAAAGATAAATGGATTCAATTGAGTCTCTCTCTCTCTCTCTCTCCCCTACATGAGGGGGAAGGGTGGAGAGAGGAGAGGACAAAAGAGGTGACAAAAACTATTTTTAGCCTACCTAAAGCCTGACCAGATCTCCTAAGTGGAGATTGGAGAAACTAGGAAAGAGGTTTTTCTTTGAAACCTTTATATAGCCTATAAATATGAAAAACTACCCGACATTGTTCTGTACTGACTAAAGTTAAGAATGCCCATATTAAGAAAATGGAACAAATACAATTAATGGTTGAGTTGAGTTAAATATTGAAGTTTAAAGTATTTCTTATGTGTATGAGTGGAGCATCTGGGCATTGATGGGTAAACAAACTGCAGATGTTTCCTCATGATGGACAGAGGCTTGAACATGTACACATAACAAAAGTTACTTAGTAATCAAGTAAAGTGTTTGAGTAATCTGCTTGGTTACTTTACTCCACTGTCTACGTAATTCCCAAACATGTGTTGCAGATAATTTGAGAGCTTTTGTTTAGATCTGGGAGAGTGTTCTTGTGTCTGTAAGATTTCTTCCTGCCTCTCAGCAGGGCACCCAACACCTCTTCTATAGTAAACTTCTGTTCTCTCATGTTGACGTTGGGGTGGAGAGAAAACACTTTGGTTCTTTTCATTCAAACTTGTCATGCTGATTGGCTGTATTGTCATGTGACACTTTTACTCCACCAACACATTTAAGCCCAAAATAGCATTAATGAAAGTAGCAGATCTACAAGCTCACAATGAGTCGCTTTGCGCTGCCTTGTGGACTTGTAGATTGGGTATTTTTAGGGACGAGAAGAAGCTGTATAATACCTTAGCCTACGTTGTTTTGTCTTTGGAAGCATCTATATTAAAATGGGAGAAATACAATTAGAGAGGAAAACAAAGGTTTTAGAACTGTTTAAACTAAAGTGTGGGGAAATTAGAGGAAAAATGTGGAGTATTGTTGAATACTGTTTGGAGACTGTGTTAAGCTCAAGCATAATGCGCAATGCTTGCTTGCCATCGTACTCAGACATGTAGTTAACATAATTTTGTTTTCATAAATATGCATAATTGTTGAGTGCACTGTTTGAAGATTTGTGAAGGCCAACATGTGCACAATATTGGCGTATCATTCTCTTCAAGCATGCATTCAAGCAATGTAGTTTTGTTTAAGAGATAATGAATATGATGATGTGATGTACATTTATAAAAAAAAAAAAAAAAAAGGGAGATTTATAGATAATGACTTATGAAAATATATGTCAATATGAAGAAATTATAAGAACATATGCAAGTAACCAGGTGTCTGTTTTCTAATTAATTCCTCTGTAGACGCCTGTCTGTTGCTGTTCTCGGATACCTCAACTCACCCCCCCTGCCAGCCGCGCTCAACAACCCCAGCCTGAAGCCGCATAAAGTGCTTCAACATCAACATGTGACTGTCCCAGTTGGCGACTGCAACAGACAATAAGAAGCCCCGCTGTGCCTTGAGCAAAGGCCCACCAAAGCAGCCGTCCCCTCAACTACCTGCATGCAGTGCAGACAAGGGGAGGCCGCAATGGCCACATTCAGCTATGAGAGAAACATTGACCTTTTTGAGGAAAAAGAAGAAACTGAAAAACACTGACATTTTGAGAAGACTAAGCAGCATGAAGAAGAAAAGACATTTTGAGAAGAAAACTGACAATGCAGCTCTCAGTAAAATATACATGGTTGGCCCTGCTGCCAATCAGTTGTCCCAAAACAATTGAACAAGTGTGTTTGCCTACGACTCGTCAGAAGAAAACTACAGCACATTGCATGATGGCGCAGGGTGACGGGGAGATTTCCGAGAACTTCACAGACGGCGTCCTCCAGACGAATTCAACAAGCAGGTTGTATAATGCATTCAAACACGCACTGTACCTCATGAGATATGACACATATGAAAAGAAAGAAAACTGCAAACTTGTTACATTTTGTTAACAACTCGGTCTAAGTTAATTTTGCATCATGGAGAACATTTCAGTTCAGTCCAACACAGCCAAGGATCATTATGCGTTATGAGTCAGCTTGTAGCTATTTAAACTATACTTTGAAACGTGAACACATAATTAGAGGCTGAACTCACTTAATATTAAGGCCCCCACCCTTGCAGTACTAACTTTTAGATTAAGGGCCCTCTCTAAAAACACATACTGTAGTGTAAACTAATGCACAAAGCAATCATTCACTGAAGTGAATCAAAGTATGATGATGCTATGTTTTGTGTGGAATTTAAGAAATTATTATGGTATATACATTATAAGCTAGAATTACATTTATTGTCGTGATTGTTTTAATTAAGCAATTTTAATTGTTTTAATTAACAAAAGGAAGGATTATGATGTGGCAATAAATATAATTATAATTTCCTTTGTTAGGGAGACTTACATAGTGTAAACGTTCCTGCAACTTCTGTTGACCTTAGGCACACACACACACAAACACCCTGACCCTACCTGCTGTGAAACTGTCTTGCAGTTGCCCTGCTATCTGATTAGGCCATGACTTTGTGTATTATGATATAACCTTTGATCTCCAGTGCCCTTTGAGGTTACCTCTCCCCCTCCCTCTCCCCCTCATCCCCCCTCTCTGAGACACACAAACACACACACACACACACACACACACACACACACACACACACACACACACACACACACACACACACACACACACACACACACACACACACACACACACACACACACACCACCTCCTCCCTACCCCCTATTCTCTCCCCCATCTCTCTTCTCTCTCTCCCTCTCTCTCTCTCCAATCTGTATCTGTCTATATCTATGTAAGGAATGTACTCATGCCTTATTATGAGTTCCATCATATACCATGTTGTAATGTATTGTATTGATGTATCTGATGATTGACAATCAATGTATGTACTGTAATAGTACTCTGACAATTGATGTACTTATGTATGCGTATCTGCTTAAACCAGCCTGTAATGATCCTCCTCTCTCCTGGAGGGAGGAGTCTACCTATGCATATATACTGTTGGTTGGCTACCATTCTGGGCCTTATCCTCTGCTAACAGTCATGGACTGTTGGCAGACAGTGAGCCCGGACACATATGCTTTCTCTCATTGACTTGGTCAATGAGACAGAGTATCTATTTGACTGTGTTCGTGATCAATAAATTACACCAGAAACCAGACCCAGTGCGTCTTATTGAAGCATCTCTCAGCACCGTGTTTTGCATCCGAGATGTACAATGTACATCCCAAAAACCAGCCCTATCAGAGAATGTTAAATGTGGCTTTCAAAACTGTCCGCAGTGCGCGACACGGCGATCGCCCGGTACGGCCGCGATCTCGGCCGTGATCTCGCTCATCATAATGAATAAGCTTCAACAAACTAGTTCACATGGACCATATCAATGGTCTAAGAGTCACGATTGGGTACATATATTTTAAATGGGCAGAATTACGAAAAGCCAGCCTATTATGTGAGGTTAGGATTATAGTTCTGTCCTCTTCCTACCCAGGATGCAATGCGCGGTCTATTCTCTTTCTGATCCAGAGGATTAAACTAATTAAAACATTTATTTTCGGGGGGAAAACTACTGTTTTGCTATGTAATTACTGTACCTTTTTCTTCCCTTTTTATTAATATCACGTAGATGTGTTTTTTGTGGTACTTTATATAGCTGTAATGAGGCTATGAAGGGAAAAAAAATCCCATCCACTACCACTATAAAAGAATCTGCAAAGAGGATTCTGTCCCACTGGGATTAAACAAATTAAAACATATATTTTCGGGTAAACCCCCTGTTTTGCAATGTAACTACTGTACCTTTGTCTTCCCTTTTTATTAATATCACCTAGATGTTTTTCCTTTGGTACTTTATATAGCTGTAATGAGGCTATGAAGGGAAAAAAAAATCCCATTCACTGCCACTATAAAAACAATCTGCCCAGGGTCAAATGTCCTATCATAGTAACAGGGCAGAATGGGGCGGGATTTGCAAAAGGGCTTATTGTGGGCTCGCAGCGACCCCACTATCGTTGTTCTCACTATTTATAGACCATATTCTCCTAAAGAATTATCTATATATCTATATCTACTCCTACATACGTACACCTAACACCATTCAAACTTTGACATGTTCAGCAGCTTTACTGTGGAATACTGTGTGTGTGCTTGTGTGTGCTTGTGTGTGTGTGTGTGTGTGTGTGTGTGTGTGTGTGTGTGTGTGTGTGTGTGTGCGCGCGTGTGCGTGTGTGTGTGTGTGTGTGTGTGTGTGTGTGTGTGTGTGTGTACAATGTTTTGTAGTTTTTTAGATATTTAACTTTTAAAACTTTGGACCCTTATTCCTATACCTTCATACTTTCATCTAGAAACTTGATTCAGTTAAAACCTTTAGTTATCGCAACTGCCGATGGCTAGCCTGTCAGTCATTGGCTGCTCAGTGGTACTAAGTACTAAGTACATTTACTCAAATAGGCCTACTACAGCATACTAGTGCTTACAATGCACAGTATCATTTTTAGGTACTTTTACTTTACTTTCCATTTTTGTTACCGGTACTTCTACTCCACAAATTAATTAAAAAAATAATAATTAAATTAATAATTAATTAATTAAATTAAAATTACTTTACAGCCGATCTACAATGTGACGCATTATGAGCTTGTAGATCTGCTAATTTCAGAACTTTTGAGGAATTTTGATTTGGTACTCAAAGAATATTTTGATGCTAAAACGTAGTCCCCCCCATTTTAAGTTAATGATATTAACCACAATACATTCCAAGTCTGTCAAAGAGGCCAAGTAAACTTTTGTATTCATGCAGTGGATTCTTCTAAAGAATATATTCAACACTTTGTGGCTTCCCTATAATAGTAGCAATACTAAGATATTTCATGTTTATATAATACAACAGGTGTGGTCAAGCCATATGCTGTTATGTCTGGAGACTGAAACACAACATTTTGTCTTAACGCATGACTGAGTTATTGAGAAACACTTACGAATGTGACATTTTGACAACCAATTATTTAGAAATGAATTTGGTGGGTATTTACCCCTCTGGTTATGATTTAATATTTCTCTTCCCTGCGTTTTTCATTTCCCAGATCATAAAGAAAATGTCTGGTTTGTCCATTTAACCAGATATGACCTTATGCTTCCCATTAGTTTTCCATTTGCAATGACCCATGAGAAGTTGCCAACCGTGGTCATTGCGATCATGAATAAGATTCCCCAGTTGCTCTGTGGCTGAAATACACAGTGTGTGAGAGCATGACTAGTAGACCACATATATGTAGTGCTGCTGATCAACCACAAACCTGACCCTGACTCGCCTCCATTTCTGGAAGACCCCAACAGGCACCCGCACCTGTCAGTCATATATAGCTATGCCCCCTTCCTCTTTTTATTTTTGGCATTTCTATGCTTTATCCAGACCAAAGGGCAGAGAGGTTGGAACCCTCCAGGTCCTTGCTCTCACAAGGATCATAATATAATGGTCTGTGACTGACTGACTGACTGACTGACTGACTGACTGACTGACTGACTGACTGACAGAGACACCTTCTTCAACAGACAGACAGACAGACAGACAGACAGACAGACAGACAGACAGACAGAGAGAGAGAGAGAGAGAGAGAGAGAGAGAGAGAGAGAGAGAGAGAGAGAGAGAGATTATGACAAATGCCCCAGACAGAAGAAGACTCAGATTCAGCATAGGATAGGATAGGATAGTGTAGGTATAGTCTTGCCTGACAGTGAGGATCATGTAGAACAGTGCAAGACTTGTAAACTAGCCAATGGCCTGGATCTGTCCACAGTAGCTTAGATGTTTCTTTTAATTATTGTATTTATTAAGCACTATTACTATGGCAAGTTCTTGAGAAAAAGAATGGTGCAAAAAGGAATGTCATCAGCCAATAATTAGTCAGTGTGGTTGCATATAGGGCACACACTATTGTTGTCTTCCAACTTTATAGAGTAACACTTTATAGACTATAATATAGAGTAATCCCAAGGAGTGGTGCTGGTTTGAGGATTGGTCAAGCTCATTCTGGCTATCCAGATAGGCAACCACACTTTTTCTAGTTTAATTTAAAATAATATACCGGTATTTAAAACTAGAAATACTGTTCCTACGAAAGAGTGTGGGCTCGCTCGTGACTATATTCTGCAGCGTGCTAACTGTTATGTGAAGCTCAACCAATGCTCCAGCTAACACCACTCCCAGATTTTCCGCACCTCAATTGCGCCTCATTGGCTAAGGGCCCTGCCTTTGTACTGTCGTGGCGGACCTTGATAAATAAATAATGAAGATAACATAGTGTTCTCGCCTTTCAGGCGAGCCCACAATAATATAACGGAAAGATCACAGGTTTACTCATTTCAAGATTTAGATTGAAATATTCATGCCATGTTCCCCAATGTGGGAGATCACATTCTTCACTCAAAAAATGGACCTTCAGTTGAGCAGTATCACTGGTGGACGTTTTGCACAATCAGTGGTGTTAATTCAACCCCACTTTGTATAATGACTCCTTTTAACTGTACTTTGCACTCAAACCCTCAAACACTCAAAACCTTTCTCCGCTCTGAACTCTTTCCAGGTGCTGTGTGCTGCGCTGCACTGGAACAGAACCAACCAACCAAGATTCCCACCATCTTCAAACACCTGAGTGAATGTGAATACTTCTCTGTCTGTCTGTCTGTCTGTCTGTCTGTCTGTCTGTCTGTCTGTCTGTCTGTCTGTCCGTCTGTTCTTACCTTGTGAAGTGAAGGTGAGTAGCTGAGTGCTTCCAGTGAAAGGAAGTCAGTACTTCAGTATCGCAGTATCAGGAAACAGTCAACGTGACACTTTGTTGATCAGTTGGACAACCTGCAAGTAACCTAAGGAAAATACCCATTGTGTCTAAGAAAGCCGTTACCTCATCTAAGTTAGCCAAAGCTTATACGACAACAACCAAACACCATGGCCCCTAAGAAGAAGGCCTCACGTCCCAATAAGAAGGTCGCCGCAGACACCATCGCTCAGGTGGCCGTGGAAACCAGCAACCTGCCCCCCATGAAGGTAGAGAGCCGTGGTGATGGTGTGGTGGTGGTGGAGTCTGCGGCGAAGAAGATCGAGCAGATGGCAGCGCTGGACATCGTCCAGCTCAACAGCCTGAACCTGCCCCTGCCCCCGCCCGTCATCAAGCCTGGCGAGAGAGGCCTGGGCCTGGGCAGCGAGTTGACCCGTCCCCTGCATGGCAACGCCCTCCTGGAGGAGCTGAGCAAGATGCGTCAGGAGAGGTAGGGGTTGTTACCTGCTGTATAGTGTATTGTAGCCGTTATCCCTCTTGTGAGGTTTATTCCCTTCTTTTCCCATAAACCTTTCGTAACACTTTACTTAAAGTTCACCTCTATAATGCATTTATAATCGCATTTGTAATGCATTATAATGTGCTTATAGGGCATTATAACACTCTATATAAATGTTCAATCATGTACTGTATGACAACTTATAAAAACGTTTATAACCTGTCATAAGTGTTGGTCATAATGCATTATAAACTCAGTGGAACAGCACATTGTAGCTTATATATCTATAATGCATTATCATCATATTTATAATGCATTAGAACACATCATAATGTATTATATTGCACTTATGTTTCATAACACATAATAACACTTGATAAATGTTCATAATTATTCATAATTATGCACAACAACTTATAACTATATAAGTTACGGTAGTTATAATGTGCTGTTGCATTATGACCAGCACATTATAAAGGTTGTTATAGAGGCGACCTTCAAGTAAAGTGTTTTTATTTTATTTTTTTCTTTGGAAGTTTTTCCTTGCCCAGTTCATCTGCCTTTGTATGCATTTCATGGTCTCTCTTTTTTTCTCCTGTCCTCTCCTCTCTCTAGATTCCTCACTGACTTGGAGCTGGCCTGTAAGACCAAAGCCTTTGACGTCCATAAGCTGGTCATTTCATCAATCAGCCAGTACTTCAGGGAGATCCTGGCCAAGGATCCAGGAATGAAGCGCCTGGAGCTGCCCTCCCTCTCCCCCCTCGGTAGGCCTGGTCAAAAACATTTAAAGTCAACTATGCAAGAAGAATACAACTACGACATACACACATTTTATATTTACAATATCCCAAAGTGTGTCTGTCATTGACATCATTTGTTCAATTGATCACTTGAGCCGTCACACTAACATAATCCCTTTTATGCCCATATATGGAGTTCCCTGATGTCATCAAAAAAACATCAGCCCATATGATATATCTAACAGGACTTCATATGGGAATGCCCATATATGGAGGCCACATCGGCCACATGCCAAGACAGCCCATATCTGTGTGGCTGGTTCTACAGACATGGATCTCCATGTATGGGCATAAAAGCCTATGATGTCAGACGTCATACGACTTTCACATTACGAATAACATGGCATGTTTTGGCTCTCACAGCATATCTCCATATACAGAATCTCCATATATGGGTAACAGGTGTCTCCATATATGGGTAACTGGTCCGATATACATCACTGGCCAGATGACCGAGATTGCATGCATTCCAAGATATGGGCTTAATATTGATCATGGATCTCCACATATGGGCATAAAAGGGACAAGGACAGAATGGTTAGCACTGCTCGAATAGGGACATGGACTGACAGATACAGAGATATTTGCAAGTGTGACTCGCCTCAAGGCAACCACAACTTGCACATTTCAATCGCAGCTTTCTAGTTGATGCGTGATCCAGACAGTGACTCCTCCCTCTTATATCTCTTGACTCCCCTGAATCCCTCCGTGCCTCTATAGGCCATAAAAAACTGCCCTCTCCAGACCATGAATGCAGTTTTTACTATGGTGAAAGAAATGTAAATGCCCTCTTTCCATGCCATACCTGAAGGCAGCATTCAAGAGAATTGCCTTGTCCAAACTCTCCTGAACTTGAATGCAGCATCTTATGTTGAAAGAATTGCCCTCTCTGTGTAGAAATCAAGCATCGAAAATAGCCAACGTCCAAGCTCACAATGTGTCGCGCTGCGACGCGTTGTGAGCTTGGAGGTCTGCTATTTTCGATATTTACACCAAAAGGCCCTTTTAGAAACTTCAGCAGCTGCCTCTCTAACATTCTATGCACGTCCCTGATAGGCCTGGCCAACGTGATCACGTTCGCCTACCTGGGACGAGTCCACATGTCCTTGTACACCATCGGCTGCACCGTGTCGGCGGCGGCCACGCTGCAGATCCCGCAGCTCCTGAAGATGTGCATGGACTTCCTCCTGGCCGAGCTCAACGTGCAGACCTGCGTGTACGTCTGGAACATCGCGGCGGCCTACGGCCTGCTGCCCGTGCGCGACGCCGCCCGCCGCTTCGTCCTGGAGAACTTCATGGCGTTCAGCGAGACGCCGCTGTTCACCCAGCTCACCCTGGAGCAGATCAGCGCCTTCCTGCAGGACGACACCCTGGTCCTGCCCTCCGAGGTCACCGCCTTCCAGGTGGGTGTCAATTAGGGCATTCACGAATAGTGATTTTTAGCATTCGAATTATTCGACCTCAAAGTATTCAAATAGTCGAATATTCGACAGGACTGGCCAAACTGTCAAATATTAAGTAAGCAAGAGGCGAACATTGTGAAAATAGCCGATCTACATGCTCACAACGCCTCGCGTTGCGAGGCGTTGTGAGCATGTAGATCTGCTATTTGCACAATATTTATCTGTGGAACAGAGTCCCTTTAAATGTAATGCCTACAATTCCAAGTCCTTGTCAGGGTGGGGGTCCCCAGTTCAAATATGTTTATTTTGGGGGTCACGGCCTAAAAAGGTTTGAGAACCCCTGGTATAGATAGAGCATAGACAAATTCATCCACCAGGGGCATTGACAACTCATTCTTATGACTTCCTATCTAGCCAAGCTTTATAAACTATATATTTTTTAAAGAGAAAACAATAAAAAATAAAATAAGCGAATATTCGACTTCGGTGAACAAAGTCGAATATTTGGTGAATGCCCTAGTGTCAACGTCAAGTCAGTGGTTTTTTGTACATTCTTAGTTACAACCACATAAGGGTCCATTTGGTTCCTAACTATCATCAATTATCTGGGGACCCCCTGGAACCCCTCAAGAACCCCTGGGGGTCCCCGGACCCCACTTTGAGAAGCAATGATCTAAGTCAAAGGTCATAGAATTGTGGTTTTCAACCAGTGGTCCGGAGACCACCAGTGGTCCTTGAGGGGGTTCCAGGTGGTCCCCAGCTAAATGATGGAGAGTTGGTAACCAAATGGACCCTTATAGATCTTTAACTCTTTTGAGAGTGTAAAATGAAAGCAAATGGACCAATATTATTGTTAAACATCTACTTAATTTACTCAAATGTACTACATTACTTAAAGAAGTCTACACAATTAGAGAATGTAGAATTTATTTTATTTTGGTCAACGTTTGCCTGTTCTCTCCTAATAGTACCACATCAATACAGCATGGAATTGTGGACAAAATCTTATCCAACGATAACAAATGATGGTCCATAGTTCAAATGCTGAATAAATAATGGACCTTGGTATGAAAAAGGTTGAAAACCACTGGGTTAGATTTGAGTATTATTTACATTCATTACAGCAGTTCTAGGGGCCGTTAGGTCAAGGCAAGATGTAGATTCCCTTCAAGAGAAAGTCTTGTACCATGAAATGTCATATACATTATAATTCCAAGTAAAAATAACGCTGAGAGCACAGCTCACTCAGCTATTTATATTTAACTACATTTGGCCGTAAAAATAAACTCCTAGCTTTCTTATCCATTGCTAGAATTAGAACATTCTCAGAGTAGATCAGTAGAAACAGCTGCCAGGGATTCCCTTTACTCTACAGCCTACCACCACTTTAACATATTCAAAGACCAGTCTGACCTCTCTGCAACCAAAGCCAAGGCTATTTCCAGCCGGACCTAAAAACAGACTTTGTGTCAGCTCTTGGGAGCAAAGCACAGATGCATGCATGAACTCAAGCCAGTCACCTGCAGTGTAAATGTGAACAGCAGTCCCGCCAATATTAACTCACTGTACTGTATGAAGATTACTTGTTTATAAATGACACCGTCACAGACTCAAAAATAGCCAAGAAGAGGCTAAGGAAACAGGGAAGTGGCGATAGCTGTATCTAAATGTGAGTCTGTCATTGCAGCACTAACATACTGTAATTCATATATTTGAGTCAACCCACACTTTTTTATTATTAGATTTTAACCAGACAAGCAAGGCACTTATTAAGAGAGGTTCGATTGACATTAACTGCCTCGTGTTTGTACCAAGATATCCAATTGAGATCTTAATAGGTGAATCTATTAGCCCCTGGACCTACAAATTAATTTCAGGAAGTGTTAATACATTTTAAACACTTTCAATTCAGTCAATTCAATCCAACCCCGTTGTGTGTTTGTATTGTCAATTCCAGTGGTTCCCAAACCTTTCAGGTCGAGTCGTCAAAACCAAAAAGAGAGATTAGATGTTTGCCTGGGACCCAAACGAGTGAAAACACCAGATCTACAAGCGCACTAGCCTGATTTCAGACTCAGTCCACTCTGAGAGTGGGCGGGGTCTATGGTCTGGAACCAGGCAACAAGCGCACGGCACAACGCGTTGCTTCACACCGCGCTGTGAGCTTGTAGATCGACTATTTTCACTACTTCTTAAACATGTTTTCTAATTCTAAAAGTTCTTAGATTTTAATTTTCTTTATGAATTAAATTACTTAGAAAAATCATTATATATTTTTTTTATTCATGAAAATCTTAGCTTTTGGGGGAATATTTTTTGAAAATGTTTTGACAAAATATAAGAAACCAAAAATTAAGGGACCCACAACATTTTTTATTTGATATTTGGAATTTATTGTGACATTTTAATGGTAAGAATGCCCTTATGTTTCTCCTTATATGGAGGTGGATTAATTTGAATGTAAGCTACAACGCAATTCTGATTAACTCAATTAAACACAAATTAATTCTGTCATTATCTTATAATAACAACAAAAAATGTAACAACTTTGATTTAAAAAATAGTTATATCATACTGGTATGCTAAGGGTAATATTACAATATGGCATAAATATAATGTGCCAGGAGTGAAAATTATGAATACTAGCCCTTACCCGTTCAAAGATATGAGCTCCAAAATGATGTGCAGTGTGTGGGTTATGGGATGTGCACTGTGCATACAGTATATGAGGGATGGAAAGTAACTTTAACTGGTGCTTGCATGATAATATGTAGGAGCATCAATGTAAGAAATACCCGTTTCGTTTAATGGCTACAGAGATAATGTGTCCCCCCCCCCCCCAGCCCGCCCGCCCACCCGCCCACCCGCCTGCGCACACACCCGCCTGCCTGCCTGCAAACACACACACACACACACACACACACACACACACACACACACACACACACACACACACACACACACACACACACACACACACACACACAGAGAGAGAGAGCTGGTTAAACATGTTGCCTCATGCTAGATGCAGAATAGATATGCCTCATGCTAGATGCAGAATAGATATAGATACACCATAAAAATGCTAATATACAGCATACGATTTGTGAAAGTGACAAACGGCCTTCACAGTTATGTCAGGTGTGTTCATATGCTGATGGTGATGCGATTTCAGATCAATTGCTCCAGCCACCGAGGAGAAACGCTGTTACAGACAGACACTCACTCACTCACTCACTCACTCACTCAGACATTTGGAAAATTATATGTTAGATAATGTACGGGTGCCTCGGAGGAAAAGAATATTTATAGTTCCCTGAGCCAAAAAGGTTTGGGAACCCCTGGTCTATACAACCTTCATATATATAAAACATTCCTCTCCATCTGCAGCTGGCCATGAAGTGGCTCGACTTTGAACCGGAGCGACAGCCTCACGCCGCGGAGCTCCTGTCCCACGTGCGGTTCGAGACCATCCCGGCCAGCGAGCTGGTGAGCCAGATCCAGCCGGTGGCCCGCATGATGCTGGACCCCCAGTGCCACCGCCTGATGGTGGACGCCATGAACTACCACCTGCTGCCCTACCAGCAGAACACCCTGCAGTCTCGACGCACGCAGGTCCGCGGCGGGCAGCAGACCCTGCTCACCATCGGTGGTCGCCCCGCCATCACCGAGCGCGCCCTCAGCCGTGAGGTGAGTGTTTTACGAGCCACAGAGGGAAGGGATGGAGTTTAACCCATTGAGGACTGAGGCTGATTCTAAAAATGCCCTCTAAATCCTGACCAAAGGTTTCTGAAAAACGTCAAATATTTATTCAAAAATTACAAAAATAAAATGTTGTTGTTGTCGGGTGGAAACCTTGTATGTCCAAAACCGTTTCTTTTGTATTTATCATTTAAAAAATTATTTAAACTAGTGAAAATAGCAGTTCTACAAGCACAAAACGCTTCGCGGCGGCAAGGCGTATTTTCACTAGTTTTGCGCGACAGTCGTGTACTGTATGATGAAGCAGGGCCTGATGAAGCAGGGCCTTACTTTATGAAAAAATGTACAAATTTGAAACTTGGAGATACGAGATTTCTGCCCGACAGTGACGATATGTTGCTATATATATACTGTACATTTCAACAAGAGCCCCATAAGAGGTTCCCGTCTTGAAAGGTATAGGTTCCTGTCCCTAAATGGTGAATTCATCTTAATTAAACACTGGGTCACCATTACGAACACTCTTCGTTGTGACCGGCTCTCACAAAAACTAACCATTGACACCCGTGTCCAGGTGCTGTGGAGGGACCCTCGCGAGGGCGGCGCTACCTGGCGCCACCTGTCCCAGCTTCCTGCCAAGAGCTTCAACCAGTGTGTGGCTGTGATGGACGGCTTCCTTTACGTGGCTGGAGGAGAGGACCAGAACGATGCGCGTAACCAGGCCAAGCACGCCGTCAGCACCCTCTGCAGGTACCGGAACACAGCCTCTAAAGGGGACAGTTCATGCCAAACATGCTTTTCTTATGCGAATGTAATGAAATCAAAGGCTTAACCACATGAACCCCAGCATCTCTATAGAGGGCATGCGCATGACATCATCATCATCATACCCAGGAAGTTATGCGGGAACGCCTACTGAGTGGCAAAAAAATACTTTCTGGCCTTGACGGCCCATAGATCCAAACAGAAAATCTGTTTGCATTAAACGACCTTAAACTCACTTCACCACTCACTTTGCCACTGGATTTGCCACTCGATATGCCATTTGCTTTATGCATGCGCATACCCTCTATTCTGGGCAGGTCATGATAGGCGAACAAAAAGCAGATCTATGAAGAAATAGGCTATTTCCGAGAGATTCAGTGTAGAGGGGGAAAGGAAGTGGACCCCTGGGGGACCCTGTCAACTGTATATAGGGTTTAAGTGGTTAATAGATGTATAACAGCCTTTTTGTGCATATACACATACAATTTAGGGCATTTAGCAGACGCTCTTTCCCAGAGCAACTGTTCCAACAAGGCATCCCATTGAAGCCGTGGAAAATCAACAGCTAACCTTTACCATTGCCAGGGTGTGACCTTTATGACCTGGCACATAAAACCCCACATAATAACAATTCTGTTCTCTCTGTGTTTTTCAACCTCCACCAGGTATGATCCTCGCTTCAACACCTGGCTCCACCTGGCCAGCATGCGCCAACGCCGCACCCACTTCTCACTGGCCGCCACCGGCGGACGCCTGTTCGCCATCGGCGGTCGTAACGTGGAGGGCCTGCTGGCCACCACTGAGAGCTACCTGCCCTCATCCAACACCTGGCAGATCCGCGCGCCCATGGATGTGCCACGCTGCTGCCACTCCAGTGCCACCCTCCCCTCCGGAGACATCCTGGTGACAGGCGGCTACATCAACTGCGCCTATTCGCGCTCCGTGGCGCACTACAACATCGAGACCGACTCCTGGAGTGAGAAGGCTCCCCTGGAGACGCCCCGTGGCTGGCACTGCTCGGCCACACTGGCGGGGAAGGTGTACGTGGTGGGAGGGAGCCAGCTGGGGCCCGGCGGCGAGCGCGTCGACGTCCTCTCCGTGGAGGTGTACTCGCCTGAGAGCGGCACATGGAGCCGCGCCGCCCCCCTGCCCCTGGGCGTGAGCACGGCCGGGCTGTCGCCGTTTGCCGAGAAGCTGTACCTGCTCGGAGGCTGGAACGAGGCGGAGAAGCGCTACAAGGCGGCCGTCCAGAAGTACGACCCCGACACGGACAGCTGGTCCGCGGCCGAGGACCTGCCAGAGCCCACGGTTGGAGTGTCCTGCTGCACCCTGACCCTCCCGCCTCGCCCCACGCCACGCAGGCAACAGCACCGCAACACCCCGGCCAACGACGAGCAGACTGCCAAGAACAGGAGCCGAGAAAACAGCACGGCCCCAGCGCAGCTCATCACTGCCTAGACAGAGAGAGGTGGAGAGAGAGAGATGAATGGAGATGTGGAGAGTTAGAGAGAGTGCAGAAATGAGATACAGAAAGAGATGGAAGAGCGATGGAAGATATGCAGGGGCATCTGGATAATGCCAGTTCTTTTTTAATTATTTATTTTGCAGCATGAGGCTATATGGCCAATAGAAAGGGAGTTTTCAGGATCCAAATGTTCCCTGGGGTTTGGAGAGAGGGGGGTGTGGTTAGATGTATAGGTAGTAGAGCAGGTGGAGGCATAGAGGGGGGAAGATGGAGAGGGGTGGTGAAAGCTGCAGCTGTATACTAGCTTGTTTACTGCAATGTAGATCGAGGTACTGCACATTAGTGAGCTGGATGAACGGGCCTGTGTGGTTGGCAAAATGTGAATTCTTTAGTCGTATGCATATGAAGATGTCCTTCCATAACCAGGATGGGGTATATACAGAGCCTTCTAAAAAAAAGTTGAATATTTTGTAAAAAAAAAAAGAAAGAAAAAGAAAAAAAAAGCTTGCAGATGCTATAGCACCCCAAATCATCACTGACTACGCAAACTTCAAACTGGACTTCAAGGCAAGCTACTCTGACTTGAGAAGGGTTGACATTTATGTATTTTATAAATCCTTGTTTTGAGTGGTCTTGTGTAATATTGTAATATTTTGAGATATGAATTTTGATTGATTAATGAGCTGTATGCCATAAAAACTCAAACAAAAAAGGGGTTGAATATTTCACTGCATTCACATGGTACCTAGAATATATTAAAGTTTCAATTTTTGAATTATATTACAGAAGAAAACAAACTTTTACACAATATTCTATTTTCTTTAGATGGCTCTGTATATACACAGTCAAATCCTGGTAGTTAATTCAACACAGGATTTTGCTGTGTAATTCATACAACTCTGAAAATGAATGTGTATGTGTGTGTCTGAAAGTGAGTGTCCTGCATTTCAGGGTGAATGATGTATGAAGATTAGAAATTGAGCCATTCAGTCTTTTTTAGAAACACTGCAATTGTAATAATTCTCCATTGACTAACTTGAAACACAAAATGTACAACAATTCAACAATGAACATGCAGTTTTTCTTGTATTACGTATGTACTGTAATATAAATTATTTGTCAGAGGTAGTCTATAGGTCAATAGACAAAGGTAACGTATTGACGCAACATTTAAATGTTTTATAAGTGCAATTAAGAAAAAAGACATACATTAGAGACAGGAGAGAGGATGGTAATGTGTAATCGGTAACACAGCTGGGCTTTATAATCAAAAAGAACATAATGTATTTTAATTTAATTGACACTAATGGTAACCACCAAAAAGTGCAAAAAAAGACGAAAAAAGAAAGGAAAAGAAATGTGGAGCAAGAAAATGGAACAAGCAGACACGTTTTACTACCCATCTGTGTTTGTGTTTCAATACATGCCATCCTCAAATATGACATTTTCAATTAAAGTGATGACTAACTCCACCGGCTGAGGAACTGGTCTCTATAAGGCAGACCATGGGGTTGGGTTTTTAGATGGAAGCTCAGTGATGGTTAATGTAAGAATCATTCAATCGTGTGATGAAAAAAATAATAATTAGGCTAATCTGGATTATTTGATTCGATAAATCCCTCTGTATATAGAAGGGGTCTTCAACAGGGGGACCAGGACCCCTAGGGGGTCCTCAGAGTTACTACAGGGGGGCCTCCAAATCTTTGTGATAGGATCATTCAAATAGGTTTGGTGTAGAAGTAAAAAAAGAGAAGACCAAGTACAATTCCAACATAGACCTGATGACATTGCTGTCAAAAAGTCTATGAATCTATCTATAAAATGTATGAAAATCTGCATCACACATTTATACAATATGTAGAGGGGGCCCCTGCTTCATCTCTCTCAGCTAAGGGGTCCTTGGCCTGAAAATGTTGAAGACCCCTGGTATATAGTGTATTTCTCCTTCTTGGTACATGATGATGGGAGCTGCAGGCGGTGTACAATAAAGTTTTGGTGTTTGTGAGTCTGACACTAAAGCACTGGAGCCTGAGGGTTTCACTGAATAAAGCCAACCTGATCAAACCAATTTGGGTTGTTTGCTTATTTTTTTGTATTGAACAGACACTGTCTGCTTGGACGGTAGACCACCTGAACAGAAGGGTACTTGACAGGGCGTCACTCACGTATCTGACACCTTGGGGGTGAGAATGTGTTGCAATCATCAGTCACAGGCTACTGACCTAGTCTGAGTCTATATTGTTTGGCACCCTCTATTCCAGGGTTTCTCAAAGTGGGTGCTGTGACACAAGTCCAGGTTTGCCGCAGAGATAATATTTGGAATTTATTAATATCACTTCAGTTTAACCACTTGAAGGTAGAGTAAGTGATATTCTTTGGGTTAAAACATGCTTTTTGTTAAAGGCTAAAGCACTATATTCGAATCATTTGCTATAGATGCTATATAGTGTTTCTCTCTCCATCTCTTTAATGCACCGTTTCCCAAACACTGGGTCGGGACCCATTTGTGGGTCGCAGACACATTTTTATGGGTCCCTTAGTTTTTTTTGTTTCCTACATTTTGTTTTTAAATTATTATTTCCCGAAAACATTTATTCATGAATTAAAAATAAAAGTTTTGGGGGGTAATTTCATGAAGAAATCAAAGAAAAAAGAAATTCCATAAATTAGAACACAAATGTTAAAGAAGTAGGCCTAGTGAAAATAGCCGATCTACAAGGTCACAACATGGTGCGATCTTGTAGATCTGTTTTCAGAGTGTTCTAGTTCCAATTTTGTCTGCTCATTTCTTTTGCCACCACTTCTGATTTCACTTGTTTAATCTGTAAGCCTGACTAAGTTCTCCATCCTGATTGTAAAAGACTAGTATCCTGACCTGAAAATGAATTTTCTGTTTAATAAAGAGCTGGAGAGACATGGAGACTCCTGTTACTATACACTCTAGTCTATTTGATTACTATTATAATAAAACTAATTGGGGTCGGCATAGTTAATGGGTCCCCAGTTGTCCAAGGTACGATTCCAGGCCTGGCCAGCAATGTGTCGAATGACCTGAAACCATATGTTATACCCTAGCAAGTAGATGATGAATATATATACTGTATATACATTATCTCATCGCCAGAAATAGGAGATCGGCTATTTTGGTGAATGTTGCCTCCAGAATGAGGATGCTGGAGTTCAAGTGGTTAACATTAAGTATAAAGTTGTTCTTTTCAATCCTATTACTCAGGCAGCTATTGTAAGAAATCACATTAGCTCGTGGAGAGGAGTGCACTTGCCTTGGCGGTGGGGTGATTGACAAAAGCATGACAAACGCATGTCAAATGAAGACAAAAGACCAGACCATTCTCACTTAGTGTTCACCTTGAAAATATCAATACCCCAATAACCCTAACCAATGCACTTGGTGAGAGACCGGCTGATGAAAGTTGTGAAATATTGATATTAAAATATAAAACATATGTTCAACTAGTTTCTGCTCATGTATTACACAATTACCTATATTTCATCCACAAGCTGCTATTTTCACCATACTATAATAGTCTACAATGAAGGGTATCATTTGCTACTGCAAATTTGGTATAGATTTTGTCTGCTGCATATTGATCACATCAGTGGTTTGGATGTTTAATAGTCCATGAGTTGCCAAGTCATCAAAATTTTCTGGTCTTTCAAATCAGCTTAAAACACCTGCATCTCAATTTCTCTTTTTTCAAAGTCTTAATTTATTTACAAGGATCCTTAAAGAGCAAGGTATGACTTAGTCAGATTGGGTATGACTTTACTATTTTCTTAATACTGGGTGGTTTAAAGATTTTAGATCAGGGGTCTTCAACGTTTTCAGGCCAACGTTTTGAGTCGACGTGACAGAATTTTAACAAAAACAGCCATACTTGTATACAATGGTCCCATGGTATTAAAGGAGTAGTTCACCCACAAAATGACTTTCTCTAGATTACTCACACCATGGAGACTTGATTTCAATCATATATCTTTTTGTATTCGTCAAATTCCTAAGACAATAATGTTATGACAATAAATGTACCCTCATTGATTCCGGATAGGAGACCCAAATGCATCAATGGTAGTAGATTTACCATACAAGTAGTCTCTCAATTACAGACTTCTGCATTGCAAGTGAGAAGAGCGACCAAACTTTTCCTTGACGATGGCTAGCCAGATTGCCATAAAAGTGACAAATACAAAGAAATATTGAATTCAAGTCTCCATGGCTTGAGTAATCGATAGAAAGTCATTTTGGGGTGAACTACTCCTAAGTACTCCTGCTTCATGGTAATTCATTTTTAAAGTGAGATAATGCACTTGAAACGGTGCCTGCTACAGGGTCCCACGCTGACTTCATCTTGTGAAAGACCCAACTGGCTCCACTCAAAATAACTTTTAAAAACTTCACTGGCTACTACTGCCCCCATGAGGTAAAATATTAAACTCAGAGGTAGACATTCACCTTATGGTCATTTGTTTAGCACATTTCAACAATTCAATTCAGGGCTTAGTGTCAACTTATTTGCGGACATTTTACTTCATGATGCAATATTCTCTAATAAGAGTATAACTGCAATTTGCAAAAAAAAATCTGAAATTACAGTACTTTGTATAAACAATAAATTCCAAACACTGCACCACAATTTGACTGCACATTCAGTTGTTCACTTACAACCTCATAACTAGAGCTACGTCTACCACTAATACAAAATCCCAATGTCATCAAAGACAACAGCACAAACATGGGCATTTTTTTACTCCTTTTATTAGTTTGTTACAAACAAAAGTCAAAAAGGTGGCGGTGGTCCTTTACTTTCCGGGGAGGATGATGCCATCATACTAAAAAAAGAAAAAGACAAAAACAAAATAATCAAAAGGTATTCCTAGGACATCTGGGAGAGTTAGGGTTGTACAAGATTACAAGAATACATTGTTCCCCCAAAAATACAGGTGAAACAATATATTTATATTAATTATAACTACAGTCACGTTTGGTGCATATAAAATAAAATATATTTATTTTTGCATTTTTATATTTTGTGACAAGCACTTTAGATGTTTTACCATGTAATGTTATCGTCTAAATCTGAGCAAGACAATTGTTTTTTGTGACATTGAAAAGGCACTGAATATTGACCATCTCTTAACCACATAAACCCTAATGTCCCTATTCTGAAGATTTGACAAATTTAGTCCATCTAAAAATTCAGAGCTTGCAGATCAGCTTTTTATTTGGTGCAGAGGGAAAAAGGAGAGGGACTCTAATAGACCCCATGGGACTACGGTTCATCAAGTATATAGGGTATATGTGGTCAAATCATTTACAGATTGATATTGCAAGAACAGACTCACTTTCTGCTGGAACCAGCGCATAGACTCCTCCTTGCGGATGCGGTGCTTGTAACCGATGCGGCCTCTTTTCCTTTTCTTGTCAGCAATGCTGAAACCAGGCCTGCCTAGGACCTAAAACAAAAATGAGCGGAGCCATTTAGTGAAATCATGAACTTCAACAAAAACTTCAAAAAAAAAAAGGGCTAATTTATAATGATTCCATCAATCCATCTCAAAGTAAAACAGGTTGGATACATCCACATAACTATTTGCATTTTACAAATTTAATAAAAAAAGGTTCATTAGTAAGCCCTCGCACATCTGAATTTTCTATTATCACCAAACATAGGTCCAGATACTCACCACGTAGAAGTCCAGTCCGTAGATACCAATGCTGGGGTCGTACTTGATACCCAGATCAATGTGCTCCTGGATGCCAAACCCGAAATTCCCGGTATCAGAGAAGTTGTTCTTCCTCAACTCGTACTCACGCACCTAGAGGAAGAGGCGGAAGAGCAATGCGACTTTATGACTCCAATCCATGAAATGTCAAGTGCTTGCAACGTTGACACAGCATCTAGCAGAATTATACCCATCAGCATACAAGCATGGCTGGCAAGACAATATGTAATACCTACCCATCTTCCATGGGCTCCATTCATCGCTCAACACTAAATATCTTTGCCGCCAAATAGATCCATCTACCAACTCAAAGTATTGTGTGTGAGCATGTAGATCTGCTATTTTCCCTAAATGTTCACCCCTCAGGTTCAAGTGGCTAGTTTACCTTGTGTCAAGCAACTGTCAAGACTGGTTGCAAGTTTGGGTACAGTTTAGCCAGTCAACAGTTGGGCATTCCTCAATTTAGATGCCACCTTGGCCACTGTCCAATAAACACTAAGGCCATATAAACAGCCTACTGTGGATTTTGCTAAACCACAGTAGGCTGTAGGCTTGGCACACATGGCATTGAATTATGCCATGTGTGCCAAGGTGTCAGAGAGGTCTACTCTGTAGCTCATGTACACCTCTTCAAAAGAGGAAAGGGCTGTTAAACAAGCGACAAATTTACTCGCAATTGTCAAATAAACAGCAAATTCCACCTCTTTTAGCCATGTTCTGTGATCTCCATTGTCTCTGCCTCTTCAGCCATAATATGTTCCTTCTCATTAATTCAAGACAAATTCCAGCCATTTGCAGTGTAAACCTTTTCACCAATATACCGTTTTGTACCATAGAGTGAATCTGAGAAGTTAACACAATTACTAAAGTTATTTCAAGAATGAATGCATGATGACAATTAGCCGCAAATTGCAACACTAGATTTTTTTATACTCGGATGAATCTAGGGTTGCAATACCTCCCATAGGGATCCAATGCATGAAAACAGTTTTTTGCTATCTGATTGTATTAAACGACTTCAAACTCACCAATATTGTGGCTCTATGGAAAGCTTGGAATTTACTCTTGCTATCTGCAAAGTGTTTGTTTCTGAAAAATCCACCGTAGAATTGTTATGATTTTATTTTCTGTCAAGAAATCCGAGAAGACATGTTTTTTTTCTAAGTCTTGAACTTCGGAAGCGCTCGTCTATAACGCCATGTCCCGCTGCCTCCTGCATTAGGCTATGTGACATTTAGAACCAGCTGGTACAAAGGACTGCTGAGTGACTTCCCACAAGCGCTTCCAAACTCCAGCACTTAGAAAAAATAATCACCCGAACTGAATTTCTTGACAGAAAATAAAATGATAACAATTCTACGGTGGATTTTTCAGAAACAAACACTTTGCAGATAGCAAGAGTAAATTCCAAGCTTTCTATAGAGCCACAATATTGGTGAGTTTGAAGTTGTTTAATACAATCAGATAGCAAAAAACTGTTTTCATGCATTGGATCTCTATGGGAGGTATTGCAACCCTAGATTCATCCGAGTATAAAAAAAATCTAGTGTTGCAATTTGCGGCTAGATGACAATGCCATCTAGTTTTTCAGATGGGTAAAGCCTACGCACAACTATAAATCACTCACTAATCTGTAGGCAACTCATATTACAGACCTGAAGGTAGCATGTAGTTATGTCCAAGGATAATTCAGCCTCTTAGTTTCTTTGATTTCTTCATGAAATTAATGGAAAAAAAGTCTTTGACTTTGTCGTTCATGAAGACCATGCTTTTTTGGGAATGTTTTTTGAAAATGTTTTGAAATGATAATTAAAAACAAAATGTAAGAAACCAAGAAACCAAAAATTAAGGGACGCAAAAAGATTGTCCGCGACCCCTCCTGACCCACTGTTTGGGAACCACTGATTTAGAGAGCATCAATCGTCTCACCTTGAGTCCTTTCTCCAGGATTTCTTCAGCCTTGGCGCCACGGACGGTACAGTGGACAGCAATCTTTTCATTCCTACGGATACCGAAGGATCGCACAGTGTAGCGGGCTGCAGAGGGAGGAAAATAAAAATAATCAAATTGATGACATCCACTTTGAGAATGACGTCTGTGCAGGCCTATACACCCGTCATTTTGTGTTGACAGCTGTCAAAAGGATCTGATATGCCAAACATATCTGATTCTCGACCTTCAATTTCAAGGACCGCAGTTTGAAATGCAGTAGGTAGGACCTCTGGGACCGCAATCTACACTAAAATAAGTATTTGTTTTACTCATACAAATGGTACCAAATGGACCCATAAGGGTCCTTCCGGTCCCATTTGTACACAGAGATACAGACAACATAAGTGTCCATTTGGTTCCACAACTATAATTCCTTCAGCCGGTCACCCCCTCCAACCCCTGGGTTCCTGCATTCAGAACCAGTGTTCTGGGGCAGTGGTTCCATAACACTGAAAATCTCAAATAGACAAATACCTACCCTTTGAGAAGACAGGTGTCTGTCCTGTGAGCTGCTCCAGCACCTTAGCAGCACGGGTCAGTCTGTCTCCACTCTCCCCAACACAGATATTGAGGCAGAGCTTGCGAATGCGAAGCTCCTTCATGGGGTTCTCCTTCTTCTCACCCTGGTCCTGGGGTACAAAAACATGTTTTATAGTCACAAACCGAACAATCACTAACAACTTTAAATAACATCATTATAAAGCCAATATCATACACAAATACATGCCCTAACCCCGTTTAGCTGACTCTCACCTTGTCAATTGACACTGACATGTTTAGTTTGTTGAGGGGACATACGATATTATGCTAATCAGCTAACGTTAGTAATCCAGACAGTCTACTGCTAGCATATAAACCAGCAAATGGTAAAAGCAAAACTCTTAACAATGGCAATCAGAGTTATCAGACTTCATGGATGGAAAGCTCTCCTTCAACTCAACGTTTTATGCTGGGGCTCGGATCAGTGCATGCTACTGCCTGACATGCCCGTACATATCACCACTGCTGCTGCTAGTCGCTATAGCTAGCTGCTAGATCGGACATCGTATTTACAAAACAACACGCAAGGCAGAACAATTTAACGAGCATGTTGGCAGTTTAACCAAGTTGTAGCCATGTCAATGTGATAATAATGTCCTTCCCGGCAGAACGTACATACGACATGAGAGAACGTTTAAACCAGAAACGTCTATGCGGCTGTTAGCCCCTGCTAATGTTGATTTCACCAAATATACTATGATGTTGTGGCCAAAATACGACATTGGGTCAATCGTGAGTGTCAACATGCACACGATGGCACATTCGTTATAAGCGAGTGTGATTTTATAACGCCGATGATTGTAGATTTCAATGGCAAATTCACGTAGCTCGCCTTCATATGATTGTACATATTACTCACCGCCATGTTTGATCACTAGAAGAGGACGTTACATTTCCGGCGCAGGGTATTTATAATGGAGTGTTCGCTACAAATATGCCCTAGGAAACTTCGAACTGTGTGCCACAGGTTCCACTTTACGCACAAGCATTGATAAACATTCCCAATAAATGTTGATTGATTGAAGACTTTATTAGAAGTTTGCATAGGAAAGGGTACAGTTTCATGACAGTACAGTTCACTGGTACAAGGTCTACTAAAAGGAGATCCTAGAAAAGACTAAGCTTATTTCCACAGGAAACCATTTAAGTATCTCATGACATATAACATTGAATGACGAATAAATAAAATAAAATGAAAGAACAAAAAAAAAAGAAAACAGTAAGTCTAAACAAACAGTAAGTATATACAAAGAAGGGTTCGAGTCTTTTTTTTTAGCAAGAGCTAACTCAAGTAAAATACACAGCAGTGGGCACTGGGCAGAAAGGAGACTGTCAGTTGAATAAAAGGTTGAGTGGGGCAGGGCACCTACAATTAAATTGGCTATTTTAGTTACATTTGCAATTGTTTCCAAAATGTAAAAATAATTTAAGAATAAATATATGCACATATTTGTGTGTGTATATATATATATATATAAATATAAATATAGACATATATATATATATATATATATATATATATATATAATATATATATGTGTGTGTGTGTGTGTGTGTGTGTGTGTGTGTGTGTGTGTGTGTGTGTGTGTGTGTGTGTGTGTGTGTACTGTGTATATTATAAACTAATGAGCAATATTGTCAAGATTAATATCTAGTCATATCTATATATTATCTAGGACAGACTAGGAGACCTAGAGTAGACATGACAAACCATTTACTTCAACCTCCAAATAATTATGACTGCTAGCTAATTCAAAAACCAAATTCATAAAATGTAAAAGCTTTGGAGCTTATGCCAAAGGCTACTGGGATAGGTCACAGGCACACCAACCAAAAGTGATTAAAGACAATGGCGTCATCACGCCAGTCTTGCCCAAATATTGAGTTGGGCACATACATACAGACAGTACCTATACATACAATACATGCAATACACACAATAATATACAATACATATTTGGGTAAATATTTGGGGACATAGAGACTGAGGCTGACCCCAAAAAATGCACAACAGACATAAATTGACCAACCACACAGATCTCCTTAGAGACTGTCCATGGTTATTCAAATGCAGTGTTTCTCAACCACTGTGCCTGGGGACCTTTGGTGTGCCCCTGAGAAGGGTCAAGTGTGCCCCTTGAAACTGCTTGAAAGCCAGTATTGTATTTATCATTTTAAAAATGATTTAAACTAGCCGATCTACAAGCACACAATGCCTCGCGGTACGAGGCGTTGTGTGCTTGTAGATCTGCTGTTTTCACTACTGTTGTGCGACGGCCTTGGATGATGAAGCAGGTCTTTACTTTGCGAAGAAACGTACACATTTGAAACTTGGAGATACAAGGTTTCTTCCCGACAGTGACGATATTTACACCCCCGTATTATGTTGGTGTGCCCATGGATTCTTGGGACATGAAAAGTGTGCCCATGCAGAAAAAAGGTTGAGAAACACTATGGTCTAATGTGTAAGGGTTAGGGTTAGAGTCAGACCATTCTCTCGAGACAGAGTCATGATAGCTTACGCATCAAAGGAAGAGGGACAACCCGAGTGGGCGTTCCCTTTTCTTTGACGATGGCTAGCCAGATTGGGATTAGACTAACCAATGGGCCAACCACAAACTTCAGCCCAGCCAATCAGATTTTCTCATACAAAACATGATAAATTGTGATGTTGTCAACTCTGGCTGACAACAGCCAATCACAGGGATTTGAATTAGGTGACATCATCAAAGTTATTTCATGATGCGTTGAATGGTAGAACTGTGGATGCAGCCAAATACTTGCTTTATTTCACAGCCTCACAGGGATTATGTTGACCTACACGTTTAGAACAGCGATGGGATTGTTTTTAGTCTCTTCGCGCATTCGTTTGCCCATTTTAGGTAGGCCATGTATAGGCCTACCTGAAGTGCCACTGACCAGAAAAGTGCCAGTGAGATCATTCTCAGAAACATCTGTGTATTTTTCATCAAGAGGCAAAGATGGTTTGGAAGGTGGCAAGAAATCGGGTGGTGAGATGAGGAAACAAGGGAGATCTGGTGGAAGCCAGCTGCGCTGTCCTAAATGTGGAGGTACTAACATCATTTTAATATCCTCAAATGGTTTTGTGAAATGTCTGAAATGCCATCATTTGATTGTTTTGCTGCCAGAGACTAACCCCAAGAAGAGTTCTGTCAATAGTGGCGTTTCCATAAAACTACTTTTTGCGCATTAACGGCTGATTCGCTAAATGTTTTTATGGAAACACTTCAATTTGCGAATAAACTTTCATTATCCGCAAAAAAGATTATACGCTTGGAGGAGGAGGATTTTGAGGCTTAATCGGATAAACTAAATGCCCAAAAGTGAATGGAAACGGGTCAGACAATACATTCGAATAAAGTATGACGTTCTGGTCCATATCGTCCTCCTATATAACACTTTCCCCCGCCGCTTAATTAACGTCCATTGTACAGCGTTCGTCAGAGAAAGACAGCTGCTGATCGACAGATCTCTCTCTCTCTCTTTCTCCCTCTCCATCTCTCCCTCCCTCCCTCTCTCTCTCTCTCTCACTCACACACATGTACAGGCGCGCGCACGCAGCCACCCACGCACACACTTTTCATACAGGTTTGTTTTATATCAGCAGAAATATATCCAGATAGTCCATAGACTGTAGAAAAATAGAGATAGTCACTACCAGCATGGGAACAGCGCACGGGTGACGGACTGACTCGCTATATGTTGCTCTTGCAAGTACACGCCCACTGCCTGATCTACAAACCCTACAACGTAGCGTGGAGGGACACAGTTTGATCTTGGAAATCTACTGTTCCGTGCGCCACACAGTCATACGACTAATCATAAATCAGGCACCATGGCATGAGAAGCAGACAGCACGCAGACCAGTTTAGCAGCGGAGACGGAGAGAGAGGGTATAAAAGTCAGAGAGAGTAACAGAGGCATGGATGGAAACGTGTAAAAGTGAACTCATCGTCAAAATGGGACACAAATTCCTTATTGAAGCGTTTTTTCCTCCATTGCGCGAAGCAATGCGATGGTGTGTTGTGTGGATAATACGTTAATGTGTTTGTGTGCGTGTGCGTGCGTGTGTTGCAAGGCGAAGCTCTCAGAACAGCCCCGTGACATTTTGTATTCATTATTGTGTCGCTTGTCGCTCTTCTTCTGCAGTTATAGAATGTCGTAGGACTGAAAAGGTGCGCCACCTATTGGTTTTCCAAACGAACTACTACCCTTATTCGAATGACACCCGCAAATGGAAACGGGCTAAATTCACTTAGTCTAAATGCGCATTTCTGATAATACGCTTCCCTAATGCGCTTAAGTTTATGGAAACGCCACTTATGACGCTGTTAAATTTGACTTTCAGCAAAAGAAACCTCCTCCGCCCAAAAAGATCTACGCCTACCTTGATAAACATATTATTGGACAGTCTTATGCCAAAAAGGTAATGGCGGTGGCTGTGTACAATCACTACAAGCGCATATACAACAACCTTTCTGACGCTAGTGCTCAGCTACAGCTGGAAACAGAGAGACAACAAGCCTTGACTCAGGTGCTGCTGGCAGCTGGGATACATCCCATTCCCTATGGCATAGGGAACATAGGTTACCAACACCTCCCCCAGGAGAAGAAAGGGATAGAGATCCTAGACTCCCATCCCACTGATATTAAACTAGAGAAGAGCAACATAGTACTGCTGGGGCCCACTGGGTCAGGCAAAACTCTCATAGCTCAGACGGTTGCCAAATGCCTAGACGTGCCTTTTGCCATCTGTGACTGTACAACGCTAACTCAGGCGGGTTATGTTGGAGAGGACATAGAATCTGTCATTTCAAAACTTCTCCAAAATGCCAACTCCTCTGTTGAGAAAGCACAACAAGGTATTGTGTTTCTAGATGAAATCGACAAGATCGGCAGTGTCCCTGGAATGCACCAGCTGAGGGATGTAGGCGGAGAGGGAGTACAACAAGGACTACTGAAACTCCTGGAAGGCACTGTTGTCAGTGTCCCTCAGAACCCCAAGAAGCTGCGCGGAGACATGGTCCAAGTAGACACTACAAACATCCTGTTTGTAGCTTCTGGGGCCTTTAACGGACTGGACAAGATAATCAGCAGGAGGAAAAATGAAAAGTCTCCACTAGGGTTCGGTGCTTCGCCTGTCATGGGTCAGGGCCGGGGATTGGCAGCAGGGGTTGCCAACAGTGCTGGAGAGTTGGACGCAGTGCGGGAGAATGTGGAGAAAGACCATCTTTTGAGGCATGTGGAGGCCAGGGACCTGTTAGATTTTGGAATGATCCCAGAGATTGTTGGCCGTCTGCCTGTAGTGGTGCCCTTTCATAACCTGGATGAGGACACCTTGGTGCGCATCTTGACTGAGCCTTGTAATGCTCTGGTTCCCCAGTACCAGGCCCTCTTCAGTATGGAAAAGTGTAAATTGATTGTCACCCCTGAGGCCTTGAGGTCCATTGCAAAGATGGCTTTGGAAAGAAAGACTGGTGCTCGTGGTCTTAGGTCTGTCTTGGAGAAGCTGCTGCTCGATCCAATGTATGACGTGCCACACTCTGACATCATGGCTGTAGTACTGAACAAAGAGGCTGCTGAAGGGAAATCTATGCCCAGATATATTAAAGAACAAGTGAACGAGTCTCTGAAAGAAAGAGAGCCAAAGCAGGCAGATGAGGCCAAAAACTGATTATGCTGAGGAGCCAAACAAAAATCGCACCCGTGCGAAGAGAGCGGTGCAAACGAATTCCTGCAAGGGCGCATGTGAAAATCAGTGTTGATATGATGTGTTGATATCAATATGACTTGTGTATGATGTCAGACTAGAGGCCTGGTCGGATTATATAAGGTTTTGTATGCTGTACATTTTTTTACATGGAACATAGATGAGATGAAGTTTCAATTTTGTTGAGGTCTCTGGGATATGGGATAATAACATGTCAACATAGCACGGACCAATCAAAGACAGTGAACGGTTCTAGTTTTTAGGATAAACGCGCTTTAAGCTTATGTGAGCTATGTGTTACCTGAGACCTGTGACAATAACCACAATCTGTGCGAGTGTGGTTACTATCTCAGATCAAAGGTAATATTCAGCTCGTATGAGTTGAATTTATGATGGTCCGTGCTGACGTTATGATTGTGGTTATAACACGGACAAATCAAAGGCCGTGAACGGTGCTAATTTATTTGTTAAACGCGATGTGAAACTGGCGAACCAATCACAAGCCTCTGTGTCCATGACATTATGGTCAAACTGGTGTTCGATTGGTCTGTTCTGTTTGCCAGACCCATGAAATGGGTAGGCCTACATAAGCAAATGTCGGTCCGGGTTTTCTATATAATATATGATGATGACATGATGATGACATGCCTACAAAAGGCATGATGTCATAAATGATGATGACAGACAGGGGGTTGGCAGAACCGGGGTCTGGCACAACCAGGTTGACCTGGTCTAGTTTCTTAACACATGACATCGTGATCAGAACATCTTTTGGTTGGTCCGTGCTGACGCCATGGTTAACATGAAGTGAAACATAGGAGCAGTTTGCACCGCTAAAAAAATACAGTGTACCTGTCCTGTACACAAATGTTTTTTATAATAGATAGAAGTGAATTGTATTTAAGGGGAACTTGTTACACCTGCACCTCCTGGTTCACTAACATCCTTAAGAATAGACAAATGTCCAGCCCAGATCTCATCTTCTCCCTGCTCATTTTATTGGAGGTTCTAAAAAGTGTATGATCCAGAGTGTGCAAGTACTGCGTTCGGTGGCGTATCTGTCACGTATCTGTCTGTGTTTATGCCCGTAGCCAATGAGGGACCAGCATTCTTGGTGATGTCACCATCAACAAGTGCGGCCTGATATAAATAACAAGGTGCGCTCTGCTGGCGCACAAGTAGGCCATACTGTACATGGCCATGAGGGCACAAGACGCAAGTTGGCACCTCGACAGAGTGCAGTCTAGTTCCGGACAGATTTGTTTCATAAAGGTATCGAAAACATTTTAGGAAAGGTTTTTACAAAATGTTATTTACGTTTTGTGGACACACTTTACATTTTTTAAGTTTTCTCGTTTCTGATCAAACAAGATCCAAATCCTGCTTGCCATTTACAAGGGATCAGCCTGGGATGAGTGAGGGATCATTTTGATATTTTGAATGTAGACTACAGAATTAACAAAAGTGCCATTAATTTAAATAAACCTCAGCAAAGTAGCATACAGGTAAAGCAACCATTTGAAAATAAATCTTAACCCCTAGCCGGCCCCTCCTAAGGCTCCTCTGTGGGTAGCACTCAGGTGTAGCTGAAAACAGAATTTCCCCCGCGGGATGAAGTTGGTCTAATTGTTATTATTATTATTATTATATGCATTGCAAGGTTGCTTTCCGTGCTAATTGGAATTCTTTATTATTAGGAATAACCCCTTGAGGTGAACCTCAAGGGGAAAGAAAGAAAGAAAGAAAGAAAGAAAGAAAGAAAGAAAGAAAGAAAGAAAGTCAACACTGCCATCTAGTGAACTTCTTTAGAGCATTTCAGGACTGTAGGTTTTAGGCATTAATATATTCACTGGAGTCAGAACTTCTATTCTAAGTTATCTTTATTGCATTTCTTGTTGGCTCTTAACTCATATTCCTGTGTTTCACTGTTGCTGCTATGACACTTGACTTTCTCCCCAGGAAACAATAAAGTTTTATCTTTTATCTCATATTCAAAAATACCATACTGTACCAAAATAAATCAATAAAAAGACAGATTAATATAAAGCAGCTGAAAATAAAACACAGACAAATCAACGTCAATGTAATTGTCAACTGTCTCTGATATGACAAAAATGAATAAACAGAACAAATGTATTTAATTGTAGAAAGTAATGGAATATTCATCTCGATCCGTTACACAAATAATAGGACAGAGCTCAAAATGATGACAAATGTCACAAGGATTTTCATCATGAACCCAATATTAAAACAATTGGCCGTGGCCACAATCTGGGGCTGTGAACTGGGAGTGGGAAGGCTGTGACTGGTTATACATGCAGTGGTTTTCACAACCAGTTCCACCAGTGGCATTGTGGGAGATGGCAGCTTTAGGAGGGGCAGGCCTTGTCTCTTCTGTTCCTCCAGTGCCTCAGTTAAAAAGGCCAGCGTTTTGCGAGGGAAGGTGGATGGCGAGAACAGATTGCAGCTTGGCACAAAGAAATGAGGGAGTAGACCGCTCCGGGCATGGGCCTGTAGGGCCCAAAGAAGAAATAGGAAGCAGGCAGGGAGCTGTTGGGGAGCCCACTGGGAGTCTTTGAACCTGAGGGGTAGGAATAGGTAAGTAGGCAGGTAGGTAAGCAGGTAAGCAGACAGACAGACAGACAGACAGACAGACAGACAGACAGACAGACAGACAGACAGACAGACAGACACACACACACACACACACACATAGGAACATTTATTATGGCAGCCCAGGAACTACACACACAGTAGCTGGTACCTCACACACTACACAGTATTCATAGTACTAGTAAGACGCCTCAGGGCGACATGCACGCCAATTCTTAGCCATCTGGCCAATGATGTATATCAGATCAGTTACCCATATATGGAGACCCCTGGTACACATATATGGAGATCCATGTACTGTATGGTTGGTACATCAAACAGAATCCCCTTTATGCCCATATATGGAGATCCCTGATGTCATCAATATTAATATTTAATTAACAGGACTTCATATGGGAATGCCCATATATGGAGGGAGACAGCCCATATCTGTGTGGCTGGTTCAGACAGGGATCTCCATGTATGGGCATAAAAGGGATTCTGTTAGAGTTGTTCCCATAACATCACAACATACAATCCCTTTTAGACATGGAGATCCCTATCTGAACCAGCCACACAGATATGGGCCATGTCTTGGCCATCTGGCCAGTGATGTATCAGGGACCTTCATACGGTATGGGCATAAAAGGGATTCTGGGGAATACCCATGGACTTTTACATAGGTGATGTCACCTGTGATATCATATACCGGTATATGATGTGTCAGGGGAACCTGACACAACATGACATGACCTTCAGAGATACACGGATACGTGGACAAGATGTGCCGGTTTTCATAGTAAACTAAATGCTCTACATATACTCACACATACAGATACATGTGTACACAGACACCCACACGTACACAGAACACGCACGCACAGTATAACATTTAGACTTAGGTAGTAATATGCAACACAGCACCTATAACAAAGGCACCTACAGTACATGGAGCATTTTCTCATGTTGCTGCAATGTCAAAAAGTCAAAACCCAATAGAATATGTACCAATCCTGTGTTTCTTACTGCTGTTGCTGCTATGACATCTGGATTTCTCACCTGATCGAACAAGGTTTATCTTATCTTATCTTGGACATGGTACCTTATGGATAAGGTGTGGAGGAAGGCGGTTTTCCCGTGGTAGGAGTGGAGAGCATCCAGCTCATCAGGGAAGCGTTGCTTCAGTCCTTCAATCAGACACTTGAGAAGCTTGAAGCACTGTTTACTGTTGGAGACAGGAAGAGAAGACTAAGAAGAAGACTAACCACAGTGAGTTGGGAGCTATGTGTGCAGCCTTTGTTAAAAATCATATAAATAGACCCAATGACCCACGCAGAGCGCATGAATCTCACCGACAGCATTTGGTGGCAGGTGTCTCACAGCAGGTCTTTTTGTTACCATGGGACTTGATTATATCTTTCTCAACGTGAGAAAATGATATCCTCCAACTCTCTAATAAAGGAAGACAACAAACAAAATCAATAACTATGTTCTGCCCGAGGTTCCATCTGATTCTTCCTAGCAAAGGTATGAACATAAATAAACTAGTAATACACCTGAAACACACATGCAGTGACCTGAATAGGAAACTATTCTGTATTTTTTGGTGTAAAATCACACTTGCTTTAGTGCTTTAGTTAAATAGGATCGATGCATTTGTGAAGGATGAAGAAATTGTCTAATGTGAATAAATGTTTACTGGTTCAAATCCTTTGTTGATTCTGGGAGAATTGCTTTGGGGATAATGAACAGAGACTTGCTCAAAGTGCCATTGAGTAAGACTCAGTAGCCACCAGTAAAGGACCATGGTTGATCTTGGCAGCTCTCAGTTGTGAAAATGGCTTTTTCTGAGCGTTTATTTGACAAATAGTGGAGAGAGATGGGAAACATATGAGAGAGAGAGAGAGAGAGAGAGAGAGAGAGAGAGAGAGAGAGAGAGAGAGGGAGAGCAGGGGACTAGGGGAGTGACATGCAGCAAATGGTCTGGCCTGCTCGGATAGAACCGAGCACTCGCCACTAGGTGCCAGTCCCGGGATCAGGCTAAAGGGACGCCCAAATACCTCTAATTTCTAAGAGATAACAGTAGCAGATTGGTCAAACCTTTGGCTGCCTCACTGAGGTTGCGGCCCTTAGGTCTCTTAGGTACAAAGTAGCAGATATTACTGGTTATAACGCGTCGGGCCTTCTTTCCTAACCAGTTGTCCACATCAGGGCCATTGCGAAGATCAACAGGCCAGCCCTGTGAAGGGTGGATCTTCAAAGCACAAAGAATGTAAATTACTGTTCCAAAGTAAAATAACTTTATAATTTTCCTTCATTGTCACCCAATTTACACTTGCGTGATCTTGTCACTGCTGACTCCTACTGGTTGATCTTTGGACTGGTTGATCAGAGGCATGGTATTGAAACCACATGCCTCCTCCGATACATATGGAATCACCCACCTCTTTTCACCTGCCAGTAGAGAAACACTAGAGAAACACTGTTCTACATGGCCTCCTGGTGAAGCTAGCTTCAGCAGGAGGCCATGCAAAACAGTGTTTCTCAAACTTTTACATGTCAAGGTCCCCTTAACTCTGACAGTATACAAATGTGTACGCTGTCAGAGTTACAGACTTGTATGGGTCAATTTAGACCCCCATAAAGGGACCCACAGAGTCCCTGGAATCCACTTTGAGAACAACATGTGGAAGAACACCCTTTGTCTTATAGTTCAACACCACTGCTTACAGACACCCTTGACCAACCCGTAGGAGTCAACTCAAGTCCAATTTATTCATAAAGAACATTGAAAACAACTCTTGTTGACCAAAGTTACCAAAGATAATTACTCTACATTCTAAAACATTGTTACAGATTAGATTTTAATTTAATTACACATTTAATACATTTAATACATTACAATTAATACATTTTAAAATAATAACATTTCATTTTACGTATAGACCCCAACACCTTAATCCTCACCCCCATAGCAGGAACCACATCCACAGAGAGCAGCTCCTCACTGCGATTATTGACCTCAAACAGAGACAAGGTCACAGCTGGAGAGTGGATCCGTTTTCTGTTGACCACCCAGTTATAGCATTCATGAGGCACTAGAAACAAGGGGCAAGAATTGATTCACAGAATTGCAAACTTTGGAGGTGTAGCAGATTCAAAAAAGGATAACATATTACTGTTCCTTTTCCCTGCCTAAGAACCCCTTTTATGCTGAATAAAACACTGAAAATTGGAGGTGTAGAAGATACACAAACAAGTACACAAACCTTACTAATGGTAATCTATCTATCTATAAATGCGAGAAGTCTCTGCGTGTGTGTCTGTCTGTCTGTCTGTGTGTGTGTCTGTAATCCGCGTATCTCGAGAACCGTTCGTCCCACCGGCTTCAGATTCGGCGCGCGCGTTCCCCGCCGCGGCACGGAGTGCAGTGCCGGGTCTCGACCCGACCCGACGCGCGGTTTTCCCGAACCGGCGCGAAACGTTCGGAATCTCCTTATGCGGGGTTGATTGTTGACATCAGGCTGTTCCGGAGGAAATCGGCGCAAGCGCTGACTCATTGTGACATCACTCATAAAAGGCTCTGACATCACGTACGCCACATGAGTCAACAAAAAATCTCTGAATATCTCCATATATAGCATATATGGGCATAAAAGGGCATAAAGGGACACAGACAGACGGATACAGAGATCTCCATAAATGGGCATAAAATGGACGCAAATGGCATATATGGGCATAAAATGTACGCAGAATCACAAAGATCTCCATATACGGGCATAAAGGGACACAGACAGACAGATACAGAGATCTCCATATATGGGCATGAAATGGACGCGAATAGACAGATATCTCCATATATGGGCATATATGGGCATACAATGGACCCAGAACTATATCTGCAGTGATCTCCATATATGGACATAAAATGGACGCTGACAGACAGACAGACAGATAACAGATATCTCCATATATGGGCATAAATGGACACAGGCAAACAGATGGTCAAAACGGGTCCTATGACAACAGGTATAATGGGGTTTGCATTAAAGGGCGGGGCATTCATTCCCTATTTACATCGTTCCCGAGTTGGCCAGGTCCAGCTTCTAGTAATGATAATAATGATTGCGACCGTAGGTCGCATTTACTACCAAAACCTCCACGGGCTGTCTGTCAGTGAGTCAGTCAGTCCGTCACACTTTTGCCCTGCTCATATCTCCACAACCGTTGCCCCCATCCATGCCAAATTTTGCACACACACTCCTTGACTGCCAAACTACAACCTCCAAGGACCCCCGGAGCCCCAGGGACCCCCAGGTCCCTGGGGGACCCCCAGATGTAAAAAATGACCAAATGTGCTCACACGTCACACTTTTTCCCTGCTTATATCTCCGCACCCGTTGACCCGATCCATGCCAGATTTTACACACACACTCCTTGCCTGCCAAACTACAACCTCCAAGGGCCCCCGGAGCCCCAGGGACCCCCAGGTCCCTGGGGGACCCCCAGATGTAAAAAATGACCAAATGTGCAAAAATGACCAAATGACCACCCCAACGGGGCTGCTCACGGGGAATTCCCGGGGACCACCGACTCCTGGTGCTCCAGAACGGATGCAAAAGTGGTGGCGCCCCCAGTGGAGGACCCCCTGCCACTGCAGCGCACATAAAATGCCGTAACTCGGGCTAGGAGCGTCCGGGAGAGCCGGGGCCGGTACCTATTCGTCCGCCAAGGCAACGCGGAGACCCCACCCCTCATTTCTCACATGGCCCTATTCTAGCGCCACCTTCAGGCCGATTTTTAAAACACATTTTTGGACACTGCTCCTACAGTTTTTGCCCTAAAATCACGAATATCACTACACAGCATGTCTACACTCATGTCATCAACATGGATCAGGAAGATTTGGGAAAAACAAATTTTTGCCCTATTTGTGGAGATAAGCCACCTACGGTCGCTTATCTCCCGATTAGGGAGTCTTACTGGTAATAATAATTATAACTAGAAGCAGCGCTCTTCCGAGCACAGGTCTCCACCAGGCCAGGCGTCCTGGTGGTGCTACTGTATAATAGGCCAATGTAAAAAGGGTGGCATATGTTCTTCACCTTAGACCTTTCATTGCAATCTAATTGCTAAAGTCTACCTGCTGGTGGCGCTATAACAGGCCAATGTGAAAAGGGTAGCATTTGTTCCTTGACATAGTGGGAATATGTGTGGCAAATTTCACGGTAATCTCAAGCTGCGTTGATGATTTGAGGCATTGATGATTTGAGGCATTTTGTTCAAAAACGGAGCAATCCTGCAAACTTTGGAAGCTAATATTAGCCAATCAGGATAGAATATGAAATATCAGACGGATCAGACTTGATCACATGACTATAGAGATACTGTGTACCTATTTGTGTTATTTTTGGATAAAATCTGAAGGAGTAATATCCAAAAATGTGTTTTACATAAGATGGCCTCAAACGTGGCGCTATAAAAGGCTGATGTGAAAAATGCAGTGAAAAGGTTTTTCCTTGGCCTCTAGGGAGTGCGCTTACAAAGTTTGAAACTGATCGGTGGAGTTATAGGTAAAACCACAAATCGGCCTGTTATAGCGCCACCATGAGGCTAATTTCAAAAATTTGAAGTGGCATTTCTTCCTCGACCTAGTGGGAACGTGTGTGCGATTTCATGATATTTGCACTTTGCGTTAAACTGATCGGTGGAGTTATAGGTAAAACCACAAATCGGCCTGTTATAGCGCCACCATGAGGCTAATTTCAAAAATTTGAAGTGGCATTTCTTCCTCGACCTAGTGGGAACGTGTGTGCGATTTCATGATATTTGCACTTTGCGTTTGGGATTTGAGGCATTTTGTTCAAAACGGCTCAATCCTACAAACTTTGGAAGCCAATCTTAGCCAATCAGGATGAAATATGCATGATCCGTGTCGATCACATGACTGTCGAGATACTGCCTACCGATTTGTAGGATTTTTGGACAAAATCTGTAAGAGTAGTGCACAGAAATGTGTTTTGCGAACATCGGCCACTAGGTGGCGCAAGAAAAGGCCCATTTGAAAAAATTAGGGCAGAGGTTCTAGATTGGCATCCAGGGAATGTGTGTGCTCACTTTGGCAGCGACCGGGCCAACGGCGACTGAGATTAGGTGCACACAAACCTGCGAGGACACACGGACGGACGGACGGACGGACGGACGGACGGACGGACGGACGGACGGACGCACGGACGGACACACGGACGGACGAAGGGGAAAACATACTCTCCCCCATGCCTTCGGCTGGTGGAGACAATAATAACCAGTAAGACGCAGAAGGTACCCCCTGGTACCCATATATGGAGATCCATCACAAATATGGGCTTAATATTGATGACAGGGATCTCCATATATGGGCATAAAAGGGATTGGTTCGCCTGGCATCACAGGGATCTCCATATATGGGCATAAAAGAGATTTGGTTCCCCTGGCATCACAGTGATGTCAGAGTGTGATGTCAGAGCGTAAGACAAGCATTAGCCATACATACAGACAGTCACCATGTGACAGGTTCTGATTGCGACCGTCAGGTCGCAGTTACTACCAAAACCTCCGTCAGTCAGTCAGTCAGTCAGTCAGTCAGTCTGTCTGTCTGTCCGTCACGTCACCCTTTTCCCCAACTCATATCTCTGCCACCGTTGCCCCAATCCATGCCAAACTTTGCACACACACTCCTTGCCTGCCAACCCACAACCTCCACCCCTCCAGGGATCCCCGGAGCTCCAGGGACCCCCAGGAACCCCCTTCCGCCGCCGCCAAAAAGTGCAAAAATGACCAAATGACCACCTGTTCACAGGGAATTCCCAGGGACCACCGACTCCTGGTGCTCCAGAATGGATGCAAAAGTGGTCGCACCCCCTAGTGGAGGACCCCCGCCACTGCAGCGCACATAAAATGCCGTAACTCGGGCTAGGAGCGACCGGGAGAGCTGGGGCCGGTACCCACGCGTCCGCCTCGGCAGCGCCAAGAGAGCCGTCAACATGAATCTGTCCCATATAGCGCCACCATCAGGCACATTTTTTCAAACACATTTTTGGACACTGCTCCTACAGATTTTGCCCTAAAGTCACGCAAATCGGTACACAGTATGTCTACACTCATGCCATCAACATTGATCTGTCCCATATAGCGCCACCATCAGGCTGAATTTTTCAAACACATTTTTGGACACTGCCCCTACATATTTTGCCCTAAAATCACGCAAATCGGTACACAGTATGTCTACACTCATGTCATCAACATGGATCTGTCCCTTATAACGCCACCATCTGGCCGATTTTTTCAAACACATTTTTGGACACTGCTCCTACACATTTTGCCCTAAAATCACGCTCGCTTATCTCCCGATTAGGGAGTCTTACTGGTACTAAACTATTCAAATCCAGGGCTTTTCATCTGACTTTGCAAGGAGGTAATAATTAGATCAATAATCAGAGAACCTTGGTAGGTGCGGAGGAACTTGCGGACCAGTCGGTGTATCTCATTTAGGAATTTGCTTGCTGAGATGGTGAGTTTGTTCTCAAGCAGAAAGGCCTGCATGGGACTGTTTGTGGCCTGGGACAGATCGAGCTGGTAGAACAGGCCAGTTGAGTCGACCTTCGTCATTTTGAGGCGTGAAGTAGGCTGCATCTTCAGCATCATGTCAAACTCATTTGGGGTGTGTATCTGGAGAGGAGACAGAATTGCAAGTGGAGAAAACATTTAAGGTTGCAAATCTTATATTAACCTCCTGTTCTCTCTCAATATGTACTCTGTGTGTGTGTGTGTGTGTGTGTGTGTGTGTGTGTGTGTGTGTGTGTGTGTGTGTGTGTGTGTGTGTGTGCCCTTTTAAACCCTGTGTGTGTCAATAAACTCCACCCTTAATTGAAACAAGGATGATACTGCCCTAGTAACAGGTCTCTTGTTCACACTTTGTCTTTCGGGTCTATTGTCAAACTTGTCATGTTATACTCACACTCAAATAAACCTGACCTAAAAGAGAACAATACGAGCTCTAATCCTGTTTCCATGAAAAGAAAAGAAAAATGGATTTCCATGCCATTCAATTCTATTTTAGGGCCGGCCATGTACATTTTTTCTATTTCATTTTGAGACAGGCTATTTGCCTACTATATTATACATCATATTAGAGTAACCTGATAGTCATAAGTTTCCTTCCTTCTTGCTTCATAAAATCAATAATGCTTTATAGAGTGCATGAACCTTCACGATCTCAAAGTAGCTGCCAGCATTCAGGAAGGCAGGAATGCATGACTGAAAATAAGGCTGGTCGTCATTTTTCTTCAGGAACTTCAGCAGGTTGGTACGGAAATCTTTGATGATTCCTGCGGCCCACTGGCGGTCTCTCTTACGGATCCTGAGGTCTTGGGCGCTGAGTCTAATCCAACGGGCCAGCTCTGGGGTTATGGCCTCAACAGGCTCATATGCCAATGCCACACTCGTCTTCTCAGCTAGGAAGAGAAGCACAAAAACAAGCACATTTATTTTTTTTAAGATTTGTTTTTGGGCTTTTATGCCTTTATTGATAGGACAGTAGACTGACAGGAAATGGGGAGAGAGATGGGGAGTGACACGCGGCAAAGGTCATCCGGAATGGGAATCGAACCAGTGGCCGATTATCAAATCAAATACTTGGGGACTTTGACTTCCCTCCTTGGGAGTTCAGACTAGCAAGTTATCCTTGGGAGAAGGGACTTCTGAGGACGGGAGGACGGGAGGAGGGTAGTTCTGCTATTGGTATAGCAGCATACTCAATGATGTCACAGTCTCAGCTTGCTTCAGGGCATTCCACTGTTTCTTTGAATAGGCCTATATTCTGGGCAGATCTACGTCGGACGCATTCAGCAGTAGATCTGTTCTTTTGTTCCAACAGAGGATAAAATGTGCTCATTCAACAGTCATTGTGCACTTTACAACTAAACATATTAGAAAAAAAAAACTAAAAAAAACTAAAATAAAACACAACACTGGCTCTGTTCTTTCTTTCCTTTTTTCGAAATGTCAACCTACTGTTATACAGTATATTGTTTTTTAAAAAGCGTACAGAAATGTGCATATGAATATCCTATATTATTAGCCGAATTTTAAATATAATATAGCCCACTGTGTGTACAGCCCTGGGTGATTATCGTATTATGCCAATTCTCACGGAAATCTTACTGCAAGTGGCCAAAAATGTAATAATGAAAAATAAAGTCAGATATAACATCTAAGCTACTCTTCAATAAATGACTTTTCAGGGCTTAATTTGCATTGACAATAAAACGAAATATGAAATACTGAAACAGCAATTCATTTGTTCATTCAAGTGTAGCCTATATTAGGTCAATATAATTGTAAAATTGATTGATTGAATATAATGAAATTAAATACTGCAGAGTATTTTAAGCATCAAAGCCAACAGTAAAAACAAGTTGTGGGAGATTGCACATACTGTAGTGTAGATGGTGCTGTTTAACAGTTTATTGACAGAGAAGCAAGAGAAGAAGAAATGGTGAAAGGCATTGTGGGTAATTTGCTATGAGAAGTCTGTGCAAAGAGATTCTATAATCTCTTTGGTCTGTGCAAGTCTTGTCCAGAGCAGACTTGGTAAAGTGGGAGGATCGGGGCGGATCAAGTCTACATCCTGGTATTTTGCAAAGAAGGTCTCAGCAAGAAGAGTCACCAACGTCATTTTCGTCATTTTAGGCTCCATGGGACGCCGCCATGACACTTTGGGTGGCGGAAGTGCCACCCAAAATAACATTAGCGTCACTTCCGCCACCCAAAAGTGTCATGGCGGCGTCCAGGCGGGGTCCCATGGTGTGCCAACTTCCGGGTGTTGTCCCTTCCTGCCTAACCTTCCTTGGTATTTTGTCTCTACTTGCTCAGATGCAGACTTGAGGATTGGAATGGTACTTGGCAGCGACTGATGACGTATCACAAGTTCACAAGGAGGCAAGTAGAGACAAGTAGGGATATTGAGAAAGACCCAGTGTCATTGCCAGGCATCCATGCCTATGTGGCAATACCTAAGTGGTATGCACCTGGACCAGTAGGCCAGCGGGCACCCCCCAAAAACCAAAAAAACAAGCAATTTATAATGCTTATGCTTAAACTTTTAAGGGGGCATTGGGCCTTGCTCAAATACAGTAGTCAAAGGTTGGGCACAACAATGTGATCATGAACAATTATTTGTTCGTACCCTCTACTACAAAGTTCTGTGTTTGGGTTTTGCATTTATACAGAAAATCAGTTATCTTCAATCAGTGCCACGGACATATGTCAAAGTATTGATTAGCCCTCACTGTTTACTGTATGATCAATCAATCAATCAATCAATCAATCAATCAATCAATCAATCAATCTTCATTTGTCACATCACATTACATGTAATATGGGTGAAATTCTTGTTTGTGCAAACCCATCATTCCAGTGAAAAACTCCCGATGCACCTGTATCATTTGCCTGGTCGGAGGTGTGGCAGTGGTTTGAACAGATCATGGCTAGGGTGGTGGATGTCCCTGATGTCCCGGCCGGTCCAGGCCGGCCATTAGGAAAAAAATGAAAATAAAATGTCGGCCTTCGTTCCATTTTGGGGGCTGGGCGGCCAACAAAGTAAATCGTCACTGTCGGGCAGAAACCTTGTATCTCCAAGTTTCAAGTTGATACATTTTTTCGCAAAGCAAAGCCCTGCTTCATCATACAAGGCCGTTGCACAAAAGTAGTGAAAACAGCAGATCTACAAGCACACAACGCCTCGCGGTGCGAGGCGTTGTGTGCTTGTAGATCGGCTGTTTTCACTAGTTTAAATCATTTTTAAAATGATAAATACAAAAGAAACGGTTTTGGAAATACAAGTTTTCCACCCGACAACGACGAAATATAACTCATGTACAGTAATTGGCCCACTGGCTTGTCATGATCTGAAATGGCAAATTTTGAGTAGCAGCAGCGCTATAGAGAGAGATCGCTCTCTATAGCGCGCAATGATCCAACCTCTCCAACTCTTTTTTTCCGGGCTGAATCAGGGGCCCAGCATGTCCCTGGATCCTGGGACCCCCAGGGGTGCTTTGGGTGGGTGGTTACAGGGCAAAATCCCAGCAGGGATTACATGGGTTACAGGGGTTACATGGCCCCCAGCAAAATCTGTAACAGTTGAACCACTTGAACCTTATTTTATTACTTTGGCTATTCAGAAATAGCTGACCTACAAGCACAACGCATCGCTACGCCCAGCTTGTAGATCTGCTATTTTTGAAAATGTTAGAAAATGTGTGAAACGTGTAGAATAATTTGACACCCTTTAAACCCTATACTTACTTAGTAATTTAAAGTTTATCAAATGTAATGTTACTGTGCTTAGATAAACAATCCAAATGATTATATATTATTACAATTAGAAGAGGATATCTGTCATAGATTTTATTTCAAAAGTAAACTTCCTTATCCTGTGTAAACGGTTGCAATAAATATTTTCATAATAGCTTGTTGCAACTTGCTTGTCAGGACAACACAAGGTTGCTCTTTAAAAAAGATAGAGCTTCTAATCTAACTTCTGACATAATTTTAGTACTTTATATGTTACTTATATGGAGTCAAATAGACTCAGTTTACATGGTTGCAAGCTGGTACAGTATACAGTACATGGCACCTACCCTCCTCAGCCTCACTACCCCGGCTTGGCTGAAGATCTTTGGGTGCAGAGGAGTCTTTGGCTCTCCTCCGAGGTGGGACTGTGCTGCTCATGGTCCTCTGTAAACATGAATGCAGGCATAATAAATATTACAGAAACAGACTAATTACACAGGACATTTTGAAAATGACTTTCCAAGGATTTCCAAGGAGGAGACATCACCTTTATCTATTGCATTACATAATAAACTATACAAACAATAGAACTCAATAAATAAATACAATACAAATATTTACATTCAACGATTAAAGCGACCCTCTTCAGATATGAGACACAATACTGTCCTTGTGTACTCTATTCTAGAATAGTGATTTTTGAAATTTCCTGTATAAATAACCTGTGTCTCATTACATTAATTTGATATCCCCCTTTTTTATTTAACTCATTCATCGTTTTCATTTGTAACATGATGAATCAACAACCTTCTGCAGCTAAATGCACTCACCTCTGTTTTTTAAGCTTTTACAACAAATAGTCCATCAACAATCCTTAGATTAATATTCCAAACTCTGGGCTGCTGCGTCTGCTAGCGTTCACTTTCATTTCTCCAAAGATACCTGGGCAGGTAGAAAGTGCTGCCTTATGTAAATGAAGAACGTTAGTCTCGCCCACCCAGCTGTAATCAGCTATCAGTCAGCTCCTTTTCCTATTCGTCATTCACAGATCTGCTGATCATTATATTACACAGCCTCAACCTTTTGACCAGAGTCTGGCATAGGCTCAAATACGTAAGCCATTTACCAGGAGAGGGAGTGGGTTGTTGTCTGATTTACCACTGTTTCAGGGTTGTGGCACGAGGCGAAGCCAAAAACCCACAACCCTCGAATGGTAAATTGTCTTTTTCTACCACTTCTACCATATAATTGAAAGAAAACACAGTTGTAACTTGCAAGTTTATTTAGTTATACAACTGCAACACAACAGTGGACGGGGTCCATGAGCCAACTCAAGGTTGTTGACTGATTTACCACTGTTTTAAGCCAATCAGAATCCAGTATCTGAACATGTGACCACAAAAGTGGTAGAATTGTGATTTTATGTCTGTATTGCAGTTGTACTATTGTATCCCTATGGGAGGTTTTGCTTAAAGTTCCCTGATGCTTTGCTTAGCTTGCTTAGCAATCATGCATTTACAAAATTCAGAGAACATTTTTAAGTTTAACCGTATTCCATTTGTTGCAATAAATGGTTAAATCTACTTTGACGTGAATGTTCCTGACATCACCTTGACAAATACCTTGGTTGGGACTTGGGGGGAAGCCTAGAAGCTTTAGGCTATACACAAAAAGGTTTGGCCACTTTTTTAGAAATGTGTTATTCAGTATTATGACCAGTTTTATGTATGCATTGCTTTTCTTATGTTTCAATTATTCTACTTGTCTACATGGCTCCTGCCATTGAGCTTTAAACTATGATGCCCCTTGCTTCCATTTTCATTTCTGATGAAAGATATGCTGTAATGCAATGATGAAAATGAAAGCAGCTGTTCATGCTGTTGTTAATTATCTTCATCTGCAGATCTATCCAGAACCAATTTGTCTACAATGTACCCTGGTTTAGATCAGCCCTGCCTTATAGATGTAGTCATGACCTGACCCTCCTTTGTCATATTTTCTGAGAATCAGAAATATTTCATACGCTTGTGTCTTACTTACTAAAGTGCAAGAGGCATGGTGACACAGGGTGGACTTTTCGGTCCTCAGACCATCATCAACACTGAATGGAAGATCTTTTTTTTTAAGATTTGTTTTTTATGCCTTTATTGATAGGACAGTAGACTGACAGGAAATGGGGAGAGAAAATGGGAGTGACACGCAGCAAAGGTCGTCGGGATCGGGACTCGAACCCGCGACACGCTGTCAGGAATCAGAGCCTATGTGGTATGCGCCTGGACCGGCAGGCCAGCGGGCGCCCCCATGGATCTTTTGTAAGTAAAATACTTTATTTTTGCACTCAAAGTCTCAATATTCGTCCCTTTATGCCCCTAGGCACTGTGTGTTTTGGTCTGTGTGGGTGGGTGTTTATGGGGTGTGTGTCTTAAATGTAAATTAAAACATTAAAAATGTTGTAAAATAAAGAGAAGAGAAGTAAGAAGCTAGAGAAGAGAAGTAAGAAGCTAATGCTTTGTAGAGTTCTGTTCGGTTTTGCCTATTTTGTTCTTCATCCGTGTGGTTTTGAAGCTTTTATATTCAATCCATTCTGTCCTGCTTCTACTACTTCTCCACAGATACCTGGTAGACAGTTCCGCCCTACTTTAAATATCCAGGTTGTATTAACCTATTGATTAACTGCTATGAATGTGAGACCAGTTGTCCGTAACTAAACTGTCACTGTCAACAGTGACAAACACAAGCACATACAAACACATGATGAGAGATCAAGTTCTTGTTTGTTTCAAACCTGGTTAATGCATAGGAGTGCTATGCTTGATTGATGACGTACTTTCCACCTCAACACTTCCCCTTTTAATTATTTATCCACTATAAAAAATATTTTAATTCGCTGATTTCGCTCAGCGTGAGTGATTATTCATGGGAGTGAAAGTGCTTTACTAGTAATAGTCCCTTGGGACATTTTATGATTGTGCTATTGTCTTCAATGTGCTTGCAGTGAGCTGTTCAGAGATACACCCTTCTGTGAGGATCTCAGCAAAGTATTAGTTAGAAAGGAAAGTATAACAGGTATCAAAAAAGTCAGAACAACTTCTTGATTTGGCAATGAATGATTCAAGAATTTATTTTTCTTTTGGTTTGGCATAATTATCATAATTATCGTATTCAACATAATCATGATTTTCCCGAAAGCAGACGGTTGGTTGAAACACAAGCCCTCCTTTCCTGCGGAAACTCTTGCGGTGGGTTTTGATCAGCATAAGCCAGTCCTTAAGTAGAGAGCCGTGCCACAGGGACGACGGTGGCGAGTGGACGGAGGAGGGCGGAGGAGGAAGATGAGACGGAGGAGGAAGATGAGGCACCGCCTGCCACGGCTGCGGCGGAGCCACGTCTGTCAGCTGGACGTCCTGCACGACAATTCATTTGGTCTTTGCGGCCTTCTGTGCAGACTTGGTCACCTTACCACCAGATGCAAGCTTCTTGTCCACAGCCTTGATGACGCCGACCGCCACGGTCTGCCTCATGTCACGCACAGCAAAACGACCTGGAACCGGGGGAGGAGTGGCAAAGGGAGGACACAGTCTTCATTAAATTCTGAGAGTGTACAAATGGAACCGAAATGGTCCATAATACTGAATAACAAAATATAACACTCAGGATTTTACAGTGTAAGAGGCCATTGAGTTAGGGTGCGTGTTGATGTTTCCGACGCGCATTACTCCGACATTGCGTTCGTCCGATTCTCCCCATTACTAAACCTATCCCTAACCCTAACTGCACGCGTAGCCACCTAGTCGGAGTAATGAGACATCTGACTGATGTGTGCTCCCTGTGTGGCGTTGTTCTGACGTGTCATTAGTCCGACGTTGTGTTCGCCGTGTTTCCCCATTAACTACCACGATCTCTAAACCTAAGCCTAAGCCTAACCCTAACCGCACGCCGGACTAATGGGACATCGGACAATCGAAATGTCCTGAGTTAATTCAGGGAGAGTGTTACTAAATGTTAGTGTATGTTAATTCTATTCAGGGCAATTATAATAACTTCTGTCTGACTGATCATTTCTAATTTGTTTAACTAGGATTCAATATGCACCTAGAACCTAGTATACTTGGTATGGATAGTCCTAGTGGATAACTGGACCTCTAGCCATGCTACCGTGGTGGGTGTTATACTTAACAGACTCAAGTGGGCTCTAAGGGACAGTTATGTAATAATGTACTCACCCAGGGGAGGGTACTGGGCAAAGCTCTCCACACACATGGGCTTTCCTGGCACCATGATGATGATAGCAGCATCACCGGACTTAAGGGCCTTGGGGTTGTCCTCAAGCTTTTTGCCGGAACGGCGGTCGATCTTCTCCTTGAGCTCGCTGAACTTGCAGGCAATGTGAGCAGTGTGGCAATCGAGCACAGGGGCGTAACCCTGGGCGATCTGGCCAGGGTGGTTCAGGATGATGACCTGTGGAGGGAGGAAGAGAGAGAGCACACGTGTTTGTTGGGAGGAGAATGGGAAACAGAAGAGGAGGTGAAGGAGGAAGAACCGGATTCGATTTTTACTTCAAACTTAAATCACATTAGATGAGACACAGTGACTCATAATCTTTTTCTACTCACTACTCCTGCAGGGTACTCTACTTTTTTCTTTTTTTATCATTTGTTGTCTTCTCAAACCTCTTCTCAAACCTCACCCCTTCCTTCTCTAGCTGTCATGTTCCTATTCTCGGGATTCACCTGGGCAGTGAAGTTGTCAGCCTGAATGGGAGGGTCGTTCTTGCTGTCGCCAGCCACGTTGCCACGACGGATTTCCTTGACGGACACGTTCTTGACGTTGAAGCCAACGTTGTCGCCGGGGGTGGCCTCGACCAGGGTCTCGTGGTGCATCTCCACGGACTTGACCTCAGTGGTCACATTGGAAGGGGCAAAGGTGACGACCATACCGGCCTTCAGGATGCCAGTCTCCACACGGCCCACGGGGACAGTTCCAATACCTGAGGGAGACGAAAGCCCAAATGAGAAGGATACAGCAGATGGGAGGCAAAGGAGAATGACATCCAGGATTCTACATAATGTGGATCCATAGACAGCGGTCCACTATCACTGCACATGAATGTAGAAGTAAAGCAAGAGAACGCCTTACATTAAATCTATATATGATGTCATTATGGGAAGACCGTGATAGAAGTAGAATATGTCATATATATGTTTCAGTTAAACTAGACTGTCCTGCCACAACTGAGAGAGAGAGAGTCTGTCTAAATGACATTGAATCATATTTTTATTTTAGAAAAAACTGTCTATCCATGGGATATTTTGTGCATTATTGGTTAAATCCAAAATAAATTAAGTATTGACCACGTAACATATACATCTTCAAATCAACCTCAATTAACTACTGTATGTTTACTTTACCGCCAATTTTGTAGACGTCCTGCAGGGGCAGGCGCAGGGGCTTATCGGTGGGTCGGGAAGGGGGCAGAATCGAGTCCAGTGCCTCCAGCAGCGTCACACCAGCGCCACCGCCCTCCTTACGCTCAATTTTCCACCCCTTGAACCAAGTCATCTGTTTCACAATGGAAATAATTTGGTGTTAGTTTAGTTTCTTCCTACATTCCAAGACAAGTTAAACTTTTGACCAGTTAAACGTTCAAATCTCTCAACATTTCACCTTGTCGATGGACTCGAGCAAGAGACATGTCTGATGTCATAACGGCAACGCTGAGCCATTTCCCATCACACTACACACATATTCCTACTGATAGGCTGTAAGTGTCAGAGAGAGACCCTGCAGAGACCTGGCATGTGATGTTCAAGGAATGACAACTACAACATGTTATGTAAGATATGTGTCAGAGAGGAAGAGGTGGTAAAATTGCAACCTTTCCTTTTTATGTCAATCCTCTTACTGCATTATCTACTGGTTATACATTATGGGATTGGCAGCAATTCCCCTCTTTTTTTCTTTTTGGTACTTTGGTACCAAGGTAAGACCAACGCAAAGTACTTAATATTACACCTTGAAGGGTGCTACAGAATAGTGTGTATAGTCTCAATGTACAGATTATTGATTTTCTTGATATTATACTGTTTAGATTGAGGATTGGTTCTTTGTTTACCTAGATCACTATTTCTATGCATTTGATGTATTACCTTGTGTTTTCCTTGCCTAATTTAAATTAGTCTGGATTGAGAGCGAAATTGTAAATTGTAATTTGAAGAACCAGGGACACCATCACACTGTCTTAATTTGCTCAATTAAGGTTTAGGATAATAGGCAGCATTTTGGTCAGGGATCTTCTTCAGGCATAGTATATGCCTATGAAAAGATCCTTGACCAAAACACTGTATAATAAATCTTTATCTTTAAGTATTTTATTCAGGACATTTTTTATATTTGAATACATATGCTGAGTTTTCGGGGGGGCTGTAAGAGTAACTTTAACAAACCATAAATAAATAACAATGATTATCTTTCACTATGCAAAGTAAAATGTTTTGTCAAAATTTTAAAAGCAACACAAATCTCCTGCTAATCATAATAAATTATGTAAAAAAATGTACACCACATTAATCTGTGTTCAAAGTTCTATACTTGGTTATTGAAAGGCCTGCTATCATGTTACATCTTCCTTTTTGTGACCCCGCTCAGATGAAAGGTCAAACTCAGCCCATAGTGTTTACTCACATTGCTGCTAGGCTCCAGCATGTTGTCTCCATGCCAGCCAGAGATTGGCACAAAGGCCACGGTGGCGGGGTTGTAGCCAATCTTCTTGATGTAGGCGCTCACTTCCTTGGTGATCTCCTCAAAACGCTTCTGGCTGTAAGGGGGCTCAGTGGAGTCCATCTTGTTGACGCCAACAATAAGCTGCTTCACTCCCAGGGTGTAAGCCAGCAGGGCGTGCTCGCGAGTCTGACCGTTCTTTGAGATACCGGCCTCAAACTCACCAACACCACCAGCGACGATCAACACAGCGCAGTCAGCCTTAATAGGAAAATATGAGTTGGAGCTTAGTGAGAATCTAGGTAGATTCAAGTCGGTTCTTGAATGACTAGGACAGCTTATATGAAATACTGAATGGAAACTCAATTGTCCATTAATGAAGTTCTAGCTATGGTCTGTACCTATGCGTCCTAACTACAGGCTACTTGTAATTGTTTCCAATTTAAGAAACAGAATACTGTGACTTGGTACAATATCATCCTAATGTATTTGAAATAAAGTGTTCACCTGAGAGGTACCAGTGATCATGTTCTTGATGAAGTCTCTGTGTCCGGGGGCATCAATGATGGTGACGTAGTACTTGGCTGTCTCGAACTTCCAAAGAGCAATGTCGATGGTGATACCACGCTCACGCTCTGCCTTCAGCTTGTCCAACACCCAGGCATATTTGAAGGAGCCCTTGCCCATCTATAGAACGATGATCACAATAGCAAGGAAATAAAAAATTGTAAAACAGGAAAGGCAATTAAATGGAAAGCTCCAGAACAAGAACAGTTTCTCCTCCCCCCCCAAAAAGCCTGAAATATTGTTTATTAAACTCCCATTCCACCATAGAGGAAGTAGATGAACCTAACTAGCCCCGAAAGAAAAAATAAATAAAAAAGGAGTGTTGGGAAATTCGAAAATCATTATTATACCAAACTATGTTAATTTTCCTCATTTCTAAATGGACAAATATTGGATAATTCTTAAAGGTGATACACCGTGAAATTTCACTTTTCCTATTTTAAAACCTTTTTTTGGGGTCCCACTAGCACCTTCTATCCTCACAAAGTCCCATTTCAGACCGATGTGTCTTTCTCTGGTTTTGAGAAGGCGAAGGTTAAAAGTATCCCACGGGTTCTCAAAACAGGCTGTTCAGATTTGCTGCCGATTGTGACGTCATCTGCCGATTGTGACGTCATCACAAAAAAAAAAAAAAAAAATTGGGGGGGGTGGCGCAGTTCAGGCCAAAGGTGGTACTGCAGCTGAAATGCTCTGAGAGCCATTCAAAAATGAGAGAGGCTCTCTATTCAGGAGTGGTAATTTAGCCTCAAACCTTTTGAAAAACGTTTTTGGGACATAAACAATATGACATAAATACTTTTTAAATGCATGGTGTATCACCTTTAAGTGCCTAAAATGCCAATATTAAAGGAGTAGTTCACCCCCAAAATGACTTTTTTTCTATTGATTACTCACGCCATGGAGACTAGAGTTCAATAATATTTTTAGTTTTTTGTCGCATTCCTGTGACAAAAATGTCATAACAATAAATTTACCCCCATTCGTTCCGGATGGGGACCCGTTTCGAAACGGGTCCCCATCCGGAATCAATGGGGTAAATTTACTCGAATCAAATTTTTGTCTTAGGAATGTGACAAAAAACAAAACATATTATTGAACTCTAGTCTCCATGGCGTGAGTAATCAATAGGAAAAAAATCATTTTGGCGGTGAACTACTCATTTAATTACTCTAGGCCAACCTTGCATACTACTAACATTATTTTCCCCACTGGATGCAGATTAAAGGTCCTGTTTTTTCTAACACATTGTCATTAGAAAGCAACTATAGCCCAGACTGTTATGATCTCTTGTCAGATTGAAAATAATTCAATTAGTGGTTTTGATACATCATCACTGTATATTTACATGTTAAATATAGATTTGTGCAACAATGGATGATATTCATATGTAGGCTATGTTTCTAGCCTAAATCTTTCATAAGAAAGAGATGTAATTAGTTGTGCAAGTGAAGTGAGGTAAGAAACCTTAGGAGGGCTTATAAGGAACCTCACCAATACATTTACTTAAACTTGAACTGTATAAACAAAACAAACAAAAGAAATACACAATTAAATTAGTTTGATGCATTATGCACTTTTAAAACTATAGAAACTATTATCAAGGCTACTTATGAGATATTTTCCTTATATAGCTTGTTACGTCTGTATGTAATTATTAGGCTTTTATTAAAGGTGCCTCCCAGAAACATGAATGTTCCAATATATTTGTACCTGAGTGGCACTGTGATGGATCATAACAACCTATTACTCAAGTCTGTTTCTTGTTCATTCTGTCTTTGTCTCTCTCTCTCTCTCTCTTGCCCTCCACTCTCGTTCAGAACAACAATTGATGTACTTTTGATCTTAATTATGCAGTATTACTTTATTTGTTTATTTATTTTTGTGTCAGCTTGTTGGCACTGGGAAAAAAATGTATGTGAAAAAGAAAACGTTACGTAATTGTGTCTGAATAATCCCGTAAGGGATGGGCTGCGAAAGGCAGCCAGACACGAAAATAAAATCATTCATTCATTCATTCATTGTACCAATAAGAAACAAATAACTCAGCCTGACAGTGATATTACACTGTATAGGCTATACATTCTCCATTTTCAATAGTTTTTATATTTTGACTCTTGCTTTGGCAATGTAAACATATGTTTTCTCATGCCAATAAATCTCCCTTGAATTGCACTGAAATTAGACTACTGGCTCTACTCAATTTTCAATTCAATTGAATTTCAATTCTAAGGAGCTTTATTGTCATGAGAAAACATACGATTACATTGCCAAAGCAAGTGTCAAAAATAAAATAAAACCCGTTGAAAAGGGGGAACATACAGGCCTATATACAGTTACTCATTGTTTAATAATAAATTGTGTATTTCTAGGCAAATCTATCTATTTTCCAATAGTCTGCTCATCCTATTTTCTTCCTTAAATATATTTTCATAAAATCATAACGGATCTGCACTTGCCTAGTTGATTGTGGTCCAATTTTAGCAGATAAATAATGGAGGAATCGTTTATGATCGAGTGGATTTGCGTTCCTATTTTAACTTTAAAATTGGTTTAAAAGTACGGGTCAATTCCTAGTTTCGACTATCTTCTTTTAACTACTTAATACAATGTAAAACTATTTATGATGTACATGTATTTTAAGTTTGGACCATTTAAGTGTCAGAGCATGCTTTGTCCAGTGGGTGGCACTCGTGTCAAGGCAATGACACAGCTTCCATTCACCACGCCCGTTTCTCTCATATGGCACTTTATACCGTACATTTACTTTAATGTATAATTACACATGGAATAATGGCCACGGATAGAAGGCCCATACAAACCAACCTCGGCGGCTTCCTTCTCGAACTTCTCAATGGTTCTCTTGTCAATGCCTCCACACTTGTAGATCAAGTGACCAGTGGTGGTGGATTTGCCAGAGTCGACATGGCCAATGACCACGATGTTAATGTGGATCTTTTCCTTCCCCATTTTGATTTACTGGAAAGAAAATACTTGAGTCAGTCATCGTGCTGTCTTTAGGGCCCAGCTTTTAATAACGCTATAACCCAGACACGTTCAATGAAAGAATGTTCTATCATATTCGATGCTGTCATGCGGGAGGGGGAACTGGTGACTCATGCACCATGTGCTCGGTACCGGCGTCCATGTTGAGTCGGTGATGCAGCGCCGCCATGTTGTCTGCAGCAGACACGCGCTCGGTGACCGAGCAGCCGGGTGAACGCGCGTGCATGCAACTCAAAGCCACTATATTGAGCAGAGGCGAAAATGGCTCGTTTGACTGACGCAATATCATACACTGATACAAATCTGATTCAAATGAATACACAAACACATCGCATTACCGATCTAAATGAAACACACGCTGTAAATGGAATATAATGGCTTGGATATACCGTTGTCAATAAGCAAGCATAGCAAACCGTTATTCAGCTTGACAAAGAGCACACAACATGGTTATGACAAGGCACAATAAACCTATACAAAGCTTAAGTCACTGATGTAGCTTTAAAACAAGCCATGTTTATACCAGCAGCAGCAGCCAACAAAAGCCCAATCCCATGAAAATCTCAGCCTTTAAAATACCACAGCCAACAACAAACGCACATATTTTAATAATCAGTATAGCCAAATTACAAAAGCCCAGATTTTACTGACCTGTGCCCAGAGACAGTTAACGGATTGTCCCTTAGACCGGAGGAAAAAAGGACAGAATATGATCTGGGATGAGTTTTTATAGCAAGCCGAGGGAGGGCTGTGCATTCTGGAGCTCTGCTGTCAGACTAGAATAAGGGTGCTATTGGCTGGTAAAGTGTGCCCCCACCAAGGCGATTGGACACTAAGGAACACTTCACTGTCACAGATAACATGTGGTTAAAAACAGCTGCAAGTTAGGGTGGACAAACCAAGGCTAGTCTGAGACAAAATCCTCACCTAAAAGCATAAGGAGAAAGGTAGGTCAGAATAATTTTTCAAATACTTTTATTAGTTACACCAGCAGCTTTTCTTTCCAAATTTGTGTGGCATCAACATCAAGAACAGTTCGAAACCATTTGCTGTAACTTAAACTTTAAACTGAAAAGTAGGCACTGTCATCTTGTTGATTCAGGTGAAGACGACGATGCCACAATGTTGTAAATTTTTCCAAGTTGTTGTTCCTTTCCTGCGAAAACTTTTTCGATGAGTTTTAATCAGCATTAACCAGTCCTTTAGTAAAGAGCTCAGGTTCTTTTTCTGGGAATCTTCGGCAGGTTGATAAGCTGCAGGCCCTCCAACCCGAGGGGCAGCTGACAAGAACAGAATTCACTTCTTAGCGACCTTCTGTGCAGACTTGGTCACCTTGCCACCAGTAGAAAGCTTCTTGTCCACAGCCTTGATGACACCAACAGCCACCGTCTGCCTCATGTCACGCACAGCAAAACGTCCTGTTGGAGACAGGGGAAAAGTTAGAATAGGGAGAGCGACATGTACCCAGTTAGGTCGATTTCTTGCTACTGCTTAACAGGTGAAGTGTACATGCAGCAATAACCAGATGTGATGTGTACACACAGCAATAACTTACCAAGGGGAGGGTACTCGGAGAAGCTCTCCACGCACATGGGCTTCCCAGGGATCATGTCAACAATGGCGGCATCACCAGATTTCAGGGCCTTGGGGTTGTCCTCAAGCTTCTTGCCGGAACGGCGGTCGATCTTCTCCTTGAGCTCGCTGAACTTGCAGGCAATGTGAGCAGTGTGGCAATCGAGCACTGGGGCGTAACCCTGAGAGATCTGGCCAGGGTGGTTCAGGATGATGACCTGTGGAAACAAAGTCAAGTGGTTAGATAATGTACAAATTTTAGTCATTTGTTAGAGGTAGTGCAAGTGATATAGAAGTTAGTTAAAGCTCTATAAAGAATTCACATCTTATAGTTATCTTTAAGTGAGGACATAGTAAGCGGAAAACGGGACAACAAAAATTAAGCGGCTTAATTGGTACCCTTTCCTGATTACCACCAGAACATTGCCCCATTTAACATTTTTAAGTAATACATCTTGCCACCAACCTGGGCAGTGAAGCTGCCAGCCTGAATGGGAGGGTCGTTCTTGCTGTCGCCAGCCACGTTACCACGACGGATTTCCTTGACGGACACGTTCTTGACGTTGAAGCCAACGTTGTCGCCGGGGCCGGCCTCGACCAGCGTCTCGTGGTGCATCTCCACGGACTTGACCTCAGTGGTCACATTGGCAGGGGCAAAGGTGACGACCATACCGGCCTTCAGGATGCCAGTCTCCACACGGCCCACGGGTACAGTTCCAATACCTGATGACAACAGTTTATACATTACACAAGAAATTAGTACCGAGTGTCACCGTGCACATTATATTTTCACTTTATGCCCATTTAGGCCCGACCTATGTTTTCTGAAAAACGTCAATTATTCAAACGTACAAAAACAAATATGTTGCTACATACAAATATGTTGCTACATACTGTACAACCCCAATGTGTGTTCCCAGCCTGAATGGAATAACTTAATAGCATATCAGAAAACACTTACCGCCAATCTTGTAGACGTCCTGCAGGGGCAGACGGAGGGGCTTCTCAGTGGGGCGGCTGGGAGGCAGGATGGCATCCAGAGCCTCAAGCAGGGTGGTTCCGCTGCCATTGCCTTCCTTGCGCTCAACCTTCCAGCCCTTGAACCAAGCCATCTGTTGTACAAGGGAATAACTTAGTGTTAGCTTCTTCCTACATTCCAGGACAAGTCATTTTAGTTTTAAGACAAGTTAATCTTTTTAATCTCTAAAATGTTACCTTTTCACTGGCCTCCAGCATGTTGTCTCCATGCCAGCCAGAAATTGGAACAAATGCCACGGTGGCGGGGTTGTAGCCGATCTTCTTGATGTAGGTGCTCACTTCCTTGGTGATCTCCTCAAAACGCTTCTGGCTGTAAGGGGGCTCAGTGGAGTCCATCTTGTTGACTCCAACGATGAGCTGCTTGACTCCCAGGGTGAAGGCCAGCAGGGCGTGCTCGCGGGTCTGACCGTTCTTTGAGATACCGGCCTCAAACTCACCAACACCACCAGCGACGATCAGCACAGCGCAGTCAGCCTGAACATTTAAAAAAACATTTGTCATTAGAACAGTGCTCATCTGAAGTGCACAGCTCCTACCACTGAAAATAAACAATGACACCCAAGCAATATCCTTGTGCATTAACTCCTTACTACTAAACTAAAATAAATGATTTAAGCACAAATGTTTCAACAGGTTTAAGGGTTTGTCGTCACCTGAGAGGTACCGGTGATCATGTTCTTGATGAAGTCTCTGTGTCCGGGGGCATCAATGATGGTGACGTAGTACTTGGCTGTCTCGAACTTCCAAAGAGCAATGTCGATGGTGATACCACGCTCACGCTCGGCCTTCAGCTTGTCCAACACCCAGGCATATTTGAAGGAGCCCTTGCCCATCTGTAGTGGTAAGTAAACAGGTTTGATCATTAACTAGGCTGATCAAAATCATGCACCAGAATAAAACTACAATAAATAATCTGTCAAGTTGACGTTGAATTCAGTATACACAGCATCACATTCAAATGTTTTCTCCATCACTACATAATTATGGCAGTCATTCCAAGTATTTTTTGAATTCTAACATGAGCACATGTCAATGGGGTACTGGTTAGGGCTTCACCTGGACCAAATCTTTTTTAACTGGCTTTGATTACCATCACCTTGCAATAAAACCAGCTGGATGACAGGATGGCAACGTTTCCATAGACTAGACATTACTGTAAATAATTCTCTAAATTACAATATAATTTCGGAGAAATCTGTTCATAGAACAATATCTCATTAGCACAAATTCTCATTTTACTCATAACATAGCCCCCGATTGGTAGTAACATTTCCCATAGTTCTTAGTACAAAAGCCAGCTGTAGAAAAATACTGTGAAATGCCAATTGTTAAAGTATAAACATGTTCAAACTTCTAATTTCATTCAATCAAGTTCCAAGTGTATAAAAGTGGTAAAACTGGTTTAAAAGTAATCATATCCAGACAGGCTTGAGGCCTGGGGCTGCACTGAACAAAGTGCACCGCCAGTTAACGCGCTGCTCGCGCAAGCCCCACCCCACTTGCGCGCACTCGATACCCAACAGTCCCACACCCTTGTGCCGGGCTACTGGGTACAGAAAAAGGCATGCTGGCGTCGCCATCTTTAATTTTAAAGTGTTGCAAACTTTGACACAGCGAATCGAGATAAAAAGAGCGCTTACCTCAGCGGCTTCCTTCTCGAACTTCTCGATGGTTCTCTTGTCAATGCCCCCGCACTTGTAGATCAAGTGGCCGGTGGTGGTGGACTTGCCGGAGTCGACATGGCCAATGACCACGATGTTAATGTGAAGCTTTTCCTTTCCCATTGTTGCTTAGTTTCTGTAAAAAGGGGGGAAAGGCCCATTGAGTTTCATTTACACAACCGCCACACATACTCGCTTTCATTACGGTTAACTAACAGACAATATCCCGTTAGTTGGCAGCCATGTCACAGCATTTGACCGATTCACTTGTAAAAACGTACAAAAAAAACAAGCCACCCAAAGCCATTGGCACGTTTTAAATGATAAAACAGGGCTCAATACGTGGATGAGTAAATGTTCTAGTTTACGGGGAGGGAGGGGTGAGTCACAAACAAGTGGTCGCTAGCGGACTGCTAGGCCTCAGTCGGCGACAGGCCAGGCGAGACACGTGTTACTTCATGGGCCACGTCGTTTTAAGTTACACAAAGATTCCTAAATATTCACACCACATACCGGACCCAACACTTGTCACGTATGACTTTATGCAGTAACAGTTGTTCAGAGTTTAGAGGAAAGACATTCCGTTTAAGCATCCTCTTGTTCATCGCTTCCAAAAGCGCCTTTGTTCCATTTCCCACTGTCTCCCCTCCCCCATTTTAGCGGTTTTCCCCACAAATCTTACAACACATAACTACTCAAATCAAACTACACAATAATCTCCCGGTGTTCTCGTTGTTAACAGTTTAAAGAAAAAGTTAAGGAGAAAAATAAAATCACGTCCATTCAAAGCCACAGGTTAATTTAACCATTACATAACCGAGAAGTCCACAAGTTTAGGAAAAGAAACAACCAAAAACATTACGTTTCACAAAATCGTCTAAAAGTCGCCCGGGAACGACACGCCAACAGATAAAAGCTTCCAATCACGCTCCAATTAAAAATAGCATCATCATGGCAGACTCACCGGTGTTACTAGTTATTCACACGGCCACAGCAGCTGCCCCTAGCCAGGTAACAGAAAGAGGAAGACAAAATGCTAGAGATGCAGCTTTTATACACGGGGAGGCGGCCACGGCAGGGAGCACCCCCCTCAACCCAACCCGCAAATCACACACATTCCTCACAAAAACGTCATCACGTCGTATGACCCGAAACATGTCACTTTCGGCATTTTATTACGCAAAATTAAATACATCTTCATGTACATGCCACAAAGTAAACGGATAGCTTTTTGTGGGTCATGGATTAGAACATGTATACAACAGAACTACACAACTGAATGTTGTTAAACTACTTTTTGGCTTTATTTTACCCTCACTTCCTTGTTGTTCTTCTATTGATGTTGTTCTAGAACGTCGATGATCAGCTGATCTCTCAACGCTTGAGGAGACCACTCTGATTATATGGAATTCATGATTTTCCATCTGACTGATAGAGTGGTTTATTTTATTTTATTTGCGGTTCAACAATTTTCCACTCCAATGAAATTGAGTTGTTTAGATATGACTGATCAAATCATTATACTTCCCTACAAGCCTTGGGGAGTGTTGTCAATAAGCCATTATGTGTATCTGGCAGGGTCTATAAGCAGCTTGCCTTGTAGACGCCTCAGACTAGTAATTCTCCAGATGACCCCTCCAGTCTATATAACAAGATTATCGAAATCCTGAACATTAAGTTAACAGTGCAGTTACCGTTGTTTCTAGTCTACCATATTATAGGCATTCACACTGATCAGTTTATGAATTTTGAATACTTAATTACTAGTCAGAAATGTAAAAAGCATGATGGTGCAGTAATAAGACATTTAGGCACATTTCATTCATTTCACTCAAAACCATTGTAGACAAGGTCAAAATGAATTATCCATTATGCCTACAGAAGATGGAGAGATTGTTGTGCAGACTTTCTTGGCTTAGGCCTATAATAATTTTCTTTCAGGTGGACACAGAATACCTTTAACATACATAGTGCACACTCATAACACTCATAGTGCAATTGGGATGCCTTGCTCAAAGGCAGTTAATGGATGGAATTTGTTGAGTTAACCAGTCAGAGTCACAGTGACTATAAAATAACAAAATAAAATGTAAATGTTTAGTGGACTGCACCCCCGTTGAGAGATGAGAGATAAGGGGCAGAAGGTCAAATTAGGCAGCCTGTAGCTTGCTCTTCGCCAGCACAGTGTGATACCCGATATACATAGGCAGCTGGAATCACTGCGCTGAGTGTCTCTGGTCCTCCTTGCAACACAGACAGACACACACACATGCACAGGCACGCATGCACGTACATGCACAGGCACGCACGCACGTACACATGCACACATACTCTCTCACAGTGCTGCTATGAGTACTACTGACAGTGACGGACACTTAGTATACACCACAATACAAACATACACAGTCTTTTCTGTCATGCAGTTCAGGTAACAGGCACTCCAGATTGGCAGTTGCTGCTTTCAATCTAGTACTCACTGTGTGAGAGAGAGACAGAAAGATGGACAGAGAGAGGAAGGGAGAGAGAGAGCAAAGGGGAGGGGGTGAAGGGGAAATAAGGAGGGAGACATAAACAGATAGCAGTGTAGAAACAGAAAGGTGCGTATACTGTATGACAAGCTGTTTCTATCTCCCGTCTTTAAGAACAAAATGAAGACAACACGTGCTGACAGCTGAGGTACAAAGGAATGCAGCGGAGCCACCTGAAACAAACTGGAGGAAGTGGAGAATGGACACATTCAATGTAAAGGTAATGTGTAGTGCGTTTGCAAATCATGCAAAATATTGCAGGAATTTAGTTAAAGTGATCCCTGGCTAATACGACAAATATGCCTTAATACATTATAATTGTCCTCTATAACTGCAAAGTAAAATTAAAAACAACTTAAATATTTTATTTCTTCTAGAAATAGCTAATCTTTCACTCAACAGGGGAAATGCCCGTCACAAGTTGATGATGTCATAAATGTCATGTGTGATCTATCCCTATGGAATTTATGGCATGCATGTGAAAATAAAAACGAACTTAATATTTACTATGGTTAATATGAGCATCAAATCAATATTTCAAATGTGTTTTTTGCACATGCATGCCGTAAATTCCATAGGGATAGATCACACATAACATTTATGACATCATCAACTTGCGACAGGCATTTCCCCTATTGAGTGAAAGATTCGTTATTTCTAGGAGAAATACAATATTTAAGGTGTTTTTAATTTTACATTGTAGTTATAGAGGACTATTATAATGTATTAAGGCATATTTGTCGTATTAGCCAGGGATCACTTTAATACCCATGTCAACAGTAGGTAAAGTCCATGTCCTAATTATGGTAATTATATGGATTCAGGTACAGCAGCTACTATATACAGCAATGACTGAGTTGGAGGTAACGGCTGAGCAATTACCTCAAAGCTACTTATTTTGACAGACAAATGACAGAGGGCCTCAGGTAAAACTGGAGGCCAGACACAGTCTGAAGATAACTTACAACTTCTTAAGAAACATACCTGCAGGCACTTTAACAAGGAGGTTTGACCTTAGTTATTTGTTTATGTGGAGAGGTGTCAACTGGTGTTAACAGGTGCAGGGAGCTAAAATAACGGAAAAGGGCTAGAAAGGAAAGAGGAAAGGGGCATAAAGAGAGATGTTTATCTTTACAGAGAGTGAGGAAAAGGTGACACTGGAAATAGTTTGTCTGGTTAGCCAGAGTGACAGGGAGAGGCATGCCAGCCTACAGAGAGGTGGGGCATAACATTGGCAGTAGACCAGAGTGAGCTCACTCACAGTGTCCTGGAGGGCAAGCAGGCAGGAAGGCACGCCAAGCACGCACGCACGCACGCACGCACGCACGCACACACACACACACACACACACACACACACACACACACACACACACACACACACACACACACACACACACACACACACACACACACACACACACAAGAACAGGAAGGTCGCAGTGGAGTGGTTAGGGGTGGGGGTTAACTTGAGCAATGAGTTTGGCCAACCGACTCTCTCACACACACACACACACACACACACACACACACACACACACACACACACACACACAATTCAATTTTCAATTCAAAGGGCTTTATTGGCATGAGAAAACATATGTTTACATTACCAAAGCAGAAGTGTACACAAGGATCTCAATACAATACAATCAAAACAAAATATGTACAATTGATGGGAGTTTTCATGTATCAAGGTTACTCAATGCAGACAGTGCAGGGATATTATTATACACAATGATTAGTAGTCTTTAACATAGTTGAGTTCCATTTGATATATTTTATCACAGCAGCTCACGAATCTTGCTGCTGTGTTTGCACATTGTTGTACATCACCCAGCAGATATGGGAGTTTTTTGTTTTGTTTATCATTGGTCACTCTCCTTGGGTGGTTATGATCTGTGGGAAGTATGTGTCTCTGATGTCTTAGTACAGTGGACAGGCGGTTAGGAAGTGTAGCTCAGTTTCCACTTCATCAGTTTACACGCACACACGCACGCACACGCGCGCACACACACACACACACACACACACACACACACACACACACACACACACACACACACACACACACACACACACACACACACACAGGGCATATGCTTTCCCTGTCACTATTATACTCAGCATGCCTGATAGGCCACACCACGCACCAGCATTCAACATCACACAACCTTTGTTCCCGAGCTTAACTTCACAGGTATTGGAAAAGTTGATAAGATACTCATGACTTGTTTCTCACAATCAAACTGAGAGACAGATTGGCACATTCAGAAGCTTCACTGTGTGCAAACTATGTCAACTAATAAATGTTTCCATACCACAGCAAAACGGATTATTTTTACAGTAGTTTTTGTTTAGGTAACTTTAGTTGTTACATTGTTGTCTGGTCAGGAGTTATGTTCAACAGCTGTAGTAGTGATGCGTGCTGGGGGTTTCGCGTGTGAACCGTGACGTGTGAGTCTCGACAACCTGAATGGCAGCTCTTCCTGGCAGGACGTCAGTGATGAGTCATTGAAGGGTGGTGGTTATAGCAACCAAAATGCAGGCGACATAAATACGTACTACTGGCTGTAGTAGTTTATCCCCACCCTTTGTGTGTGAATGGGGCTGATGTGTATTATAATACACCAACAAGCATATGGCAGAATTATAATCAACAACCAAAATCACCTTCATTTATCAGTTACTATTTTACAGTGTCATCTTTTGGCTTACATTCTTATCAATATCCACTTACGTCAACATAATAAATGTTCAGAAGACAGATTCTCAGTACAAGCAAAATAGCAAACAATAGTAAGTAGTGCTATATACTCTTATAACTGTAGTGCTGTGCCCAGTGCCACAGTAATCATGTGGCCTTAGAATGATCTTTTAAGACAAAAGTGCTTGGATAAGAAATAGAGGACAAGAGAAAAGAGGTATGAGGATACCATCATACTGTCGCTTTCGGACAGAAACCTGGTATCTCGTGCATTGTTGTTCATAAATTACCTACCGTACTTCGTCACACTACAGTATGATGGCGCGTTTTTTAAGTAAAAATGAGGGTGGTTCAGTGTTCATGGGTTTTTATGATTAAACAAGAACTTGAGACAAAATACATTTGGCTCCATTGGAACACAAGTCTACTTTCTGGCCTTGACAGCCCAAAGATCCAAACAGAAAAGTTGTATCTGATTGCATTTAACGACATTAAATTCACTTTGCCACTCACTTTGTTACTCAATTCGCCATTCACTTCATGCATGCGCATACCCTCTATTATGTGCATTGCGACCATAGGTTGCAGTTTAGTTGCGACCATATAGGTCGCAGACTCGCAGTTTAGTATGTGAACGGTCACAGCTTGTCCGTATGTATCTCTGTCTAAAGGTGTCTACACACCAAACAGCCTACAGGAGACTCCTTCTGACTGTACACAGACTGCAAAGAACTGCAAAAAACTAAGCACTTATTTTTTTTTTTTTTTTTTTCAGACGACGCCGACTGTAGTTACTGTATGGCAGTGGTGCCAGGTCTGCTCCTTATAAGCAACGTTGATCCTGTTTTCCTATAATGTTGCTAGTTGTGGTGGGTTGCTTTTGTTTGGGCTTGTTTCTGAAGTGTAGTTGCTTATTTGGCCTTGCTTTCAACATTATTTTATAAAATAACTAATGTAATAGAGTTCAGAGGTGAAACTGGTCGCGCTTTTGGGCTTATTTTTATAGACCTGGTCGCGTATTTCACTCACAGAATCTGGCAACCCTAACCCGGCCGGAGGCAGCTCTGTTCTCCGTGCAGAGGAGGAAAAAAAAGAAAACAACAACACGGGCACTTGATGGACTATTACTAGCCTAGTAAGCCTACTACTAGCTTTGCTTTGGATCCGATTGGAATAGGAATTGAGAGTTGAGATTGAGAATATGGTATTTAGTAAAAATATGCGACGGGAAAATGTCTCTGGCTTGTTTTGGCTTGGTTTTGGAGCAGTAGTAAACTATTCTACAACTCCCTCAATCTTACCGACGGCGAGGGGCGACTGAACAAAACTGAGCAAGTCCAGTTTTCCAGTTTTCGGTCGATAAGGTTCCCGACCCGCTGCCGAAAACCTGACGATGAGCTCCCGTTCGGCAACAGACGCTTTCCGCCGCCTTCCGCCGCCGAATCGTCGCCGAATCTGTGCGGTTAAAAGTGGCCTTATGACGCCTGACACTGTGGTTCTATGGGTTTGTCGCTCTGACATCATCTCTGACGTCACTGTGATGTCAGGGGAACCACTCTTAACATAATGGGTTTGCTGCTCTGACATCACGCTTTGGCTTCACTGTGATGTCACACTAACGGAATCCCTTTTATGCCCATATATGGAGTTCCTTGATGTCATCAATATTAAGCCCATTTCTAACAGGACTTCATATGGGAATGCCCATATATGTAGGCCACATCGGCCACCACACTAACTGCTGGTTCTACAGACAGGGATCTCCATGTATGGGCATAAAAGGGTATGATGTCAGATGTCATACATCATAGGACTTTCACATAACGAATAACTGAGTAAGCATGTTTGGGCTCTTACAGCATATCTCCATATACAGTACATGGATCTCCATACAGTATATGGATACCAGGGGTCTCCATATATGGGTAACTGGTCCGATATACATCACTGGCCAGATGGCCAAAAATTGGCGCGACCTTTAGGGCGAGGTTGAATGTCACCCTGAGGCGTCTTACTAGTATACATTTTAGATAGAAGGGTTATAGGGTGCATGATGATGACAAGTTCATTCAAGTTTATACAGGCAGACCTTATAGGACTGTCAATCACATTACCAAGTCAATATAGGGTGAATGCAAATCCCATCCTACCCAGAAGCAAAGTGTAAAATACAGAGTACATTTGCAACACAGAGAAGGCCCTCCTCCGTCTCCTGTCCCCTGTGGCAATCACATCGTAAGCAAACAGCACAAGATAGCAGATGTTCCCTTTTAGTGACAGATCTAATTGTCTAGATGGGTCTCGGGCTGAGAGTTAAAAGAGAGTTAAGAAGAACATTTTAACACTTGCAGAGTGGGTTGCAACAACCCACCATACTGTAGGAAGACTCACACCTCAGCCTGGGGCATTGCCCCAGGCTGATAAACAAATATGTATAAAACGATTATGTCAAAGATGTGGAGGGAGTGGAGAAAACAAGAATCCATGCATGAATGTATTCAGGAAAAAACATAACAGTTTGTAGGCCTACTTGAGCACCACATAGGTAATATAAAAACAGAGAATCAAGATTATGGTAAAATAATTTATGTTTGAAAGAAAGGGGTAATCATCTCTAAGTTTAATCAAATAAATAAAACAAAACAAACATGAGTGAATGTATCGTTTCAGGACATAATAAATGAAAGGGCTCTTGGTCGATAAAACTGGATCAGCACTCCTCAGACAGGCTTGATTAACAAGGCCCAGTGGTCTGCTTTATTTTGAGGGGGAATGCAAAACCAGAGAATCAGCAGCCATTGCTGTGCTTCTCCTAATAGTTTTATTTCCGTACATTTGACGATGTGAAATTGTTCTGCATGAACATGCAGACAACATTTCTTTCTAATTCATTTGCAAATGAATTAGAAAGAAACTGAAAAAGACTATATTGTTTACATGTAATTTCTTAAATATCTTAAAGGAGTAGTAGGAATAGTAGGCTTTGTTCTATTGATTACTCACGCCATGGAGATTTGAGTTCTATAATATGTGTTGGTTGCATTCCTAAGACAAAAAACATATAGGCCTCTGGCCTACAATAAATGTATCCCCACTGATTCCGGATGGGGACCCAAATGCATTTGGGAGTGGGACTGGGTCCCCATACTATACATTGTTGAGCGGTGGTCACAACGCTCCTATACGTGGCCGTGTGTGTGGGTCTGTCTGTCTGTCTGTCTCCGTGTCCGTAGCCTGCAGTAACCTTTTCTGACCACACATGTTAAGGGAGGGGCGCTGTTGCACACACACACACACACACACACACACGCGCGCGCACACACACACACACACACACACACACCACCGCTCAGTTCACACGAGTGTGATTTTTGTCTTATGCCGACAAATACAAAAAAAAACATGATTTAACTCAAGTCTCTATGGCGTAAGTAATCATAGAAAATTAGAAAACGTAATTTTTGGGGTGAACAACTCCTTTAATAACAGGGTTTACCACACAATTAGTAGCCTAAAGGGTATTTGTTTAACTTGGTATTAAAAAAAGGTCGGACAGTTTAGATTAGAAATGCTCTGAAAAACATGGGTTGCAATTTATAATGTAACTGCATGATGACCAGTAGTAGCTGATAAGGAATGAGTCTGTGCATGCTCCACATTTTACAGTCTTGTAAACTCATGGGTAAACCCGCCTTAACCAGGGGGGGAATAGTGTTATTTTGGCGAGAATAATCTAGAGTAGCACTCGACTCTGCATAATCTGTGGTGGAATGATAACACTGGGGCATAAACCGGATATAAATTACTGGAAAGTACACAGGACCTGCGCATAGAGTTATAATATATCGGATCTGCGCAATGAAAAACCAGACGGAAAGCTGACGCGGTGTGCCATGGCATACATAACAGGAACAGTAAAAAAAACAAAACAAAAAACACCCCCACACACGACTGACCCTGGTCATGTACATCCGGATCACTAAAATCTGATGCAAGTTCCACTAGCCTATCAAGAGCCGCCCAACATAATAGTCATCTACCCAGCTAACGCTACCTGCTGGATGCAGAAAGTATGATACTGTAACAGTGGACCCCGGTGCCCTCTGGTGGCCATTTAGGCATATAGCCTTTTAAGCACAGGGCCCATTGGGTTTTGATGCCATAAATGCATTAACTCATTTTACCAGCCTATTCTGAACTTACAGTGTACATCTATTATATTGATAGAATTTCATTGAATTCTATTAAGCCATATTGGGATATTGCGACCAACCAGAGAAACACAACTTTAATGTGGTTTTCTTTGTGTCCCACGTGAACACTTTTGTGATGTTTTACGCATGACGCGTTGCAGGGATTTGTAGAGGTGACCAGTGCTATGTTCACACATGTCCCCCAAACAATGAAAGCAAAGCATCTCGACCCTGCTGCGGGAATTCCATACAAAACTGCTGGCAACAGAGAACACAGGGATGAGAATTTGGCTCATTGGAACACTTTCCATGTACATGGCCTTCTAGAGTTGAGCATGACTGCAGTTGAAGAGCCTACTTCTGCATTTCACTAAGTGCTTTACTAAACAAGTGATTGAGCAGCACTGTAAACAAAAGCAAAATGTGTAATAGGATAATAGCATGACAACACAAATCTAAAATAAATAATAGTATATAATTTTGCTACGAAGCGAATAGTAATGCAAGAAGATGGGCACGCACACACACACGCACACACAAAAAAAACAAGAATACATTTTTGTTTGAAAACGCACTCACTTTAAAAGTATAAACTTTTTTCCACAATAAAATAGAAGGCATACAAAAACGTTGCACAACATTATAATTCCAGTGCATTGACAAACTATTTGAATTTGAATCCTGAAAAGTAACAGTTTTGTACTGATGACAGATGATTTGTAGAATCAGACTCTTAATGGGTTAAAGTACAGACACTGCGATCGATTAAAGCCTGGCACATTTCAAGTAAGAAGAGATTAATTCTTGTTTAGAAATGAATACAGCTGTAAACATGGCTGGTTGACATTGCAATGCAGTGCTTCTCCCTGGTACTTTCAGGTTTATTGTTTGAGAATAAAACTCCTCCTCTCAGTGAGGTAAGGACATTACAATGTTGATTCTCTGTATCCAAAGAGGAGACCAAAAGTTGTAGAACATACAAAGAAATATTCCTGATTGTACCAGCCGTTTTAAAAGGTTTTGTACTGTTATACAGTATCGGCAAGTATATGCAACTATTAGTCCAGAATGCAGCAAAATTTAGCATATAATAATAATAATTTAGCAAATACCATTTGCTTTAAAACCATTTTGTGTATAGTGAGAGAGAAAGCTCCTTAAAAAACAACGACGTCACTGAGAATCTTCCCATCATATATCTTCCATAAACCGTATACTAGTGCAAAGCACTCCTGGTCAATACATGTAAACAAATATTATATACTCAGTTTGATATGTAGAGATGTACCGATACCATTTTTTCTTTCCCCGTACCGATTACAATACCCATAACTTGCATATAGCCTATAGGTCGTTACTAATAAACCATCCAATACACTATCCGATATCCTTGTGTAAAAAAAAAGAAAAAGAAAACTGGTCCGTTTGTGGGTGCCTGAAAAATAATAATAATTGAGAACTGATCCAGGAATAAATAAAAATGCCATTAATAACTGTTAAAGTGCTGCTACAAGTTAGTAAAATAATAATGTAAATAGTACAGTAAAATAATAATGTAAATAGTACAGTAAGAGTATAAAACAGTAATGCAACATCAGCTGAAGCAATGAAAATATATTACCATTATGAAATATCATCATGTGATAAATGACGTGGTATCGGATCGACAGACTGGCATTTTGGGCTGTATCGTCAGCTTTTTCGATACTGGCACATGGGTATCGGAACAACTCTACATGTAAACAAATATAATATACATAGTTTGTCATATGTCGCCTATATTCACAGTTCTGTTATTCTTCCTCTCTAGTTCGGCCCTGTCTTCCTCAGTTAGGGCCCACGCCTGGATCTCTCCACTGCCAAAAATGGTGTAAAAGACGCCACCGAATGCGTTGACGACTGCCGCAACCCAGAACACATTCCTCCAGCCTGCAATGGAGTGCTATCAACAGGATAGGATATAACAGGACTATTATAGTTTATTATAGGACATCTTCAAAAACATGATGCGACACATTGTTAACTTGAAGATCAGTTATTTTTGGCAAGCTACAGAACACCATCATACTATCAAGTATAAATTAGGCAGAGTGTTGCTTTTCAATGACTGCATGTTTATTGGCCTTTCTGTGTCTTATGGTCTTACAGATGTATCGTGTGTTGTAAATGAGAACATAAACGCATGTGTGTGTATTTCAGGTCAATACCTCATGTCTGTCTGCTTGCTATTATAATTCTAGTTGTATACTTATATGTATTCGGGTGTCTTACGTTTTTGGTCAGGTAGCCTGTAACAACAGGTGCCACAACACCAGGAATGGTCCCAAAAGTATTAGTGATTCCCAGAAGAACACCTGCATACCTGGAAAGGAGTGAGGAAGTTCAAAGTGATAATCAACCATTTGGAGGGGAAAAGCAACATTTAAAAGATTAATGATGACAGTAATTGTTATGTGCTCTCAAGTTACACTTGATAACATCTTCATTTAAATGTAAATGTACAATTGAAATGTTTCTATTATGATACAGACCGAGGTGCGATGTCTATTTGGTTCATGAAGACTCCTGCGCCACTGGTTCCTCCGATGGTTGTGCAGAGGGAGAGGAAAGTGACGGCCAGGATAGCACTGCAACCGGCATAGGCCACGGCAACCAGGAAGACCCCAGGCAGCAGGAGACCTGAGCAACCATCCAAACAGATGGAGACATATAAAAGAGACGTTGAGAACAACATGCACGTCCACTGCTTTACTGGAATCCAAAGACCCCAAAAGTACATCCAAAAAAAGTTAAAAAGGAGTACCACACACAGTCACACACCTCTGCATTGTGTGCCTCTGCTTTTTAGACATCATGTAAAACTAAGACTAAAGACTAAAACACTGAATCAACTTTATTGTCACATCACTTATGGATGTAAAAAGTGGGTGACATTACTGGGACAGTAATAAAGAGTAAAATACATAAAGTACTTGATATTTCTTTTTGCAATGGATAGACAGAACTACGGAAGTCAGTATTGTTTATTGTGCAAGTGGAAAACACATCCAGCATATAAAAAAGCAGCAGGTATATCAAATAACAGTATCATGAATCACAATATTTTGTGCACGATTGAAGTGGTATGGTTAAGTTAAGGAATGGTGATATAGCATATAGCATATTCCTGAATGCAGGGTCCCCATACACTGTACAGGAAGGGAAAGTTAGTTATGTTCCAACACTGCTCATCTGACCAGAGAATCAGCAAATATGCCATAGTTTGTAGCTTTTGACAGTTAAATAAGATTACAAAATAATCTGTGTGATGGGTTGATACAGGTATGAGGCTCAGGATAGGGCCAAGTGACAAGGCCACTTTTCAAACAAGCATGTCTGTGTGGCATAATAAAATGCTGCAATTTAACCATTTTGAACCTGGTGTCCCCATTTATGGCATGTCATGAATAGGAACATAATAGGCAAAACATGTATAAATAGCAAAAATGGCAGATCTGCAAGCTTGTACATCGGCTAATTTAATCATTTGTTGTATGTATATGCTATATGGCTTTAGTGGTTAAAAGAAATGGCTAAAACAGTGTATTCTGCTGTGCATTTACTTTCTAGTTTCTCATTGTTCTACACTTCACGTGCAGCCATGTTGCAACAAAGCATTGTTAACTTTGTGTGGAAAATAAACAGAGGGGAGCCAATTCTGCAGTGCAGTCAGACATTCTTTTCCTGTTGCTCTGCACAGGAAAACAATGTCCAGAGTAAAAACCTATGGACGCCCTTACATTGCCACTTGGTTAGGGTTACTTGTTTTTTAAATAATCTTTAAATAACCTGTTGAACTTTCTCTTAACGTTCCAAGCCTTTTAAAAGAGTTGATAATACAGAAACATACAAGCTCCTTTACTTATTTATTTCATCATTTTACTTGTTATAATATTTTTCAGTGCAACTGTAATTCGTAGGGAACTAGCACAAACTATTTCACCCACTCCTGAAGTTCAATGAAAGCAAACAATAGCGTATTTGTAACAAATGCCACAAGGAGGCGGAATTCTTCAATTGAAATCTTAAATTCCATTTGTATATACAGATGGGAAGTTAAAAATGAAATGGTGCATACTGAAAGTGCTGAAATAATAAAAGTAATAAAAGTTCCCTTGCCTGTGAGTGTAAATATTTTGCGTACAGCGGTGACGCTAAGCTGCTTTCTCTCTATAAGGCTGTCTGCTGCAAGACCTGAGAGCACAGAGAGCAACCAGGCACCCAGGTAAGGCACTGCTGACAGAGAGGCATTCTGAGGAGGGTATGGGAGAGAGGAAGCATGAGTGGAGGAGAGAGATAGATAGAGATTAGAGAGAGAGAGAGAAAAAGAGAAAGACAGAGAGAAACGTATTATTCCTCCATTTGTGCAATTTACGCATCTATTATTATTTAAAAAAAGCACTAGCATTACCTGCAACCAAGCTTTAAATTAAACACAGCTTTTAATCATATACTGTACATACACAAACCCTTTGGGGAAAAAAGGTACGTAATGTTTAAACCTCATAATGTTTCTGAGCTTTAGAGGGAAATGATCTGTGTACATTCAGAGAAAAACAAAACATTGTTACATTACCGATTTAAGATCGAAGTGCAGCACATTGTTCATGTAAGTGGGCAGGGAGGTGAGCAGGGTGTAATACGCCCAGTTGTTGCACATCTGTGCTATGATGATCGCCCACAATGGCACAGACAGCATCATGGGTAACAGCGGCATGGACCAGCCATGACCTGTGCCCTGCAGGTTGGGGTTCGTTCAGTTTTAAAACATTTCGAATTTAAGAGTATTTATTACCCCCCTCCAATGTTTATGGTGACTTTATGGGTACCTGTGGGCCAATAGAGTTGATGATATACTCTCTCTCTTCCTCGCTGATCCGACGGTGGCTGCGAGGGTCATCTGAAACCAGAATAAACCAAAATACAGCCCAGAGACAACCAGCACCTCCTAAAACAGAGAGAGAGAGAGAGAGGCCTGTTTAATCATAAACAATGTCTTTGTAATAATCACATAAAAAATCCAGAGGGTTCATTTAATTATGAGTGTGTAAAAATCTACCATACACAAATTAACACTGTACAGATTGTACTGTGTATTAATGTGGAAATTAAAATTAAATTTAAAATTAAAGAAAATATATATATATACTGTGTGCATATGTTCCCCTGTTTGTGTGTGTGTGTGTGTGTGTGTGTGTGTGTGTGTGTGTGTGTGCATGCGTGCGTGCAGAGGGGGCCTGGCACATAGCCATAGCCTACATATGCGTTCATTGAAGGAAGTTTACATGCGTTTGCTGCCGTCAACCCATTGTGCAGAGAATGTTGTCTGTTGTCTAAGATAAAACAGCTGACCCAAAGTCGCACAATTAATTATGGATTAGTATTCTACACAATGAGCACTGAAAACCCTAGACGAAAATGCACTGTGTTTTCTGTGTATGTAATAAATGCATGTATGGAACTGCAACTCTACTAAGGAGTGTCCTGTGTGGTTTGTGTAGGTTCTCTAAATCAACAAGCTCATGCAGGTTTATGGCTTCTTCACTGTGAAATTATTCTAATAAGTCTTTGTGTTGTTATTTATCATTTCAGAGAGAGAGAGAGAGTGTGTGTGTGTGTGTGTGTGTGTGTGTGTGTGTGTGTGTGTGTGTGTGTGTGTGTGTGTGTGTGTGTGTGTGTGTGTGTGTGTGTGTGAGTGAGTGAGTGAGTGAGAGAGAGAGAGAGAGAGAGAGAGAGAGAGAGAATTCCCGAATTCCCCTCTCTCACCACATATGTAGAAGACAGCAGGCCAGCCCAGGGTTTGGCAGATATAGGCAGTGATGGGCAGAGCCAGAAAGGCCCCAAAGTTGGCCCCTGCACCAGACAGGGTAATGAGGCGGGAGCGCTCCAACGGTGGGGCCCACCGTGCCCACATCGCCATCATGGCTGGGAATGTCACGCCCTGCAGAGAGGGCGACAGATAATAAGACCACATCAAACAGATAAGCAAAACTATTGTATTGAGGCTGTCAGTCTCTTTGACATGTATGTCACTCAAATCTGTCCACCAGGGGGTGCTGAAAACAAAGCACATCTATGCAGTGTACTGTGCACACCACACAATTTCTTGACCTGACATGATGTTTGGTAATAAGTGGTAACAGTCTGGACTGGTTCTGCTGTCTGTCGGCAACGTTGCATCACGGATTCGCGCCTTTTGCGGGAAATGTAAAACTCCGCGATGGTACAGATTTAACCACATATGGATCCGGACCCGGAGTAATTATAACAAAACACACCCGCTCATATAATTCCGAAGTATATGATGAGCCGCTGAGCTAATTATCAGCTATTCTTGTGTGCCTCGTCTTGCTGTTGGAGGATAGGCGGTGTGTGTGTGACTGTGTGAGAGTGTGTGTGTGTGTGTGTGTGTGTGTGTGTGTGTGTGTGTGTGTGTGTGCGCGCGCGCTCGCGTGTGTGTGTGTGTTTGTGGGTGAGTAGTCAACAGTCAAGGTGTCCTCTTCACATGGTTGCGACGTTCCTTTTTTCCCGTTTCCTGATACAATATTTTTCTCATTGGGACACATAGTTTGAGAACCGCTGTCATAGAGCAGTGGAAAAGTAATTTTCCTCACTACTGCGCCTACGATTGACAACAGTGGCCACGGGTACTTCTTGCTACGGATACATCTTGTATGTTCAGTCCGTCCAGTTGGGAGCTGTACGGAAGGGTCCGTGTACGGACCTAAATCATCCGGACGATTACGTACTGGCAGTAAGACCGTACGTACGTAAAACGGATGAAACGGTCCAATTCTCTCTCACCCTCCGTTTCTTGTGTATTCTTGCGGTCCTTATGTACTACTATGCATGGTACTACACAGGGGAACTGTCCTCCATTAAAACATCTCACACACCGTCCCCCGTTATTGAATCACCAATATGTAGAAACCTTGGTATCATTGAAGGTCCCTGTAAAGCCAATTAAGGGCCCTTGAAATCAGCCTAAAGTTTTTACCATATTTAGAACCAAGGTAGAAGCGAACAACCGTAAAAGAATAGAGTTCGCACACTTCCTCAGAGGAAGAGCCACTAGGCTCAAAATGTCATGCAAATGGTGGTAATAAAAAAAAATTTCTTTGGGAGCATATTCTATCATTCAAAACGCGCTAAAGTTGGGGCAGCAGTGGCCTAAAGCTTAGAGGAGCACACTTGCTGCCAGAAGGTTCCCGGTTCGGCAGTGAAGGGCACTTCAACAGCGCTGAAGTTCCCTTGAGCAAGGCACGGAACCCCTAACTGCTCTAGTGGAGCTGGTCAGTGGCCAACAGCATAAGACTGGGGTTGTACTGGTCAGCTCCCAGGTTTTAATGTGTGTGTGTCTATGTCCAAGTGCTTGCGCTCAGCTACTACCCTGGGTAAAGAAAGAAAAAAATAAGGTACTTCACGGTTTTTCTTACCTCCCCAAACCCCTCCAGGGCTCTTAGGGCAAACAGCCAGTAGGACCCCCACTGGGCGGCCAGCGGGGTAAGGATGGTGAGGGCAGCGGTGCCTAGCACCCCTACCCCCAGGAAGAGACTGCCCCCATAATGACCCGACAGGTAGCCCCCTGGTATCTGCGTGCACAGGTATCCAAAGAAGAATGCTCCCAGCAGCCAGCCCTGGGTCTCAGTGTCCCAAGAGTACTGGGGAACCTGGGAGAAAGCGGGAGATGCAATGCTTTTTTTTAAATATATTTTTATTGATTATTTTTTACATACAATAAACATACAATACAATACATATACTCACATACATTCACTCACATTCACACACACATATACCCCCTGCACATGTTATTGAAAATAATAATACAAATTAAAATAGATAACTTCTTTCTTCCATTTTTTTTCCTTTCTTAACCATATGTTGTTATTACAGTACATTTACGTAGCTGTCTCCATGGCACCCACATACATCCCCCAAAACTGTTCGAAATCACTCCGTCTACCCCTAACTATATATGTCAACCTCTCCAGCCTGATGGAATTCAAGTTCTCGGTGCCACATCCTCAATGTTGGGGCTTCCACACTTTTCCAACATAATGCCACAGCTCTTCTAGCTTGAAGAAGACCAAAGTCAAACATTTTAATTTGAGATGCAATGCTTAAGAGAGTGACCATGAGGGCGAGGAGATGAATTTGCTCCCAGTGGTGGAAAAAAATACTCACATCTTTTACTTAGGTAAAAGTATCAATACTGCAATGTAGAAATACTCTGTTACAAGTAAAAGTCCAGAATTCAGAATGTACTTGAGTAAAAGTAGAAAGGTATTGGCATAAAGATTTACTTAAAGTACCAAAAGTAAAAGTACTCATTGTGCAGAATGTCCCATTTCACAAGTTCATAATGTATCCAAATATTTTGAAAATAGCAGATCTACAAGCTCACAATGCGCATTGTGAGCTTGTAGATCGGCTATTTTCAAACTCTATATAGGACTGAAGTGGTCAAAATCTATAAAGTAACTAGTAACTAAAGTTTTCAAATAATTGTAGAGGAGTAAAAGTACAATATTTGCTTTTAGATGTAGTGGAGTAGAGGTAAAAGTATAGAAAATTGGAAATACTCCAGTAAAGTAACAGTACCTCAAAATTGTAACTTAATAGTACAGTACTTGAGAAATGTACATAGTTACTTTACAACACTGTTTGATCCTCATCGGGAAATAGAAAGATGAAAAGGATGAGAGAAAATAGCAAGAGAAACAGAGCGAGAACAGACAGTAATGTCACATATCCCCCCAACACTCATACCCCATCAGGCTGGTCTGGGGTCTGGGTGCTGTTCTCCTCGTGTGGAGGTAGGGGACACTCGTGGACTATGGAGCTGTTGGCGGCTGGCTCCGATTCGGTGGCGTTGACCATGGCCACCATGGCGACGCTGAGGTTGACGCGGAGACCGTAGACGACGGCGAAGCCGAAGAACATCATCATTGCCAGGCCGAGGCGAGCTGAGCAGCACTGGGGAGGGACTGATATGGGCAAAAAAAATCATTTTAGATTTCAACCACTTGATCCATTAGTTTATACTTTGACTATTCAAAAATAGCAGATATACAAGTCACTTTTTGCCACGTAAGGCCAGCGCTATGAGCTGGTAGATCTGCTATTTTTGATATTCTTTTTTGGTGCAAATGTTTGAATATACGTATATATTTTTTAATGTTTTATATAACATTTTTAACTCAAATCTTTGCTTCTCCCTGGTACAAACTATTTTGAGATGGGTTTTGTGACCAAAATCATCATTTTGGGGGTCTTTGACATTAAAAGGTTTTGAGCGCCACTGATATAACCTAGCAATATTAAGCTTTCAGAAAAAAACTTTTAGAAGACATTTGTAGAATTGGCCATAGGTCTTAATGGGTTAAGGTGCAAGAGACTGGTTTGGGGATTGGAGATCCCACATCAACAGGGTCAATGACATCATCATGAGTGCGTCGCCAAAAAAAGGATGAATGACTGAGTATACTTCAACACCACTAAGACTCCCTAATCGGGTGTTAAGCGACCGTCAGATCGCATACACAAACTTTAGAAGGCAATCGTAGCCAATCAGGAGGGAATATGGGTAATGGGACAGATCCATGTTGATGACATGACTTTTGAGATACTGTGTACCGCTTTGCGTGATCTTTGGGCAAAATCTGTAGGAGCAGTGTCCAAAAATATGTTTTGCAAAAATCAGCCTGATGGTGGCACTAGAAGAGGGCCATGTGAAAGATCAGGGCTGGAGGTTGTGGTTTGCCAGCCAAGGAGTGTGTGTGCAAAGTTTGGCATCAATAGGGCCAACGGTGGCAGAGATAAGAGTAGGGACAAAAGTGTGACGTGACGGACGTGACAGACGGAGAGACAGCCGGTGGAGCTTTTCATAGTAACTTGCGACCGTCAGGTCGCAATAGTGTTAGGAGGACACTCTAAGTTGCCTGAATAATTTGAATAATTGACATTATTACACAGCTTTGTTGAATGCTTGATTCTGATTGGTCAATCGCTGAAATCAACGATGTGATATTTCTAACAGAACAATGCCTAATCAAAGGCTCAGAGCGCCGCCTGCTGCACTGCAAGAATTTTAAGCTGTTTCCAACATGACAGCCATGTAGACACACAGTGTCATTTACAACTAAACGTTGCTCTCAAGAATGTTTTTGAAAACATTTGAAGCGAGAAATAGACGATGCAGTAACCAAATATGGATTCTATTTGATCAACACTTCCTTGTTTGCCAAGGCGACGTTGCGCTCGGCGGAAGCCCAATGCTGTAAGCAAGGACATATTCTGTTAGTGTTTTGTTTTTACTTTTGGGTCAATGTTAATGTATTTATTTAAAAAGAATAAATGTGTGACAATAACTATTGTACTATTGTATTATTATTTTTGTCATGGAAGTCATGGATCATTTGCTTGAAAAGACACCTGCCTCCTGCTCTGACTAACCCAAAACCACAACAAACCCTAAATATCTATTCTGCTTTTCCTTTTCCTTTCTCTTTTTTATACTTCTCTTTTTTACCTTTTATTTTTTTAGAGTATGTCGTGCAACCGTCCTGGGGATTGATGGTGGGGGGAGGGGAAGGGTTTTTCATTTTCACTATATCTATGTTTGCTCTGTATCTGTTATATACTGTATGCAACTTGAGACTGGATACCCGCCCTTGGGCTCTATTTAATCTGAAAAACGTAATAAAAAGATTTGGGACTCTGTCGAAGTGTCCTTGGGCAAAACACTGAACCCCACATTGCCTCCAATGAGTCGGACGGTGTCAGCTTGCCACAATTGGTGTGTGAATGTGGGAAGTGAGGACGCTGGCGTCGACTGTTCGCCGCTTCACCTCCCAATGTATGAACGAATTAACCATTGTAAAGCGATTTGAGCACTTGGAAAAGCGCTATAAAAATGCAATTCATTATTATTTGAAAAGAAAGAAAACACACCTGCAACAGTCTCAATGAGGGGCTCAGTATCTTCACTCTCTCCCAAACGGGCGGAGGTGGTGGAGCACTCATCCTGTGGTGCCATGTCAGTTGGTCAGGGAGGAACACAATGCTAGACTGGAGCATGGGTGGATGGAAGTCAACAAGCTATCCTGTCCATTAAACTCTGTCTGAGACACAAATAGGAATATAAAAGGGTCAGGAGGATGATGGGATCAGAGCGTTACGTTGAATTTAGTCCAGGTCAAGTCACAGACACATTCACAAAAACATACTGTATAACTTTAAAAATACAAAATAAATAAAAAGCTTATCTTTATAAAGAATAGGCCTATGTGCTGATTATAAAAAAACAGATATGCAGAAATATAAACAGGTACATGCCTTTTAGCATAGTAAAACCTATTTTTGAGGACATGCGCACACTTATGCACACACACTTTTGCTGAGCCACAAAAACAGGATCACATGCTGAGCATGATCAAGTGCGCGCATGCACGCACGCACGCACACAAATTGAAAAAAGTGATACAAGATTAGCAAGTGGCAAATCAATGTGCAGGTCAGGTCAAGTGAAATGTCAGGGAAAATTGAAAAGGAACTGAAAAACAGATCAGGCTTACACTGCGAAACAATGATAAGGTCTGTGTATACAATGTTTTAATGTGTCAGGGAAAAAGTATGTCACAAGATGACTTAGATCATGTGGATGGGGGGGGGGGTGTTAGAGAGAGGAAAACACAGGATGACAATGTTAAATCATTAAGCTAACATTGAACCACATGAGAACTCACTTTATGCTATTGATGTCCAAAGTTACTGTGGAGGAGTTTCATGGTGAAAAGTGATGAAGAGAACCGTTTTGGCTGAGCATGTGCCTCACCTGACTGCAGGCTGTGAATTTGCACCAACACAAACACAAAACGTGACATAAAAATAAATATTAGCACAATGAAAGAAATCTTAAAGGTTCTCAAACCTTTTTAGTCTGTGACCTCCAAAATAAACATATTTGAACTGGGGAGTGGGGTGGGGACCTCCACCCTGAAAAGCACTTGGATTTGTAGGTATTACATTTAATGTGACTCGGTTCCACAGATAAATATTGTACCACAACGCCTCGCAGTGCATGTTCGCCTCTTGCTTACTTAATATTTGACAGTTTGGCCAGTTTGGTATTAAAACGGTCTTGAACATCCTTAAATTATCACTTTATAAATGTGCAGATACCCTGTATATGCTTATGTTGGTCTGTTTACCGTTGAGCGAGACGTTTATTTACATTAAGCTAATCATCTGGGGACCCCAGAAAATAATTTCGGGGCCCGACCACAAGTTCGAGAACCACTGGGGTAAAGTAACAGTCAAAAAGACCCCGACATGGATGGTACAAGGATCCTCTTGAGCTGCTGTAGTGTGCAGAGAACCAGCTCATGGCTTTAGTTGAGGTATTCAAAGCATCTGTGTGGAATGAATCACAATGTGCTGGTCTGTCTGCAAATTCTGGGATTAACTGAGCATACCGGACGGTGTTCCATAGCCGTACTCTTATTAACCACATGGACCCTATCATCCCTATTCTGGGATCTAGGGTTGGGATCCGTTAAGATTCGAACGATTCTAGTTCCTCTCGCTCTCTTAAAACGGTCTGATTCCATAACGATCTTTTTGGATAAAGACAAATTCAATCATACAGGGTATTGCATGCTGCATATTATTATAGTTGTTCTCAAAGTGAGGTCCAGGGACCCTCTGGGTTACTTGAGGGGGTTCCCAAAAACTCTCAGAGTCAGAGTTATGGTGCTTGAAATTTAAAATTTGAGAACCAGTCACTCACAGACAGTGTAATAAGACGAGGTGATGGATCTCAAGGGGTTTATCCTCGAATCAAATTTCAATATGAACCAGAGGAAGACTGTCACAGTTGAAACGTTGGTTGATTTGATTTGAATACATTCTTTCCACGTGGCTGAGAGACTCATTCTTGTCAAACAAGAAAAAAGGTAGGAACAACAAATATTTCACATTCCTGTGTGTTCATACTAGTGATCTGTTGAATACTCAATGTCAAACTCAAAACAATTGTTTCCGTGTATGAGTGGATCATCAAAATAGGCTGAAGAAAATCCAGAGTGAGGCTGTTGGATTGCATGAATGTACATCATTCATTATGTCTCTTTTATATCTAAGTAAAGAGGCGGTCGATTGCATTAGAATGGAATAGTGTTTTCACTTTAGTGAAAGTGCAAGCGGGGTGACATTTACCAAACAAGGACAATCCAATTGTTCAGGTGTCTACTTTGTATAATATCAAAGGTCAGCAAACAAAACTGACACACAGAACAAATTACTTCCCTGTTCAGTCACAGTGGATTCATTATCCAAGTTAGTTGGTCTTTCCAAAGACAGAATTTACCCTTACGCATTTATGTATTTTTCACCTACCCATTGTAAAAGTTCAAACTCATATTAAGTATTTTCTTAGGCTGTGTTACTGGATCTCGGTAAGCCTGTGTGTTTAACCATTTTATTTGTTCTTGTTTGGTAACAACAGCAAAGTGTCACACAGAATACATGTATACAATGCGATACAGTATACATTTAGATAGCCAGCTTGACTGAGAAACGTTCCACAAATTTAGTTGGCTAAAAACTAAATATTTCAAGACAACATTGAGCAAAAGAGACAATAAGGGCACGATCACACCTGAATAATATTCTACCTATGGCAGTGGATTCTGTCAATGCATTTCAATGGGATTGGAGCATAAATTCACAACTGGCAGCAAACCACTCCATTCCCATTGAAATTGAGACCCCCAAATGTAGTTGACCGTGTACCAGGAACTGTACTGTCCTGTACCTTTTCCTATGAAAACCTCTAATAAAATCCTCAATCAATGAAAATGCATTGGCAGAAGCAGAATCCGCTCTCGTAGGTAGAATATTATTCTGGTGTGACTGTGACCTTGCCCAAAGAGAAAGAAACAAATGGTTGGACAGATTTAGCAACATTATGTCCCCAATAGCAGAACTGAATTTAAAGTGATTTTAAGTGAAACAATACTATGACCAACTGGATGCAGGATCCTTTTGACAACTTGGGGACAACTTGGGGAAGTCAAACTTAATTAGCTTTTTCTATTTCTCTTTTTGCTTGCACCCAAACTTAGTTTAAAGTGTGGCACCACAAAACTACCAGCTGGGAGATCTCTTCCGTGAACAGAAGTGCAAATAGAAACTGATCATTTCCCCTAGTCTAAAAGTCAATATTAGCAGGCCTTAAATATAAGTCACCACAACCACATTTCAGGTATCCATCCATAACATTTTATAATAAAACAATAAGTAGCATTAATAGCCAGTGATCTCTATTGGGGTCCTTTCACAGTCTACAATTTTAAAATAATAAGGCAGAAACATATATTAAAACCGAGGACACGTGATAACAGGCAGCTGTCTTCTGGTTCTGGAAAAGCTGAAATCATAGGCTGAAATAACAGGTTCAGTGTGGGTCTTACCTAACCTCGCCTCACCAGGCTTTCCTGAGAGAAAGGGTCTTACCACACTTACATGGCTGGGGGACAACTGAAAACATTGTATACTTTGCTAATTACCTTGGCTTGATATGTCTTTTCAGTTTAAGTACGTGGGCTCCGGCATGATGGTCGTTTTGCCCCGTGGATAAACGTCAAGTGCAAAATCTTCCCAAAAAAATCTCGGTTTATATCCATATCATCTGGCGACTGAAAAGGTACTGTCTCTATTATAACTATGACTGTCTGTCTGGCTAAGCTATTCTCACAATAACACAAGAGCAGGAAAAACAACAGTCACGTGGGCTAAAAGTTGATTCAAAGTGTAGATCTTTAGATTACATGGACACACTGTTCTTTCCACTTTGAATGGATCGGTCGTTCCCCTTGTTGTACAGATCAGTATGTTGAGCTGTGACGTTCTAGCATGTGATCATTTGGCTCCGCCTCCCCTTTCCTTAGAGTTTTTGCATCATGGTGATGGGACATGAAGGACATGACATGAACCAATAAACGATTTACTTATAATTTATTGATACGCACATACGGTGTGTTTTAATATATTGTACCAATGTAGCCCTGCCATATATGGCCGTCATGTTAATTTCAGGGCTAGCCTAGTACCAATGAACAGAAACAATATTTCTCCTCTGTAACCTCCAAGTTTTCATGTGTTGCTATAGCAACGACCCCACGCGAGGCGGTGCAGTGGTGTAGCTTTGCAGAGTCGCTCGGTTCTTTTGGCGTCGTTAGTAAACTACACTTACCGGTACTTTACTTTGATGACTGTTTAGCTCACGTGCGTAGCATTTATAATGGCCCATTACAGAGTAAGTATTCCTTCAGCTCATATTCGTAATTACATTTTGAATTGTGCACCGTTTAAAGCTATAGGCCTTATCGGCTATTCTGCACTAGTGCCATATTAATGTGTAGTCTAGTCATTAAGTCTTCCTCTAGGGTAGTAGTCAAGAATGACTGTCTATCATCATAGATGTATTTTATCGAGTCTGACTTTTACTTTCGTATCTATGCAAATCAAATGTCAAAATCTATCAAATACATCTATGATATAGTCTTGATCCAAGGGTTAATGAAAGCACAGTTGTTTCAAACCATTTGCAGCACCTGTGAGGCTGTGTCAAGAAACTGTCAGCAGTAATAACGCCTATAATGAACCACATTTATGTTCCAGGCAGCAGATTCTAAACGTGAACAATTTAGAAGGTACCTGGAAAAATCGGGGGCCATTGACAGTCTCACCAATGGTACGTATGTATTTCAAAAATGTAACAAATGAGTTGATGACTAGATGGTGCATTATGATGCATGCCATTAACTGTATCATCTTCATGTTCAAATGTATTTTCTTTTTTGCAGTACTAGTAACCCTTTATGAAGAGCCAGACAAACCTAATAATGCTCTGGAGTATCCTTTTCTATGTTGTGTTGCACACATGGCAAGTATCTAAAACAGGGGTGGGAAAATTTGATGATGGAGAGGGCCACTATATTTTTACACTCCCTCCAGTGGGCCACATTGTCGGCAGAAACCTGTTATCTCCATATTTTAACTTTTTTCATAAATGAATGTCACCCAAACGTAGCAAAAATATCCGATCCACAAGCTCCAAACGCGACCTGTTTTCAAATAGCCGATCTCATCGCCACGTTGTGAACTTGTAGACTGGCTATTTTAACTATTTATTATTAATTATTTATTTCATTTTTCTTCTCCAAAATTTTAAAAAATGGCAGAAGGTTTAGGCCTTGCCCTTGACTAAAAAATAATGACATTGATAAATTAAATTACAAATATTACCAAAGTATTCTGAGGAACCCTTGGACTTCAAGGCACCCACTTTGAGAAACCCTGCACTAGATGGCCACCATTTTCAACCACCTTTATCACAAATTATTAAAAATAATAATAATAATAATAACATGGATGGCTGCATGTAAGAATCGAACCACTTTTAACTGGGGATGTCAGTGCCAACAAAAACAATGACCCCATTGATCAAATAAAGAAAGGAATACATGTACAGAGAATACATGGTTTGACCTTCACTCACACACAGTTTCATAAAGCTTCACCTTGGAGCGTCAGGTCCAGAGCCGGCTGATGTGCAGACACTCCGCATAGAACTGGCTGAGCTGCAACAGAAGTGTGACATGCTGCTGGACGAGAACAAAGAGCTGAGAAATAAGGTGACCAGTGGTGTAAAGCAGTGGTTCTCAATCTTTTCAGGCCACGACCCCCAAAATAATAATATTTTAACTGGGGACCCGGACCCCCCGCCCTGACAAGCACTAAGAGTTGAGGCATTACATTTTGTATAACACGGTTCTATTGTGAAAATAGCTGATCTACATGCAAGGCGTTGTGAGCATGTAGATCTGCTATTTTCACAATCTCTGCCTCTAATATTTGACAATTTGGCCAATGTTTAATTTGTCATTTTAGAGGTATTAAAACGTCCTTAAATTGTCACTTTAGAAATGTGCAGATACCCTTGATACACTTAAACTTTATGTTGGTTTGTTTACTGTTGAGTGAGAAAACAATGTTGCACAGTAAATTAATCATCTGGGGACCCCCCAAATAATTTGGGGACCCCTCTGGAGGTCCCGACGCTCAGGTTGAGAACCACTGGTGTAAAGTAACTAAGTACAATTACTTAAGTGCAGCACTTAAGTACAATTTTCAGGTATTTTTACTTTACTTGAGTATTTCCAATTATTTTACTTCACTACATCTTAGATCCAAATATTGTACTTTTACTCTACTACATTTTTCTGAACACTTCAGTTACTATAGTTACTTTGTAGATTTTGATACAAATCATACATTACTTTTACTTTCAACCACTGAAGGTGACAGTTCTTCATTAAGTAAAAAAGAAGAAAAAAAGTACAATGGCTCAATTAGTCAAACACTTATGATTGACACTTTTTCCTCTAGCTTTTGCAGTATGAACCCATGCCTGAAGAGGGAGCTGAGGAATAGGAGGAGAGGCCAGGAGCTGCTCAGTCATACATAACAAAACACATTTCTGATGTATAGTGACTTGTAAAATCAAATCACTGCGGATTTTGGACATTTGTTCTATTATACTATTACTGCTTTCCAATAATAAAATAATTGCCTTGCAACATGTAATCATGGGTCGTTTTATGAGCAAAAAGTACAACAGTTCATTGTATTCATTAAATAACTTGCAAGATTGATATCAACTGTGTGGATTGATGTCAAGTAAAAATAACACATTTTCAGATAAAGGCAACACATTACAAATTAACAAACAGCTCAACCTGATAGGGAAACCAACATCTGAGCAGAATCTGAACACAATGTACTTACATTTTCAGTCCAGTTTCAATTCAAGTTCTGAATTTAAGTATACGTATAACCATCAACAACGCCAAATATTTGGATACTTTGCCTATAGGTTTGAATGGCAGTTTTCTGACAGTTAATATGTTGTGTTTTATAGTGTACTGTTTTGTTGAATTACTTGAGTGAAATTGAACAGAATTGCATAAAACAGGTAAACAACTACTGTAAGAAGCCGTATAGACTGTTTGTTAAAAAGAAGTTTACAACTCCATTTGTAGAAGAAAGTTAATGCCTACAGCAGTCAGGGATCCCAGGAAGAGAGTTTAAAACTGTTGCCATAGGAAATTATAGTGATGGTGAAACACATGCCTTCCAGTGGGAACCAGACTCAACGAATAGTATTGATGTGTAGACTAGAGCATCATGTTATGTAACAGCCAATTGCCGCCTAGAGCTGATTTGCAGTTACATGGATTTTATTTTTCAGACATCCATTACTCTCTGGTACTCTTTCATTTTTACTGACTAGGTGCATGCAGAGGTCAGCTTGATCTCTGTAATAAAATCCATACATATATGTAACAAACTTTGAAACAAGATACAGCTGGCCCAAGACAGTCATAATGTGGTTTAAGTATGAGCAACGTAGATTAACATATATTTAATAAAATCTGTTTAATAACTGGTTGTGAGAAGTATAGCATAGTGTGTGTAGTGCAATGCATCCAATGTTAACACATCTAGTGTCCTGTGTTACATAACAGCCTACTGGTGTCCTTTGGAATGTATGGCACAGCAAAACGACTAGTATATATACTGTAGTATCCAAACAGACATTTCAGAGTTTCTGGTGTCATGATAACACAAGTTATTTCATGTTTAGATCTGCAGGTCGTTTTGCCTGCTACTGGCGCTGCTTGCTAGCGATATTCTGCGGTTGGGAGAAGAGCCTATGGGACTGTTAGTCTCACGACTGTGTCGTGAGACAGTGCTCAGCTCTCCCGCTGAGTCTGGGCTCTGTGGTCTGCTCAGTCTTCTGAAGTCCAATTTAGAGGGCGTCCTTGTTTGGGGAGCCACATAGATGCTTCGAGGCTTCGTGTTTATATTCCCAGTGCAGGAGTCCCCACTGTCTGAGCTGTTGCTCTCCATCACTGTTGAACATTGCCATGTTGGACTGACCCTCCGTGACTTCCTTGCGATGCCTGTCCGATTAGGGCCTGGGGAGGAGTCCACTACAAGGAGCGTGGGATAATCCGTGCTGCCACACTCCAGGTCACTGTGATGGGTGAGAGACTGCATGAGGTCCTCTGGCTTTTCCTGTTCGTCCACAGAAGGTGGAGACCGTGTCTCACTGCTGGTGTTATTGGAGTTGCTGTTGTGCTCAGCAGAGCTCAGAACGACCTCCTTACTGTCCTTGTGGTCGTCTGAGCTCGGCTTGGCATCAGGGTCCCCCTGAATCGGAACAAAGGCAGAGGAAGCGTTTAATAGAGGGAAAGTAGGGCCATTGCCCTGCTTTTCCAGCAGCAACGTGTATCCACTTGGTGCTGTAGGAATAGTAGCCTTGTGGCTCACAGAAGGGCCTGTGGAATCAGGGTCTTCCTTGAGGTTGCCCTTTTTGACCTTCTTGAACTTCTTGTAGCTCAAATGCACAATCTCAAGCAAGCTGAGGAAGAGGGAGATGCAGGCAATCACCTGCATAAACATCATGAAGACTGATTTCTCTGTGGGCCTGGAGACATAACAATCTACGACATTGGGGCACGGTTCCCTCTCACACTTATAAAGAGGGTCCAGGTGTAGTCCGTAGAGGATAAACTGGCCCATCATGAAGGCTAACTCCACCACTGAGCGAGTCGCAATGTGAGCCACGTAGGTTCGCAATAGAGACCCTCTCAGTGGTGCCTTGTTGATCTTGCCCTGATCCATCTGTCTCAACTCACGCTCAATCCGCCTCCGTTTCTCCACCAGCTCCACATCCACTGATTCAAGTTCCCGACGCAGGGCCACTTTCTTACAATGGCGCTCCTTTTCAAGGGCCCGGAGCTGGTAGATGGCATGACCCATGTACACCAGTGAGGGAGATGACACAAAGATGACCTGTAGCACCCAGTAGCGGATGAGGGAGATAGGGAAGGCTTGGTCATAGCACACATTGCGGCAACCAGGCTGCTCTGTGTTGCAGATGAAGTCCGACTGCTCGTCGTTCCAAACATCCTCTGCCGCGACGCCCAGCACCAACATCCGGAAGATGAAAAGGACGGTGAGCCAGATCTTGCCAACTATGGTGGAGTGGATGTGCACCTCCTCCAAGATCCCACCCAGGAAGTTCCAGTCTCCCATTTTCAAGCGGGAAGTGCTGTAGAAAAATATAAATTATACAAGAAAAATGTATATCATATATAATATAATTGTAAAATTATAACACAAAACTGAACATCAGAAAAACAACATTCTTTATTTTTGAAATATTGATTTTACTGAGAAGTATTGAGTCTGGTTAAGTCACAAAACAATTTAAACTGAAATATAAAAAGCTAATAGAATCAGTGATGCCTTTCATAGACAAATTAGAAGAGAAAGAAAAGGAAAAAAAGAGAGGGGACTAAACCATTATCCCAGGCAGAATGTGCCTTTTAATGCTTCTGTATTTTATTGACCTGGACAAAGCAATAAAAGAAAGCAAAAGCTTATACCATTATCTAATATCAGCATCTCACCGCAATGTCATCTGCTAATCAATGAATATTGGCAATCATTAAATGTGATCTGTAATCATTACAAAATTGTCTAATGGACATAATGGTAGCCCATGATGTAATAATTCTTGACTTGTTTTGCATTGCTACTAGAGGACGGGAAAAGGACATCTTGTATACTATAACTGACAGCTGTGGCCTAATTGCAGCACCTACTCCAAAACAGACTTAGAAATGTAAATTAAAATGAAACTTACCTTTCATTTTGGATATGAATGGTCAAGGCATTGCAACAAAATCTGCCACTGAATACAATCGTATGAGCATTGTAAATGCTGTAATTATCCTCTTAGAACACTAAAAACAAACAATTCTAATGATCCCTGTGATCCCAGGCTCCACTGCTGGTGCAAACTAGAAAAACAATGATCCCTGTTGGCTGTAGTTGTTCACAACTTATAGGCTGCACAGAGAAATCAATGGTGTGTTCTGTTGCCAATTGCCATGTACCTTGCAGCAGCAGGCCTACGGATGCTCGGTCGCCGGAGGTGGCCCTTTCGAGTCATTGGCGCGAAATGTGCCGCCAAATATTCCATGCCCTCTGTGGTGTGGTGGGGTGGGGTAGCTACTGGTGGGGTTCCTGCAGTTGGATAGATATGGATAGAAATGCTTCTGAAATGGTACACCATGCCATACACATTATTAATATTTGACAGAATTCCACATTAGCATATTAATGGCACTTCCCCAATGTTCCTAATAGTTAGGATATGTTAAATGCTAAAAATATGTATTTAATTACATGTTATATGATTGCAACTGTATAGGTCGCAGTTTTTTATGTGAACGGTCACAGCTTGTCCATATGTATCTCTGTCTATAACGCCTGACACTGTGGTTCTATGGGTTCGTCGCTCTGACATCACTGTAATGTCAGAGGAACCACTCTTAACAGAATGGGTTTGCTGCTCTGACATCACACTCTGGCTTCACTGTGATGTCACACTAACAGAATATCTTTTAAGCCCATATATATGGAGTTCCCTGATGTCATCAATATTAAGCCCATATATCTAGGACTTCATATGGGAATGCCCATATATGGAGGCCACATACCACACTAACGGCTGGTTCTACAGACAGGGATCTCCATGTAAGGGCATAAAAGGGTATGATGTCAGATGTCATAGACATCATAGGACTTTCACATAACAAATAACTGAGTAAGCATGTTTGCAGTAAATGGATCTCCATATATGGGTACCAGGGGTCTCCGTATATGGGTAACTGTCTATTTAAAAATGGCAGATATACAAGCTATACAATCTTGTAATTTTTGGAAAATGTTGAATTCTTTAACACAAATCCTCTCTTCTGGGGGAGGTCCCTGGCACAAAAACAATCAGGCCAAATATATATATATATATATATATATATATATATATCAACTTGGGGGTCCACTGGTCTACATTACATCTGTTATACAACAACATGTTTATATCTAAACAAGTTACAGTGATGGCACAAGTACTTGTGTCTCTGCTTGTGCCTGAAGTGCAGTCAGACAGCAGGGGGCAGATTCATTGTTTATCTTTGGTGTGGTTGTATTTCATCTCACACACCTATGTTCCTGAATTTAAAAAAAAGCTTGGCAAAATGTGTCACCCAGGCTCATGACACCAGACAAGGTTGAAGTAGCCACAATTCAACATGTGAACCCCAAAAATCTAAATGGACATCAGCATTAATAGCATTCCTGACAATAGCAAATACAGTATACTTTAAAGGTTTTATGTATGCTAGAGCTAGAAAACAATAAAGACCTGATATGTTACGCCTTAATTTAAAATAAAACCTTTTCTACTGGGAGCTACAGAACAGTGTGCAGACTTTTCTTGTTCTCCAGGAAAACAATAAAAACATAAATATGATTTCTTACCTTGAGGTAATGTCAGGTTGAAAAGCCAGCTAAGGTTATATACTTTTAGCACGATCTTGACTTTCCCTTCATAAGTGAAATAACACAACCCATCACTGTCATACCACGTTTCCATGGAGTAATTTCTGATTGCTTTGATGCAGCTGTCATATATAACCACAACAAAGGCTGGGAGACCACCCACCACTTATGTCCATCATGTGCATTAGGCCACTATATTCTCGCATATATTCCTGCATAAGACCAGTCAATGTCAATCACTAGATAGTCAATCAGTTTCCCATATATTTGAAAACCTGCTTCTGTCCACCACTTACCATATTGTAGCTGGCATGCATGTGTTATTATTCACATCCAATCCCCGAATGGACATGTTTAAATATGTTATATATAAAAAAATATATATATATATTTGTAATTTGATTTAACAATTAACAATGTGGTTGCCAATTGAATCAAAAGCACTGTGCAGTATTATGAATGCATACGTTAGTATGTGTCCCTAGAAGGAATCAAACCTAGCAGGTGACAGTGGAAATGGTAGTACCTGTTGAGCTACACACAGAACCACAAATTGCTCCCTTTCCTGTCAGTGAGGTGGATGTGGCCTGAGCTTTCCATTATGTTGTTTTTTTATCAATCACACAGAGACTTGATCATTCCTTGAACACTTGTCTTGAACCCAATATACTTTGTTGACTGGGTCCCCAGTGGGCTATCTTTGCACCCCCCCCCCCCCAACAACACCTAAAATAGCAGATCTAGTAACTCATAGGTCCTATTTTTGCAAAAAAAAAGGGATATTTCACTATCAAAAAACCTTTTTTGGTCATTTTAGCGTCTAATCAGGCTTTCATGAACACCCTGAACATATTTGAATTTGCTCGATTCAATATAGTGTAAAATGTTGAGGCCCTCCAGGGTCTCCCCAAGTCCCCATACACACCCATATTAACTTCAAACTCCATTTTAACCATGATAGATTCATTAAAAACACCCATTATTATTTTGGTGACTCCCTGATAAGTGAGCAGGCTGTGTTTTTTCCGATAACCTTTTTCATTTATTTTTAATAATTCCTTTTTGTATTACATTTTTTCCATTTTCCCAAATAATTAAAAATAAATTAAAAAACGTTATCGAAAAAACACGGCCTGCTCACGTATTAGGAGGGTATTATGAGGCACCAGAAAAAAATAATGGGTGTTTTTAATGAATCCATCATAGTTAAAATGGTGTTTGAAGTTACAATGGGTGTGTATGGGGAGCGGCCCTGGAGGAGGGCCTGAACAAATATCTAAAATTGAATTAAGCAAATTAAAAAATGTTCAGGGTGTTCATAAAAGCCTGATTAGATGATAAAATGTCGAAAAGTATTTTGAAAGTGAAGTATCCCTTTAAGCTAGTTTGACATGCCCAGAATAGGGATGTGAGTGTTCAAGTGTTTAAGAGAATTTGAGACCTTCAGTGTGTTCTAGGCATGCTAAAGGAACTCCCAACAATGAACCAGCACATTGCCATTCCAGTTTTTTGATCATTGCATGGTTTTCAATAGAACGGTCGATAGGGCATGTCCGATTGTGTACATGGTTGATTTACTGTGAATCTAATCAAGTCATTCCTCCCAGCTACTCTGCTTTGTATTCCATTAACAGAAAATCAATTGCATGGCTTGCTTGGAACAAACTCTATAGGTTGGTTTTCTGAAGGCATGCTCACTGCTACTCTACATTCTTAAACCAGCTACGCTTCAACAAGGTACTAAATCCACACCTACTCCATTGGCATTGCTCAATGACCAACAGTGTGCATGTGTCATAACATTTTAGAATACAGATGTGCATGTGTCATAACATTTTAGAATACAAAAGTAGAGTCTGCACACTCCTATAGAGAAGTGTACCCTCTTAATGGAAGCATGATCCAGTGTGCCAGACTACCTTTCTAATATTTAACACCTTCTTCTGTCGAGCACCAGGGATTTTATCATTTATCCACACTTTCCCATTTCCATTACATTTCAGGCATTAGGCGGACACTGGCCTTTAGTTTATTTGTAACCCAACTAATGGAATACAAATAAACTACATTCCATTGTAAAACACAAATGAGAGCATGGCCAGACCTACACAACTGCAACAAACGTTCATGTTTCTCTAGATTTATTTTTGAATGAGATTAAGATTCTATAGAAAAGTTCCATATAGACAAACCGCATCAAGTACAAATAGCAATAGTGTTCCTCCTCATATCATCAACCTAGGTCCAGGATAAAGCTTACACATCTGTATCAAGTTTAGAATGTATATTGCAAACCAAAAACTTTGATGCCACAAATGCGTGTTCCTGTACAAGAAATGCATTTATTGCTTTTAAAATAATGGCATTTTATAAAAAATAAAATAAAAATAAAAGTGAGTAGAGCGTAAAACATGCAAAAAGTTGACATTTATTTAGGAAACCCACTGATACAATCATTCAAGTAAACATGACAGAGAAAGCTTTCCCTTTTCAGAATATCTGATGCTTATACGTCAGTAAGAATTCCTATTCGCTAAACCACCATACATGGAATAAGCTACTGAAATATTTCTGATAACCCTTTCAACAAATCTTAACCCAAAAGTTTTTCCTAAAATCAAGGTCAGGACCAGCATATTCAACATGGCTGAACAAAATTCACATGCGGTATCAGTGGAGTGTCACATTCCCCTTACCCAAAAAAAGAAAAAGAAAAACTAAAAAAAAAAAAGAAAATCTCAATCTCAAACAATATTTCTTTTTTTTTGTTGCCAAATGACCAGTCCTTTAACAAAGCATATCCCAGCCCCTTCCCCTGACTGATCCTCGGAAGGATTCCGCATTGGTTTCCCCTGCTGCCTAGTGTCCTCCTGACTTGCGTCCTGTCCAAGAGCGGGACCGAGACCGTGAATGAGATCTTGATCTTGACGCAGACCTAGACCTGGAACGGGAGGGCGATCTACGCACTTCCTGCTGGGGCCTGTGAGCCGCTGGAGCCGCGGGGACCTTGTCTCGTGGGGGACTCTGGGACCTGGAGCGGGATCGAGACCTTCCTCTGTAGCCTTGAAGCCTCTGTCTTTGACTGAAAATGGCGTGACAGAAAGACAGTTCCCTTATCAATACTATTAATATACCGGTAGATACTGCTTATTATAGCTTCGGTAGTTTTTAACTGAACTCTTTTCAGTTATTTTTGATTACAGGGCAAGAAAACAATTCAGTGTCAGGAACATGGCTTTATTATTCTCTTAAACTATTTAAATAATTCGAAATTTGTGTGCAAAACAGTTATAATTCTGCGTGATCACGACGCACGGTCGCAGCGTGTGTATGTCTGTCTGTGCCCGTGACTGCTTCCACACAGAACTGCGACCAGAAACATGTAATTAACATTAATAACTTGGTGAAATTAGCGTGTGTGAATGAATGAATGATTTTATTTTCGTGTCTGGCTGCCTTTAGCAGCCCATCCCTTACGGGATTATTCAGACACAATTTACATAAAGGTTGTTTTTTTTTCCAGTGCCAACAAGCTGACACAAAAACGAATAAATAAACGAAATAAAGTAATACTGCATACTTAAGATCAAAAGTTCATCAATAGTTGTTCTGAACGAGAGTGGAGGGCAAGAGAGAGAGACAAAGACAGAGTGAACAAGAAACAGACTTGTGTGTGTGTGTGTGTGTCTGTGTGTGTGTGTGTCTGTCTGGTGTGTGAACTTCCTGAAATGTAATCATTTCAACTGCTGCGCGGATTGGATCTTCGTTAGACCCACCCCCACACCCTGCACTCATTGGAGAAGCCGCAATTTCGGATCGGTAAACTGCCGATTCATTTACTCAACACCAGACCAGAGTCCACTCTGAGTGTGGGCGGGCCACTGCCGGGCCAGGGTCTATGGGCTGGAACCAGGCTATTCCTTTTCAGGATTCAAATTCAAAGGTTCGTGCCGCGGGTTGAGCTTGTGGATCTGCTACTTTTGACATTGTAGTATGATGAAGTAAGGCTTTAATTTACAAGACAACGCAAAGTTAATATGGAGATAAGGTTTCTGCTCAACAGCAATGAAATATAACAGGTTTTTCAGAAAACTTAAGATTTAGAAGACATTCATAGAATCTGAGTTTTAAACATTAGAACTGGGTCCGGATGGCATCCCTATGCATAGGGATACAAATTAGACAACAAATTGGGATGTTATGACGCACAGTCGTACTGCGGTCATTATCATTTAATGATTTTGCGTACTTGCTCTCTTCCCCTCGGTCTGTTTCTGTCCGACCCCGTCCGGTGTGTTGAGTCAGAGGGCAATTAGAGGATTGCTAGTGGCTGGTGACTGGCTGTGTGTGCATTCTAACTGCAAGTGTGTGTCTATCTCTGTTGTATTACCCTCCCCAGGCTACGCTAACTCTCCACGTGCTTTACATCGTCATCAGTTCTGGCACTCCACGGCTAATGGATGGACAAATCAGATGTCCAGAAACCACTGCCAGCTGCTGTTTTCATAGCGTGCTAGAGCATGTGCGCCTGTGTCCAACGCCGTTTTTTTAATGTGTTATACTGGAGTAGTGTGGAGTCTGAAAAAAAGTCTTGTCCATGTCTGTCCAGTAGATGTCAAACGGTTCAGTTAGTCCAGTTAGGTTCCTCCTACCTTGGTTTTTGAAACGTGTCGAAAATAGTTAATGCAACATTGTATTGCAAAATCTAAAATCTGCAATTCCCAACTTGTACATAACCGAGAACTGCTGCAGCCTAGTTTCCAGCACTGTTTTAGTTATTTTCTTATTTGGCTCTGGCTATGTTGTACCTTATTATTTTATGTCTTAATAAATTAGGTTCTCCCCTTCTGCCTCTTCCCCATACATGCTTAGAAATATAACAGGGAATACAAAAACAAAAACAGTACTGCATACTAATTGTGTGTCTAAACATACAATCAACTAAATATTAAACTAAGATAATACTTTTCTGTCATTGTCTAAACTTTCTGGCACTCAACAAAACGCCATGTATTCATAAATATAGAGATGGGTGCTGCTAAACAAATTACATCCAATGGAAATTATTAGCAGGCTCACTTTTCATCCTCTCGAGTCCTGCTTCTCTCTCTCCTTGGCATCCTTCCACGAGAGCTAGAATGAGGAAGAGAGGGAAAGAAAAATAAATCAGACACGCCCCTACCTATACAAACCCATAGTAACCCCAAACTTTATTTTAACCATGATGGATTCATCAAAAATACCCGTCCTTGGTTCTGGTGACTCATATTGCCCTCCTAATACATTAGGGGGCCATGTTCTACCTTTTTCATCATTGATGACTTTTTTGAAATTTATTGTTTTAATTTTCCCCCAAAAAATAAATGAAACAAGTAATTGTTAAAACGGGTGAAAAACACATGACAAGGCAGTAAGAGAAAACTCACCTTCTTGGACTGTCGGAGCGTCTGGGCCGGCGTTCATGGGAGCGGCTGCGTGAGCGATGGCTTCTCTCATAGCTGCGGCTACGCGAACGTCTACGGCGACTGTCTCTGTCGTAGTCTCTGTCATCGTACCGTGAGCTGCGTGGAGATGGAGATCCGTCCTTTGTTTTCATCTGACCTGGTGCTGTTGAATAACATTGGGGATGAGGAACGAGTCAACCAAAGGGCAAAAACATACTGTACACCTTGAAGGAGTACTTTCTTCATTCACTGTTAAGGTTGAGCTACGAGTCAAAGACACCACTAGGTAGGTAAATGAAATAGCATTTTTTTTGGGTCAAGTAATCCTTTAAGGAAGCACTTCAACCCATTTTCAACCTATCTTCATATAATTGGTCCTCACTAATGCTCATTATAAATATGGTACCATTTTTGTCTACTCAGTCTGTGTCTAAGGGTTGAAAATGGGTTAAGTCAAGTGCCACCACTATTTTTATGTTACATTCACAGGGGATATACAAGTGTGGGCTATATATAGACTTAACATAAATGAATAAAAATGCTTACTCTTTCGGTCACCCTGTGCAAACTGGATTTCGATCTGTCGACCAGACACCCATTTCCTGTCAAGGCTGTGAAGGGCATCCTCTGCATCTCGCACATCCTCAAACTTGGAGTTCTGTTAAGGGTTCTTTGTCTCTTTTTGGGGGGATATAATCATGCAGGCCATACAAATCTAAAGAAATACTTAAGGACTTCTCTTATAAACATTGAGCTCTGCTCTTGCGCAAAATGAACAAACAATACATGGGAGAAATGCAAGTTATTCTCATAATTATATTTTAAGGATCTTATGGAGTGGAGAGTCTGGAGACTTGTCAAACAATTTGTTTGCTCATTTGGGAGAGAAGTCATTAAACATTCAATTTGCAATGAATATATGCAACAAAGAAATTGAGGAATACAAGGTAAACTTGTACAAAACACAAGGTTAGCAACATTTTTGAACGGGAAAAGGCAAACATTAAATAAAACTAATGGCGCACCAGTCTACAAACATAAAATATGTGGATTCAACAAATGCATCAAATAGAATTTTCAATTTAAATTGTGTCCAAGACGATATACTGGCAATGGATTGTCGTCAAATGTGTGGATTTGTTTAAGGATACAAATTAATATCGTGTTTGTTACCTTAAACAACCTTGCTTGACCTTTGCCTTTCATCTTCATCTTTACTTTCTTTAAAACGACTCTCATTGGGACTTGGAGTTTCCTGCTTGTTTATTCGTCTTTAACCTCTTTTCCTCATTCTTTTGACGCCATATCCAAGCCTTTTTCCTCTTCATGCTTTAAATGTTCTTTCTTTAAACTCCCCCTCACACTGTTTCTTGTATTTTGACATCCTGAAGGTCTGTGTGGATTCTCTGTACAGCTATTCTACATGGCTTTGTTCTCTGTGTGCGCCGAGCTCCACAACAGGATGCTTTTACTGTCTCTAAAGCAACAACAGAACAGAAACTTTAAGTTAGAGAGGCCGATACAAAGACATACATGACACATACTTTACAGTTAAATGATGGGTTAGAAGAGTGGTTCTCAAATGTTTTCATGTCAAGGACCACCAAATTGATTTGCATTTAGCATCAGTACAGCATATTTTTCCAGATTCAAAAATGTTCACCCATTTTTAACAAAATAACGGATCTACAAGCTCACAAAATTTGGAACCTGTGTGGGATTATAGATCAGCTATTTTTGAATAGCCAAACAGTATAAAATGGTTTGAATGGGGACCCCCCCTGGAATCCCCTCTCAAGGACCCCACTTTGAGAACCACTGGGTTAGTAGAAAAACATCAAGCAACATTTCAAGTCTTTTGTTTTCATTTTCAAGGAAAGGATATTGAATGTATGCAAATCCTCTTGGTTGTCGTGTATAGAAGTCAAGCGGGATGTAGACATCGACTATCGGCCCATAGCGGCCAAACTCACGGCGCAAATCCTCAGGCCTGAACATCCGTAAATAAAAGTTTGATTCCAATTACCCACAGAGACTAAAAGCTTTTCCAAATGCTACAGTGATTCCCAAACTTTTTAGCTCCAAAAGAAATGTTGACATTTGCCTGGGACCCAAACTAGTGAAAATAGCAGATCTACAAGCACAATGTGTCGCTTGACGCCACGTTGTGAGCTTTTAGATCAGTTATTTTCTCAACTTCTTCAAATATTTATTTTCTGTTTCTTGGTTTTTCTTTGATTTCTTCATGAAATTATTGGGGGGGGGGGGGGGATACATAAAAAGGGACCCACCCAGTGTTGGGGAAACACTGTGGTTTAGTGCAACGGTTCTCACCTCAGGCCCTGTGGCCCAAGAAGACTTATCAAGGCAGCAAGGACACCAAAGGGCAATGGTGGGAAAAGTACTCAAATGTTTTACTTAAGCACAAGTATCAACACTGGAATAGTGTAGATGTACACTGTTACATCTACATGCAAAAATAAAGAATTCAAAAATTACTTAAAGGACGACTTCAAACTATCTTCACATAATCGGTCCTCAATGGCTTCCACTTTAACATTGCAACTTTACAGGAATAGAAAGCCTGCATTTTCTATTAGCTTGGATTCTCCATCGATGATGTGACAAGAAGCTGGGTTTCTGACCTGCCCAAAGCCCTCCTCTGAGACACAGACCGAGTAAAAAGAAATTATGCTATTATATGATGAACATGAGTGAGGACCAATTAAGCCTATATTATGAAGATAGGTTGAAAAGTGGTGAAGTTGTCATTTAAGTTAAAAGTACAAAAGTATTGGTACCAAAAGCAGAAAGTACTCGTTTGGCAGAATGTCCTATTTGAAGTTAAACATTTTTTGAAAATAGCAGATCTACATCATGTATGTTTTGTAATAATCAAAATCCACAAACTAAATAGTAACAAAAGTTGTCAAATAATAGTGGAGTAAAAGTGAGAGTTCGGGAAATTGGAAATACTCAATGTAAACAAATACCACTACATTGTACTTAAGTAAATGTACTTAAATACTTCACACCACGTTCAAAGTGGGGAAGGGGGCGTAAGGACGACTCAAGAAGACTGGGGGCCCCAGTGGAGAACCACTGCACTACTACTACTGCAGCATAATATTAACAATACATAATAATACACCATAAAATAAAACCTGCTTAAAACGTTGCGTAGCTTATCTCGAAAAACAACAACAAAAGTAGACGTTCATTCATGGGCAAACACGCAGTGCAATGTGAAATATTTTCCAAGTCTACCGTTCGTTAGCCTTGTGCACGCGTGCAATGCTAAGTTACCGAGCGTGCTAGTCTGTTGTCTGTTCATTTAAACATTTTACAACTCATAGTCTCATACATAGCTTCAAATTACAGATAGTTTCTGGCATAAAGCGACAACTGTAAACACGCGCGTTGCTTTACAACAACAACAACACGTTGCACTGGTGCTGGTCAGAGGTAGCTAATGCTAACGGAACAACGTTAGCCGCATCAAGCTAACCTACAAGTAACACACTACTTTTACTCCTGACTTTAGCAGCTCGAGGTGAGCTGGTTTTCCTGCTCAAACGCAGACTCACCTGGAATCGTCAGCGATGTTTCTGACGAAGAGGGACGAGTTTGGAGGCCTCATGTATCTGGCCATGTTTGTATATATTCAAACCTCCGTCTCTAAGAACTAGTTTACTGGACTAGTTTAACAACAGCTGAGGATAACTTTAGCTAACGCAAGAAAAGAGGGGGGAGGAAACTAGTAGGAAGAACCGGGCATGCGCAGTATTAACCAAGTGAAAAAGAAAATGGTGACGGTGGCAAGGGGAAAAAAAGAACATCACCGCCCTCTACCGGCAGCTCCACCGTCTAGTGCTCCTCAACCTTTTCAGGCCGAGACGAGACCCCCAAAATAATCACATTTTAACTGGGGGCCACCGGCCACCACCCTGACAGGCACTAGAGTTGAGGCATTACATTTTGTATAACACAGTTCTATTGTGAAAATAGCAGATCTGTATGCCCACAACGCCTTGCAACATTGTGATAATGTAGATAGGCTATTTTCACAATTTTCCGGTATTATATTTTACAATTTGACCAATGTTTAATTTGTCATTTCAGAGGTATTAAAAAGCCCTTAAATTGTCACTTTAGAAATGTGCAGATACCCTCTATACACCTAAAGGGGCACTCCACCACTTTTCAACCTATGTTCATATAATTGGTCCTCAGTGCTCCTCTTTTTTTATTTTTTCTCAGGAGGGCTGTGGGCAGGTCAGAAACCCATCGTCTTGTGACATCATCGATTGCCAATCCAGCTTATAGAAACTGCAGGCCATTGTTCTCGCGATAATAAAAATCGAAATATTTAAAAAAATATATTGATTAATTTTTCTGAACTTCCCACAGCTCTCCTAGGAGACTTGGACTGAGTAGGAAAAAAAATTGTGATATTTTATCATGAACATTAGTGAGGACCTATTATATGAAGACAGGTTGAAAAGTGGTGAACTACTCCTTTAAACATTATGTTGGTTTGTTTACTGTTGAGTGAGAAAACAAAAATAATTTGGGGATCCCCCTGGGGGTCCCGACCCATAGGTTGAGAAGAATACCACTAGAATAGTGGACACCAATATTCTTGCTGTCTCCAGGGATTAGAGCAGTGGTTCCCAAACTTTTTAGCTCAAGACCCAAAAGAGAGACTGCGTTTGCCTTGGCTTGGACCCAAACTAGTGACAATACAGATCAACAAGAACACAATGCTTAGCTTGTAGATAGATTTGTTAGTTTTTTGTTTTTAAAATGTATACTATTATTATACTTATACTTTTAAAGAAAGAACATCTTATCTTTTGAAATATGTATTTTTAAATGTAGGAAAAGAAAATGGGATGTTACTCGAGTCGTGACCCATAATAATCGGTCTGTGACACACAAATGGGTCCCGACCACTGTTTGGGAAACAGTGGATAAGAGGACTAGATGAATTGCAAAAAATGGTAGGATAAGTGGCCTTGGGAACAAATCCTGTGGCCTATACAGTAGGTCGACCTATTTTCTGTAGCAGGGGTCTTCAACATGGCATGTGAATCTATAAAAAGTGTGTGGGGGTCCCTGCTTCATTTCTCTCTCAACTAGGGGTCCTTGGCCTGAAAACCTTGAAGACCCCTGTTCTGTAGGTATGTAGCATGAGGCAGCTTGATGTACAAGTAGCCTACAGCCAATCAACCCTTAATTCTGTGTGCTAAAGGAGGCACTGGGTGGGTAGGGTACCATTTTTGAGCGGTGGTCACAACGCTCCTATACGTGGCCGTGTGTGTGGGTCTGTCTGTCTGTCTGTCTGTCTGTCTGTATGCGTGTCTGTATGTAGCCTACAGTACCTTTTGTGACCACACATGTTAAGGGAGGGGCGCTGTTGTTCAGGCCAGGCCAGACACACACACACACACACACACACACACACACACACACACACACACACACACACACACACACACACACACACACACACACACACACACACACACACACACACACAATATATATATATTTGTTTTGCTGTTGCGCAGCCTCCACGACCACCGCTCAGTTCACACGGGTGTGATTTTTATAGTCTTTGGTGTGACAGGACAAACACTCTAACCACAAGACCACTGAGCAGGTCAGAAAACCTAAATCTCTCATGGGACATAGGTAGGTACTGTAGGTAGGTAGGTACTTTATTGATCCCAGAGGGGAAATTCAAGCGTTCCAACAGCTCATAAAGACATCAATCATTGTATGACCACTGACAACTTGGGTTCATTAGTTGCTCAAATCAGGTTAAACTTATTTGCCTGCCAAAGCCAATTCAGAAGCTTTGCACTTTTTTTGTTTCACAACATCACTGCAGATTTTTTGTAATTTTATTTTCTGTATTTAGGGACTGTCATATTTTATAGATACACTTTGTTAGGTAGGCTATTACATTTAACACATTGAAGAGATCTGCATTTATGATCATCTTTTGTTGTGTCAGTCAGAAGCAAACAAAAACATTACAAAATCTTATGAGAACAATGGGCAGTGTGATTTTACTTTACTTTATTTCAGTATTGTTCTGACAAAACATCAACCCGGCAAAGGACATGTCTTGGGAAGAAATTAGGAGGATGCTTCAGATCCGTTTGCTTCTCCTGACAAGGGTTACAGAACCGGCTGTGAGAGTCTGTGAAGGTACAGACACATTATCACCATCAGCCCTACTATTTCAACATTTATGTAAATGGTTATCTTTCGTTCCTACTAATAAAATAAAATCACACCACCTGAATTGAGTGGCATGGAAAATATACAAAACAATCCATCACGATTGAGTGAATGCTGCAAATCTCTGACCTCAACCATATCCTCTCCTTGGATCTCTCGGACTGAGGTGAACTTCTGTGTTTCAGTTATGAGCTTCCCATTATCTGCTCTCATGGTGCACTAGTGACCATAAACATAACGTCATGACAAATATAGTTATAATGCTTTCTGTGAACAGTCCTTAATTCACATATTTTGCTTGATAATATGCATACAGGGCCAATTAGAATGACTCACCATCAACTTTCTCCCATCAAAAGCAGTAACCTCTGTCTCTTTGCCAAGAGTGAATGAGGTATCTATGGTGCGGAGAGGTGTTGTCACTTTGATAGTGAATTCACCACCATTCTGCTTTATCACGGTCACAGGTTTGATGTCCCTACTCATCTTGATCACCATTTCAGGAACATCTTCATGAGAAATAAATAATTACAATACGCATTATGTATAGACTGGTAAAAGTCAGAATATGCTGGAACAAGAGATCCAATCTAAAGTGCTATATCCATTTTGGGTGTACTGTATGTATTCTGAAGGTCAGACATTCCAGGCACTTGTTTTTCAAACTGCCTGCATACAAAGTACTTTTTCAAATGGCAGATATCTCAATTTGTAGCAAAACCCATAACATATTTGATATTTCATAGTTCTTACCCATTGCTTTGAGGAACTCCTCAAGGTTGTCATCAGAATATAACTTCCATGTGCCACTGAATAAGTCCATGTCTGCTGGTGGCTGAGGAGCTGTCTGCCTGCATGAGGATGCTGTCTCTTTGTTAATCCCACCCCAAACATGTGGTTGTCATGTTAGGGATTTCCAATTCCCTGTTATTTGAGATACATTTCCAATTAGATCTATATTAGAGGTAGCCACCATGGATCTATTTGAAGTAGTCGAAAGCTTGTTATCAGAAAAAGGTGTATTACAGTATGGTTTAATGCATGCACATTTATGGTAGATATTCACATATTTTATTGTTGTTTACATAAATGGTGCATTATCAGGGACGTGCAGAGAATGCTAGAGGGGCTGAAATTTCTAAAAGGGCCTTTGGTGAAAATATTGAAAATAGCAGATCTCCAAGAGACGCGTTGTGAGCTTGGAGGTTGGCTACTTAACCACACTAAACTAAGCACCAGTAAGACTCCCTAATCGGGAGATAAGCGACCGCCAGGTCACAGTATACACAAAGAGGCCTGTAAGTGGCATTGGTTCCACCCACAAGTTTGTACGGCAAATGGTTGATGACTAAAGCCAAATAAAGTTTCGTCCAATCAGAGGAGGGGGTGGGGCAAAGTTAAACCAATTAAGGTGAAGGACTCTTAATGAAGTTAATTGACACCACCCGCAAGTGTGTACGACAAACAGTTAATGAGTTAAGCCAAGTAAAGTTTGGGCCAATCAGAGGAGGGGGTGGGGCTAAGTTAAACCAATTAAGGTGAAGGACTCTTAATCAAGTCAATTGAGACGACCCACAAGTTTTACGACAAAGGGTTGATGAGTAAAGGGCAAGGCAAATAAAGTTTCGGACAATCAGAGGAGGGGGCGGGGCAAAGTTAAACCAATTAAGGTTAAGGACTCTTAATCAAGTCAGTTGACAGCACCCACAGCTTTGTACGACAAACGGTTGATGAGTAAAGCCAAATAAAGTTTTGGCCAATGAGGGGAGGGGGCGGGGCAAAGTTAAACCAATGAAGGTGAAGGACTGTTGGAGCAGCAGGAGTGGGTGGTCCCCGGGAATTCCCCGTGAGCAGCCCAGTTGGGGTGTTGATTTGGTCATTTTTGCACTATTTGGCAGCGGTGGCAGGGGGTCCCTGGGGGTCCGTGGAGGTCTGGGGGTCCTGAAGGTTGTGGTTTGGCAGGCAAGGAGTGTGTGTGGAAAATTTCACATGGATAGGGGCAACGATGGCAGAGATATGAGTAGGGCAAAGGTGTGACATGATGTGACGTGACAGACTGACGGACGGACTGACAGACAGACAGCCGGTGGAGGTTTTGATAGTAAATGCGACCTGACGGTCTCAATAATCAAGTGAATACTGGAGATGTGGTGTAATGGCATGGATTTCTACACAGAGATGGCAATTCTTTCAACATAAGATGCTGCAAGTTAAGGAGAGTTTGGACAAGGCGATTCTCTTCTTCAGGTATGGCATGGAAAGAGGGCATCTGCACTTCTTTCACCATAGTGAAAACGGCATTTATCTGGAGAGGGCACTTTTTACAGAGGGGTAAAAGGGCAGGGGCTCAAGCCCCCTTTGATGTCTATGTGTGCACGTGCCTGTGCATTATCATACTAAGGGGATTGTGTTTTTAAAAGGAGTTAGTGGTATTTGTAAAAAGAAAAAAGCTCTATATTCCAATCTCTGCTCATTTCAACATTTGAAAGAGTGTGTATGAGCACAGCTCTCTCTAGGTCGTCCTCATCGTTGCTTCTGAGTCGAAGTGAGTCGACTGAGTTACTAGGGCCCAAGGTGGAGGCCTGGAGGGGCCTTAATTATTTTATACTTTAGCTATTGAAAAATAGCAGATATACAAACTCACACTGCGGCACCGAGTGCCATGCTGCGAGCTTGTAGATCTGCTATTTTTGAAAAGTTGTGAAAATGTGTGCAAATCTTTGAATATTTGTATTTTTTAAGCAAACATTTGTAACTCAAATTTTGCTCCTGGGGGGTCCCTGAAACTAAATATTTTGAGATGGGAAACAGGTTTTTCAAAAAACCTTAGAAGGAATAGCAGATTTACAAGCTAGCAGCGCGGCACTCCATGCCACGCTGTGCTATTTTTAAATAGTTAAAGCACAAAAGAATGCGTAATATAATAATGCGTTCCCTGTCTAAATGGGTTAAACCCCCTCCCCCTATGAAGAACATTCATGGCGGGCCCGCAGTGAATCCTTGTACCCAGGGCCCAGAATGTGGTGCGACACCCCTGCTGCCACCCAGTGTTGCTGTTCACATCACACGGGTGTGATTCTTTTCTTTCATCACTCAAAAATGTACTTGTTTCTCCTGTATGGGTTCTCAAGCTTAAAGAGGTGGTGCCATAGTTTTGTACTTTTTCTGTTTTTCATGTGTCTAGGAGCTTGAAAGTACTTCATTAGACCCCCTGATGTGTTTTTGCCAGACCCATGAAATGGGTAGGCCTACATAAGCAAATGTCGGTCCGGGTTTTCTATATAAAGGGTATATATGATGATGACATGATGATGACATGCCATAAAAGGCATGATGTCATAAATGATGATGACAGACAGGGGGTTGGCAGAACCGGGGTCTGCCAATGTACCATTAAATTTATAGGCCCAGAGGGTTGGCAGAACCGGGGTCTGGCACAACCAGGTTGACCTGGTCTTGTTTTTTTAAATGATGTATTCTCTTAGTATTTGTTTGTTTTCTCTTGGAGGCTGCCACCTTATGGCCAAAAGTGTCAGTTAAAAAACACAGATACTGTGACACCCTTAGTATCAACTCCTCCCCAATTGCCATTCACCCAACACTGTGGGGTGTGGCTATACCAGCTGGGTCACCACCCACCATGCCATCCATGCATACTTAATGAACTGGGGGTGTGGCCACATAAAAACCCAATTTTAACTCTTTCTGTATACTTTTTTGGAAAAAATCTTCCTCCTAGTATAATCATAATACCTGATAATCATGTTTTAGAGGGGGGGGGGGGGGGGGGGGGGGGGGAATCATGGCACCAACTCTTTAAAGAAATAAAAGAGAGTAATTGTATTGCTATGTTGTTACAGTTACTTGATGTACTGTGGAAATGATCCTAAATATAAGCTCATGAACTCATAATCACCAGATTCTAACTCAACTACTGAAGGTAAATAAACTCTGACCCCTTCCCATCTCACAACCTGCTATCACTCTCACTATTAGACACACACACACACACACACACACACACACACACACACACACACACACACACACACACACACACACACACACACACACACACACACACACACAACTTACCATCTCAACACGCACACACACACACACACACACACACACACACACACACACACACACACACACAAACACACACACACACACAATGTCAGCACAATCAAATAAAATCACTGGCAAGTTATTTTTAAACTTTGACATGATTTTTTATTTCAGATACACAAATTAAAGCTTCCCTTCACTTTACAAGTCTCGAACAAGTTTTAATATAAAAATACATGTTTTGGCACACAAAAAGCAACACATTTCAAGGCAAACACGTGAAGAGCAAGGGGTTAGATTTTAGTAACTACGTAGTTACCAATACTGTGCAAGCAAGATGGAAATGTATTCTATACGCGGCACAATGATTTGCACCTTTCAGTCCAAAATACAATATCTTCCATTTTTAAAATGCAATATCTGCAAATGTATTACTGTATGTAATATTGTTGAAAGCTTGTGAACGTGAAATACAGAAAAGTGCAAAGCTTCAAAACAGTTGTTTGGCAAAAAAGGTTTGTTTTAACCTGATTCAAGTACTAAAGGGGTTGAGTTGACCTACTTAGGCGTATAACAGTTAACTGAACAAATTGATTTCATAAATCATAAAGAAATAAATTGAGCAAAATAATCAAAATGTTAAAATACTGAACATAGCAGATCTACAATGCCCCAGTTGCCTTAAAGTTAAAGTTAACAGCCCAGAACAAACTAATTAGGGTCGCTTGGTCTTCCTCCTCGGGCCCACCTTACCGATCATCACCACGAAAGCATGGGGTGGCTCAAAGTAGCTGACAGAGTACAGCATCTTGCAATGGGCCTGGTGTACAAGATACACTACACCTCCAAGATACCCATGTACCTAACAAACTACTTCCTAAAGGCCAAGGATGTCCACGATCACAACACCAGAGGCAAATCCACTAATCATGTTCAACATAGATTTAACACTAAACAAGGCTCTAATTCGTTCTCCTGCTATACCACCAACATGTGGAACGCCCTTATGTAAGCCTTAAAGGAGTGCAAATCCCTAGCCTCCTTCAAAATTATTATGAAAAGTCACATTCAGGCGGCTGCTACTCGAGACTTGTAAATAGACTAAGCCCCCATGCCCCCCCCCCCCTTTTTTTCCCCTTTTTCTGCTTTTGTAATTGTTGTTATAATTTTTCTGCTTTTGTAATTGATGTTATCCTATGTACAGTACTATGTTCTATCCGTCTGTCTTTCAATGTTATATGAGATACATAAAGTGGTTCCTGTGTAAATAAGCCGTAAAGCTTACTAGGATCTCCTTTTAGTTGACCTTGTACCAGTGATTTGTGCTGTTATGAAACTGTACTTTTTTCTATTGCAAACTGCTAATAAACTCTTCAATCAATCAATCAATCAATCAATCAATCAATCAAGCTCACAACGAAGCATTTGGAGCCTGTAGATCTGCTATTTTTGGAGTTAGGCCATAGGTGGTTAATCAGGGTAATTGATTTAGTAGATTATAAAGATCTATTTGTAGATATATAAACTAGTAAGACGCCTCAGAGCGACATGCAACCTCGGTCATGCCAATTCTTGGCCATCTGGCCAGTGATGTATATTGGACCAGTTACCCATATATGGAGACCCCTGGTACCCATATATGGAGATCCATGTACTGTATATGGAGATATGCTGTGAGAGCTCAAACATGCTTACTCAGTTATTCGTTATGTGAAAGTCATATGACTTCTATGACATATGACATCATACCCTTTTATTCGCATACATGGAGATCCCTGTCTGTAAAACTAGCCACACGGATATGGGCTGTCCTGTCCATATATGGGCATAAAAGGGATTCTGTTAGTGTGACATCACAGTGAAGCCAGAGCGTGATGTCAGAGCGGCAAACCCATTCTGTTAACACTTTGACTGCCACAATGTTAAGGGTTTTAAGGGTATAACCCTTGCCACCATAGACGGCCATTCATTTTTGACGGAATAAATTGAAAATGGCAGGATGTACGAAAATTGACAAAAATTTCAGAGAATATAGAGTCGGAACCTTAGCTTTCACCATAAAAATTTCGTCCTGCTGTGGTGTTCTGCTGTGGAGAAACCTGAGGGAGAGCGAAAGCTGTACAGATGAAAAAGGAGCATCAGAAATTTACTTTCTGAGATAATTGAGGTCAAAGGAAAAAAACTTTCAGAAGCCCTAGAAACAAATTGGTAAATGGTACAAGAACACACAGTACCTCTAAATGAAGAACAGGGTACCGGCCATAATGCTGTAAAAAAAAAGTTAAAAAAAAGTTGTACCGTGGTCTAGTTATAAGGCAGGAAAGTGGAAGAAGCCAGGAGACTGACAGAGGCTCTTTTTTCATCTTCCCAGGATGAAGGAGAGACAGAGTAGAATCCACTGTGTTTTGACCTGGGATTTTTTATTCAAGCCTTCAGTTAGACATCAGACATCTCAAAAATAAAGATAAAAACTCTGATAAAGATAAAAAAAAAACTTTACATTGCTGTTTCACTTCAGTATAGTTGTAGATGTGTTCCATTGCAATCATCATTTTAGTCACTTCAAACTAAAACGGTCAAACTACCCTGAGCAATTCAAAGTCATAATACATAAAATTAAATAAAAATTGATGTACATTCATATGGAAATGTTTGTATTGACAAAGTCAAGCCAACTGCGACAAACTTCACCATGTTAGAATCCAGACCAGGCAACTGCAAGTAAGAGTAATTATGAAAAAAAAAACATAATTACCATAAGGTATATATAATTATTTGCTATACATTTTATATACACAGGTACATATATTTCCAAAATAGCAGATCTACAAGCTCATAGCCCGGCACCGCGCTATGAGCTTGTAGATCTTCCATTTACATATGATGCCTAATAGCCGATCTACAAGCTCATAGCCCAGCAAGGCACTATGAGCTTAGTATTTTCATGGCTCTCCTTTTAGTAGACCTTGTACCAGTGAACTGTACCGTCATGAAACTGTACCTTTTCCTATGCAAACTTCTAATAAAGTCTTCAATCAATCAATCAATCAATCAATCCCTTCTTTGTATTTACCTACTGTATGTTTTTATACTGTTTTTTATTTCCCCCTTTTTTCCTGACTATATCTACTGCATAGTACTGTGTTCTATCCGTCTGTCATTCAATGTTATATGAGATACTGCAATGGTTTACTATGGAAATAAGCCTAGTCTTTTTTTTTGATGACTCTATCACTGACTCTCAGATCGAAATTGACAACTACTCGGTCATCCGAAATGATAGAAACAGATTTGGTGGTGGTGTATGCATGTATGTTCATAACTGTATTAAGTATATCCCCCGCCCTGACCTACAACACAGCTCTTTAGAAACTGTATGGGTGGAAGTGATTCTTAAGAAAGCTAAAAACATACTAATCGGTGCCATCTATAGACCGCCCGACCAAAATGATTTCTATGAGTTACTGGAGGAGAGCCTTGCACCGGTGGACAATGTTGAAAAATACATTATTGGCGATTGGAACACAGACATGCTTCGTAAAGAAGCTCCTCTATTCAAAAAGTTCAATAAGCTATGTAATCAACAGGGTTTCACTCAGCTCATCACCAAGCCAACTAGGGTTACAGATAACTCTCAAACCACCATAGATCTCATTGTAACCACAGACAAATCTAAAGTCTCCGCGAGTGGGACTATTGAATGTGGTGGTCTAAGCGACCATGATATCATTTACTGCACCCGCAAAATACATAAGTCCAAAGCTGACGGCCACAAAACAGTTGAAGCTAGAAACCTCAAAACCTACTCTAGCGAAGCCTTTAACCACAAACTGGAGAAATCTGACTGGTCCCCAGTACTAGCTAGCACTCAGGTCGATGAAGCCTGGCTAGGCTTTAAATCCATTTTCAACACTACCCTAGACGAAGTGGCTCCTTTGCGTAGGGTCAGGGTTAAAGCCCGCTCACAGCCATGGTGGAATTCGGAAATCTGTGAATCAATGAAACTCAGAGACAAAAAATACTCTGAGAAACGCAAATATAATCACAAACTCAAAAAAGGCCCCAATAAACACCTTAAAGCCAAATTAGAAATAGTCAGTTTAGAGGCTAATAAACTGAGAAATCGGACAACCTCCTTAATCCTTTCTGCCAAAAAAAACTACTTGGATGAGAAAGTTGAGGAAAACATCCACAAACCACGAGACCTATGGAAGCTATTTAAAACCCAGCTAGGCTGTGGTGCTAAACTCAGATCCATAGCCAGCAACATATCCATCCAAACTCCCATAACCCTCCTCACGGATAGTCTTGATGTAGCCAAAAATCTCAACATCTACTTCACCTCCATGGCCAAAAATCTGGTCAATAAACTGCCCGCTCCATCTGGGCTGTTTGGTGTTAGGCACATCTTGAAATTCTACAGGAACCTTGGGGTATGCAAAGACAACTTTAAACTTACCACGGTGTCAACTGATGAAGTGTTTAAAAAACTGCGCACCCTACCTCAATTCAAGGCCGCTGGCCATGATAAAATTGCCCCCAAATTTCTCATAGACTCAGCTGCCACCATTGCCCCAATCATTACCCATATTATTAATCTATCTATCAAGCAGGGTTATGTCCCCCAGGACTTCAAATTAGCCAAGGTAACCCCCCTGCACAAAAAAGGCAGTAAACTTGACCCTGGCAACTACAGGCCAATCTCAATCCTTAGTTCCATCTCTAAGGTAATGGAAAAAATTGTCTATGAACAGGTGGCTAGATATCTTGAAGAGAATAAACTGATCTACGAGTTCCAGTCTGGCTTCAGAGAGTCCCATTCCACAGATACATGCCTCATCTATTTGAATGATTACATCAAACGTGAAATTCACGATGGCAAATATTGTGGCATGGTCATGCTGGACCTCCAGAAGGCATTTGACACCGTCGATCATTCTATTCTGATCGAAAAACTCAAAGCTATTGGTCTTGATAGCACAGCAGTGAGATGGATGCACTCTTACTTGGTGGGGAGGGAACAGATGGTGGAAGTCAACGGAACCCTGTCCCCCCCCCTCCCAGTAAACTGTGGAGTACCTCAAGGGAGTATACTAGGACCACTGTTGTTCTTAATATACGTAAACGACATGTCATCTGCTTGTGACTGCAATCTGTTTCTGTTCGCGGATGACTCGGCTCTCCTAGTCTCAGGCAGAGACATTTTGCAGGTTGAAAAGGCCCTTAACTGTGAACTTAACAAGATCTGCACCTGGCTCAATGACAACAGACTCTCAATTCACCTAGGCAAAACTGAATGTATCCTCTTTGGATCTAGTCAGAAACTTAGCCTAGTTGAGAACTTCACAATTAAAGTAGGTGACACTGTGATAGAAAGAAAAAACCACATCTGCTACCTGGGTTGCATCCTGGAGGCTAACCTATCCAGTGAAAAAATGACCACCAAAGTAATCAATAAAGTCAATCAACGAATTCGCTTCTTGCAAAGAGTTGCCCCACTGATCAATATTAAATCCCGAAAGACACTAGGAGGTGCTCTTATTGGGCCCCTCATTGATTACGGAGTCCTTGTCTGGTATCGCGACGCCCCAGCTGCCTTAAAGCTAAAGCTCCAAACAGCCCAAAACAAACTAATTAGGGTTGTGCTTGGTCTCCCTCCTCTGACCCACCTTACCGAGCATCACCACGAAAGCGTGGGGTGGCTCAAAGTAGCTGACAGAGTACAGCATCTTGCAATGGGCCTGGTGTACAAGATACACTACACCTCCAAGATTCCCATGTACCTGACAAACTACTTCTTAAAGGTCAAGGATGTTCACGATCATAACACCAGAGGCAGCTCCACTAATCATCATCAGCGTAGATTTAACACTAAACAAGGCGCTAACTCGTTCTCCTGCTATACCATCAACATGTGGAACGCCCTTCCACAAGCCCTAAAGGAGAGCAAATCCCTAGCCTCCTTCAAAATTGGTATGAAAAGTCACCTTCAGACAGCAGCTACCCGTGACTTGTAAATAGACTAAGCCCCCATGCTCCCCCCCCCTTTTTCTTTGTATTCTGCCTTTTGTATTTGATGTTATGCTTTTGAAACTGATATTATCCTAGATAAAGTACTATGTTCTATCCGTCTGTCTTTCAATGTTATATGAGATACTTAAAGTGTGGTTCCTGTGGAAATAAGCCTCGGCTTTCTAGGATCTCCTTTTAGTTGACCTTGTACCAGTGATTTGTACTGTCATGAAACTGTACTTTTTTCTATTGCAAACTTCTAATAAATTCTTCAATCAATCAATCAAATCAATGGATCTCATGATCTCCTTTTAGTAGACCTTGTACCAGTGAACTGTACCGTCATGAAACTGTACCTTTTCCTATGCAAACTTCTAATAAAGTCTTCAATCAATCAATCAATCAATCAATCTCTCTCTCCCCAACTTTCTCTCTTGTATCATGGCAGAGAGAGAGAGAGAGAGAGAGGAAGAGAGAGAGGAAGAGAGAGAGGAAATCTGAGCAGGCTTAGCAAACAACGTTGGCACCAGGTTACTTTTAGAATAAAACACGATAAAACTATAAAAATACAATGAGGATTACCACTGGGATTCTTTTTCGATCTCCATCTCGCTGGATTGGTCAGACTGCGACGTTTGCGAGTGACTTATAGTGGTTGTTTTGCTGGGATGTGTTTGTTTTGCACTAAATGGAGCATCTGTCCTCCTTTCTCACCAAGCTAAGCTAAAGAGGCGTCAATTGGGTATGGCAAGCTATGGCAGCTGCCATACCTTGGCTACAGGGGGAATATAATAAAATGTACTGTAATCGTGCCTGTTGTCAAGGTATGGTAACATGACTGGTGTCTTGCACGCGAGCCTCGCGCGCGTGAAAGACACCAGTCATGTTGCCATAACTTAGCTTTTTCTGAACTGACGCCGCTGAGCTAAACGCCCTGCTCAATCGGTGGTCCGCGCGCGGACCACCTGTTGTGATCCGAGATGAGCATAATCATCTCTCATCTCATGCTTGCTCTCGGAGCGACGTCGCGACCCCCCAAACACGGCAATACACCACTGTATCAATCAATCAATCTAGCAACAACCACTTACTTTATATAGCAGTTCTTTTCGCTGCGACGCCGCGGCTCGGTGGTCCCTGGTGGCCTGGTCGATGAACCATGACGATCCAGTAAAACTTTTCAGATCACATGTAACGCTGTAGAAGTAGTCCTCAGTAGTATAGTAAAGCACTAAACTAAACCCCCCCCCCAAACACATGCTGCTCCTTCCGTGAATGCCGTCCATCCAGCAATCCCAGGCCTGGGGAGGACGGTCATGTACCAAATCACCATGGTAACACAAGGTAACACAAGCTGATTGGCCACACAATGGTAACCATGGTGATTTTAGTCATTCCAGGGCCCAGGACGGCTGAATCCAAGCGTCAGTGATACATATGCTCCTAATCTTGTGTTAATTAAAAAAAAGACATTCCGGCGTCATATGACGCCGGTGGCAGCGCGGGGGGGGGTAAAAACGCGACGTCATATGACCTCCGTGGCGGTCAAAGTGTTAAGAGTGTTCCCCTGACATCACAGTGATATCAGAGCATGATGTCAGAGAGACAAACCCTTAGAACCACAGTGTCAGGCGTGACAGAGATACATACATACGGTACATACGGACAAGCTGTGACCGTTCACATACTAATCTGCGACCTACGGTTGCAATAATACAAAAAAAGAAAAACTAAAACTCTAAGATAATCGATAGTTGTATTCCTAGACCAAATCACAACATAATTAGCTGACTTTAATGGGTTTGCTGTGATTTTCAACCAGTGCATTGTTTGATGGGACAACCCATACAGTACTTCAACCAGCTAAAGCAAGCAGGAAGGATTTACAAAGACTATTTGTACCCAAGCTCAGCTTATTAAGACAAATAATGATGACCTAACAGCTATTTTCCTTGAGGGAAGCTACAAGATAGTATATATTAAAATCTAGAAACAAACAGTGATGCATGTATTCTTTTCTTGTACTGGATGATAAAAAAATATATTAACTTTTGAAAAAAAGGCATGTAAATTCAGATCACATATGATGGACAAACTATGATAAATTAATACGATTAGCTTTGACTCCCATTCAGATAAAGATATTAATACAGATGATTATCGGAGGAGCTCACGTAAGTTGTAGCAATAGCATTAGCTCATCCCTCATTGTCTTACTGTTGGCTTCAAGTATTTAAAATAATGTGCTTCATCAAGTCATTACTGATTTGGACCGGGGTCACTAAGGCGACGCAATAGCTTTAATTGGTCTTGGTCGTCCTTGTCTTCTGTTCTGTCTGAATCCCTTTTGGCATTGTCTGTGCTCTGGGGGGCTTCCTCCAAGACCCCAACAGTATCAGTTGGGCTGGGAGTTGGTTGAACCACATGGACATCGGAGGCCCCGTTTACGTAATCGTCATCAGCACTATAAACCTGATGGTCTGAGAGACAAAGAGTATGTAGTGATCGTTCTTAATAGAGATGCATTCCATTCTCTCAATCAAGGATGGGCATCGACCTTTTTAAGACTTGTGGAAAATAGCGCCTTTGATGGACAACTTTGTTTTTTTACAACAAGGGTTCATATTTTAGAGAAAAGAAAAGTTGAGTGTTAAAATGTTTTCATTCACTGCTTTCTCTGCATGTGTACAAGTGGCTAAATATGTCTTTTTAGACACAATAAGCTGGCGATTTCTTTATTACTATTGACAGTAACACTACCAGTAAAGGTGGTTGCACACTGCTGCGTTTTTCGGGCCGAATATCGGAGTGAATTTCGGAGCGCGCAAATAAAAAATCAACCTCACGTTATGTCAGTCACGTTTGCACACTGGCGCCCGTTTCGCGCACCACTCGGTCCCTTGCTCTCTCTATCTCTCTCTCTCTCCTTGCCCTGAAAAACGCATTTCGCAACGAAAAACGCAGCAGTGTGCAACCACCTTAAGACCCTAATCGGGAGATACACAAACTTTAGAAGGCAATCGTAGCCAATCAGTAGGGAATATGGGAAATGGGACCGATCCATGTTGATGTCATGACTTTAGAAATACTGTGTACCACTTTCGTGATTTTAGGCCAAAATCTGTAGGAGCAGTGTCCAAAAATGTGTTTCACAAAAATCGGCCTGATGGTGGCGCTAGAAGAGGGCCATGTGAGAAATCAGGGGCGGAGGTTGTGATTTGCACATCCAAAGAGTGTGTGTGCAAAGTTTGGCATCGATAGGGCCACCAGTGCCAGAGATAAGTGTAGGGGCAAAAGTGTGGCGTGACGGACAGACGGAGGGACTGACTAACTGACAGAGGGACTAGCCCCCATGAAAGATTGCGGTGCATCTTGGGAATGGGCTTATTGTGTCTAAAAAGACATATTTAGCCACTTGTACACATGCCCCCACCCACTGAAATCAAAATCGTTAAAATCGCAGAAACGATAGAAAGCAGTATATGAAAACATTTTAACACTCATCTTCTCTTGAGTTACAATCTGAATGATCCTGAGGAAGGTCTATGACCGAAAGGGCAATCTAATTGAAATTAAAGAACCTGATTTTGCACAGTTTCGAATGTGCAGAGGCTCCCTTTAATTTTCTTATCCTGCGCTAAATACATCTAATCTAATCTAAAATATGAACCATTGTTGTAAAAAGAACTAAGTTGTCCGCCTTTAACCATTCTTTTGTATTAAAATGGGGGCTTTGACAATGATTCCTTAGGGAAAATCTGGCCTATAAGATTACAGTATGTGCTGTAGAAGGTTGGGCCAATTTAATAAGACATGAAATTTAGAAAAGAATAAACTAAATAATGTACTTTACACCAGATGCCTACTGTCTAATCATAAGACCTTCTGAAAGTCTATGAATGGAAAATTACATTTAGACTCTTTGCCAAAAGAGGAGCATCAACTTTCTAGGCAGTTAAAAATGAAGGCCACCAGCCCACCACTAGTCAACATGGTCAAGCAGAACCACATGTACATGCATGCTGAACTGACCTGATTCAAAACGAACTCTCCTCACTGTGGGTACGGGGTCCGGAGCTTTATCTAGCGTGAGATAGTGACTCATCTGAAAGAGTGGTCATTATATTAGTGACTACATGTCAGTGCAAAGATTCACAATGAACCACATGCGTCCCTTATATTCTGGGCATGTCATAACAGGCGAACACTACGCGAAAATAGCAGATCTACAAACTGACAACGTTGTCACATTGCAATGTGTAGTGAGCTTGTAGATTGGCTATTTTCAGCAGTGAGATTTCGTGTAGAGGGGAAAAAGGAGAGGGGTTTACAGACAAAGAAGTATCTTCAAGGGATGAATGTCAACATAAACAGTGGAACAGAAGCAAAATATAGCCAGGGGATGTGTCTTTCTGCAAGGAAATACCCCTGCACAATAATATAGTAGCTGATAAAGGGAAATTACTGCAAAAATATTTATATACACTGCCCAGAGTCACATTATATTTTCTTTATATTTTTTATTTCAATTATGATGACTTTCATTTTCCATTTGTGTGATCATTTATGTTCAAAGAGATGTTTATTTTCATATTTATGGGATGGCTGATATTCCATTGCTGGGCGTGACCTGGCAATGATTGAGACCCCACCCAACAATCACCCCATCAGGCTAGACTGATTGGGGTGTGGACACTTACAAAATGTTTGCTGCACCTGGGCGCCCGAGGGCTGCCAGACCAGTGTGAAACACTGAGAGGAGAGGAGCAAGAGGATGTTTTCCCAAGACCTTGCTTTCTGAAGTCTATGATAGATTATTGCAGTTTAGTGGCTAGTTCTTTTGAAGACTACGGAAGACCACTGAAGGATATTGGATCTTTTCCATCTCCCTATTCCATTGGATGAATGAACAGTTCCATGGAGGTTTACTATACAGACCTTGAATCTGAGATCAAGAGGTGGTAAGAGGGGAATTGCCATCCCCACCACATAGACTGAGTTTCTTTTGTTTCTTTTTTGGACATTTAAGTTGAATTATCAATAGTGCCTGGACACTTAAGCTGAACAAGCTCCCCTTAGTTGAACCTTTTTGAGGACTTATTATTTGATTTTCGAGTAAGTAAATACTTTCTTATTTTAAGTTTTATTTGTTTATTTATTTCATTCATTAATTTCAGCAAATGCTATTTTCCTAATTACCTTTTGATTTATTCTATATTGACCCACCACCTCCCTCATTTTGCTATAACTAATGCTTCTGTTCATATAGTTGCAACCGTTATAATACATATATAAAAAATAGGAGTATTATTATTTATTTAAAACATCCTAATTCAAAATCACACTAAGATTAACGAAATGATTTTCTGTTGCCGTTAAAACGTACCCTCCTCCCCATCTCCGCCCTCTGCTTCCTGAAGCGAACTTCACTGACGTCTTCCTCTGCGTCAAACGGATCCACAAACAGGTCATGTCTGCTATAGGAGCGTAGCTGAGGAAAGATTAGAAGACATAGTAGTGTTTTAATTACCTTTTCAACAAATGCATTACATTACTGCGACTCAACTAAAAAGCAACAGTAATCGTTATGCTCTTTTAAATATGTACCCTGTATACAGTATACAGTACCAACTGATCTCAAGTCTTAAGTGGGTTCCAGACGATACGCGGTCACCGCCTCCTAGTAATTCATTTTCAATGAGAGGCGGGCAGCTATTTCGGCCATGCAGCGAAGTTTAGAGGCGGCGAGGCGAGCGGGCGCAGTCCTGTGAAAATCCCCGCGAGCATGCTCGTTTGTGCATGCGCACACGGGCGGTGAGAGATGGATTGTGTTCATCTTTGTGAAATACCGAGTGTGTTTGTGTCTCACTGCGGCGCGGCCACCGCTGATCCTAGCGGCAGCCCCCACGGCAACCGTGCCTCGTTTGAAGGGCACTTTATTGACCCTTTCTGAGGACTAATAGTACTATATAGTATATAGATTTATAATACTATAGATAGTATTATAAATCAAAGAAATCAAGCAAGTAACACTTGTAGTGGACATTTTATGCTGTTTTCTTAAAGATTTAGTTTTTGTCCTTTATTAGGGACAGATCAGCTAACACAGGGATGCTGACAGAATCCTCGCTAAAAACCCCAGGACAAAAATTCACTCGTCCTAGACAATTTGCCCTCCTGGCCCCCAAACTGGAATAAACTCCATGTCGCACTTAGAACTACAGACTCACTGCCTAGCTTCCGCCATGGACTGAAGACTCACCTCTTAAGACTCCACTTAAACCCATAGCACTACTGTAACACTCATTGACAATTGCAAGGCTTGCACTGCACTGTCCATTGGGTGTGAGGCAGAGTACTGAGAGATTGCATGCCATTCTCTCATGGCTCAGAGTAGAGGAGAGGTTGGCATGTAATTTAGTGAGTTTCTTTTGGAATATTTGTCATAGTAAGCAACCAGTTTGTCTGTACTCACAAATACAATATGTGAGAGATCGTCATAATCATGCTACCAGGCAGGCTACTAGGGGTGACATGGTTAAAGAAAAACCCAGAACAAATGCAGTATGCAGATCTGTAATGTATAGGGCAATTAATATATGGAACACGTTACCGAATATGATCACTGAAGCACCCAGTAAGGCTAGTTTTAAGAGACTCCTTAAAAGACATTTGACTAATTATCCTCATTTTAGTTTAAATTAATTGACCTGTAGTTGGTTTTATTGTCTTGAATCTTTTTTCTTGTAAGACTACATGTTTTTATTGTATTGTGTTGTGTTGTGTTATGTATTGTATTAATGTATTGTTATGTTTTTTGTGGACCCCAGGAAGAGTAGCTGCAACTTTGGTGGCAGCTAATGGGGATCCGTATGAATAAAGAATAAATAATAAAGAATTGACCATTGACCATACATGAAGCTAGTTAGTAGTTTTTAGGTTTTAGAATTTTTTTTTTTTTACTGATTTACTGAGGTGCATGATCTACCTGGTCCACCTATGTTATTGTTTTTCTAGACTGATATTCCTATGCATTTCTTATATTGTTGTTGATGTACTGACATATTATCTTGCTTATTATAGTGATCTATTACCTGCTTATTGTAAATCGCTTTGGATTAAAAGCGTCTGTTAAATGCCTAAACTGTAAACTGACAGTAGGCTGACAGGAAATGGGGGAGAGAGATGGGAGTGACATGCAGCAAAGGCCGTTAGTATCAGGTCTCGAACCCCCGATATGCTGTCAGGCAACACTGAGCCTTTTTTTTTTACATATTGTATTTATTATGGTGCTTGCAAAGTGTTATTAACATTTTAGCTTAAACACTCTCTGCATTCTGAGCCGTTTTCAGCTGCAAGGATAAATGACCTCTTCTGGCTGCTGGGGGTGCTGTTGAGGGAATTTTCAACACGGCAGCTTTTCCTGCAGTGTGCCTGACATTGAAAATTCAGTGAGAAAAGCTTCACCCGTGGGCTACTGCCCCCCCCCACATTATTTTGTGGTGTCCCCAGATGATTAGCTTAATGTCATTGTTTTTTCTCCCTCAACGGTAAAACAAACCAACACAGAGTATAAGTGTATACAGGGACATTTATTAAGTGACAATTTAAGGACTTTCAAGACCATTTTAATATCAAACTGGCCAAACCGTCAAATATTAAGTAAGCAAGAGTAGAACATTGTGAAAATAGATCTGCTATTTTCACAATATTTATCTGTGGAACCGAGTCACATTAAATGTAATACCTATACAATTCCAAGTACTTGCCAGCCCCAGTTCAAATATGTTTATTTTGGGGGTCACGGCCTAAAAAGGTTTGAGAACCACTGATTTAATTTGTACAGCGTTAATGATGTACATACCTTTTAAGTAAATTATTGAAGAGTTTCATTCATATGTCCCTTACCCTTTGTCTGGTCTTCTGCAGGTTGCCCCTAAGGACCTTTCGGATCTCTTCCTCTCTGCTTTTTGAGATCTTTGGTATAATCCGATCTCTTGGTTGATCTCTGGGCTGGATGTTCCTGCAGATACACACACCATACAGTACATTTTCCCTACGCGGCACAATCATATAAAACCATATATTAACTCATTGACTGCCAAGGCACGAGTTTCACGAGTTATTACAGTACTCCCAGGCTGCCACAGCCCGAGTTTCCCGAGTTGGAAGCCATTTTGAAAAAAAAAAAAAAAAAATTTTTTTTTTTTTTTTCAAAATTGTTTTTTATAAAAAAAAATCTAAAAATGCCTCAAATGTATTAGGCATGATCGCAATTGTGAAATTGCATGTTTAGCCCCATAACAAACACATCTTTCAAAATGTCAAAAATGGCTGTTTTGTCTGACTTTGAAGGCTTGTATCTCATGAATGCCTGAACGGATTTCCAAGCGGATTTTTTTGTTTGAAAGCTGTTAAAAAGTACTACACATATGGTGCATGATCTAGGCATGGGCGTGCACGATCCGTGCACTAAAAATTGATCCGTGCACTAGAAATTTAGGAAGGTGGCAGTGTTTGTTTTGTCTGACTTTGAAGGCTTCTATCTCATGAATGCCTGAACGGATTTCCAAGCGGATTTTTTTGTTTGAAAGCTGTTAGAAAGTACTACACATATGGTGCATATATGGTGCATGGGCGTGCACGATCCGTGCACTAAAAATTGATCCGTGCACTAGAAATTTAGGAACGTGGCATCCTGGTACTTGGCGGCCATCTTGAAAAGGGCATTCAATGAAACGGTACGTAAAATTAGTAATTTCTGGTTATGTGAAAGTTAGAAATGCAGGATTTTCATAAGAAACCAAATGTAGGTGGAGAAGATATTAGCCTCGCGTAGCCAGGCTTACTCATCTGCGAAGAGAAAAGCCTGGTTACGACGTGAGGCTGATACGTGATACGGCATAGAATGGTGCTACTTCCGCCGGGAGAATTTCACCGGAGGTTGTTTTTTCACAGTGTGGTGTATTCACGCTGGCGAAAGAAACTGTTCTACTTCTCCCGACCCTTTGGTTGTGCTCGTAATAAACAATATACAAACAAAAACATGGATTCTGTTTTTTCGCTGGTGGATGTAAACAGACCTACACTGTGTGACGTAACTTCCCTTAACCGCAGCACTTCCGCCACTTCAGTATGCAGCCCACAGCCACACAGTGGATATTGTGGCAAGGATGGGAAGATATAGGAGAAACGTCTTCCTACTCCCTCAACAGCTACTGTGCCATTCAATGACACACTAATAAGTAGTATATTCACAATTTCTCCAATTAACCAATTAAGCCCTGTTTTATACTTCTGCCCAAAATAGGTACTCCATATTGAAAGCAGTTAAGCCACTCAGTGCAACAGTAACAGAATTTACAGCAGTCTAGGAAGAGGGTACAACAGGACATTGCTGCTTAAAGAGTATCTATTATGTTATATGAACATCCCCTGGGAAAAACTAATATACCGTACATTTATTTCTAAATAGATCTTGCATTTGCTCTGTGTATGTCATTTTTGTGAATGAATCACCATAGTCAGTGTGCCATGGCTGTGTCAGATATTACGAGGCTACTTTCCTCTGCAATGAGCCAATTCATGTTGCATCTCCATTTCCAATATTGCTGACATCATCATCCGGCATAATGTGATTAGTGACACTTCTAGTGGGAAACTTGTGTAGACCACATATGCCAAATCCCAGCACTATGTTCGACTATGTTTTACGATTCGTCAGAGAGATAGAGACAAGAGAAATTAATTTTGACGTTGTAAGACAGTATAAACATTTTGCTACAAACACACTGCATTCATTGACTGATATCAAGTTGACGGATCAATATATATATCTTTTCGTTTTTTTATGGACGCAGCTGCAAGCTTGTAGATCTCCAATTTTTGAAAGATCGTGAACATTTGTGCAAGTCTTTGAATATTTCAAATCCTTCTAAGGTAAACCTGTTTCTATGTCAGTGGTGCTCAAACTTTTTCATGTGAAGGACCCCCAAAAGGATATGAATTTGGCCACAGACCCCCATCTCAAACTATTTAGTTCCAGGGACCCCCCAGAGCATAATTTTAGTTACAAATGTTCGCTTAAAAAATACATATATTCAAAGTTTGCACACGTTTTCACAACTTTTCAAAAATAGCAGATCTACAAGCTCGCAGCGCGGCACTCGCTTGTATATCTATATATAGCTGGTATATCTGCTATTCTTCAATACTAAAGTATAAAATAATTAAGGCCCCTCCACCTTGGGCCCAAGTAACTCAGTCCCACTTTTCCTCCCCTTGTGACGCCCCTGAGGGCATGCCTCCAGACAGAGCTCTGTTATGTACTCAGTGCTTTGTAGTTGTATTTGTAAAAGCCCATCTCTGCATGCTACCTCATTGAGACGGCCGCCAGCGAGGGCAACTTGGCTGAGCTTCCACTTTCCACTAGCATGATGGCCCGCTGCATCTCCATCTTGTTGTAGAAGGAGATCAGCTGTGGCTCCGAGGAGCGATCCCCTGCTATCAGCCACTTCTTCACATAAGTCTTGTTGAAGCGGTTGAGCCTGGTGACATGAGACATACACAAGTATAATTAAGCAAATTTATACTTTGTCACATGAGCATGACGCTCATTGAACATACAGTAACTGATTTGGACCTTTTATAGGTCAGTGACTCTGTCAGTCAACAAAAATAACCGATTTTCAGCTGAATACATGTCGCTGCAGTTGAAAAACCTGTTCAAGCAGTGATAATAAGAAAAAATATAATAAGGAAAAACATACTTTTCTTTCCAGTGGTGATGTCCATAATGGCCACAAATGCTTTCAATGCCTGTGAGCAGATTGTCCAGGAACTAAAGTAAAGAGAAGATTTTTATCATCAGTTATTTGGTCTGTTACATGGTGCTACTGTAGGTGAAATCTATACTGATGTCTCTTATCATGATCCAGGCAAGGAATTCCATTAATGTTCAAGCACTTCATTATTGATGGCTATCACTGATAGATTAACATAAATACAACATTTTGGTTCCAAACAGCTAGAATATCTCAATAACTATTGGCTCATTTGTAATAGAATTAGTTTTGCAGCCTCATGCTCCCTGGAAACTTTTACTGAAATATCATTGTGACCTAGTAGCCGTTTCTGTCACTATTAGGCCAAATGGATGATTTTGGTTGCCCTTACAGCTAACCTTTTATACTCTCAGGATTCGAGTAAGGACTCCACTATGTGCAGTACCTGAGTGTGAATTTCCTCATTAATGGAAGGTTTTTTCTCCTTCTTCTTCTTCACCGCCAACAGGTCAACCAGTGGCCTGATGGTCATACCCTGAGAACACAAATATGGATGTAAGGGACAAGGAAAGCATAACAGAAAAATTGTAAGAAGAGAACACTAGTAAGATGCCTCAGGGCGACATGCAAATCAGGGCAACATGCAAATTCACTGGCCAATTCCTTGCCATCTGGCCAGTGATGTATGTCTACGGAATGCCTAACCCACACACACACACACACACACACACACACACACACACACACACACACACACACACACACACACACACACACACACACACACACACACACACACACACACACACACACACACACACACACACACACACACTCCACATAAAATGTTCTTTTGAAACTTGTTGATGAACTAAATATCCTCCAGGTGCCCCATTCACAGCCAGCACAAAATGATTACTCTAGCATTTCTGTATGCACCAGTAACACTTGATATGGTCTCTATCAGTTGTTACACCACACACATCTTTATTCTATTAACTTACATAACATTGTAGTTATTATTGTATATAAAGGTGGTTGTTGCATTTTCCAGGTCCTAAATTAGCTATTGATTGTGTTCTGTCCGAAGGCCAAACTTACTTGCTGCAGGGCCAGCAAGCCCAGGGCTAAATGAGGTGGTAGCCCACTTCAAACTATGGTAGTCTGACCATTCTCTTGCTATTGGCTATCTCACAGGGTCTTAAACCTGGGCTATGTAGAGTGTGAATCTCTATTCATCTCTATGAACTGAGTACAATAGGACCCCAATGTAAACAAGCCATTGTGCTTTCTTGATTTTAAATCCTATTAGTTGACCGTGTATCTGAACTGTACTGTCATGTGCTTTGTGTGAACTGCTAATAAAGAATTCAATCAACCAATCAATCAATGAAAGCACCTCTTTAACCCTACCAGTGCCAGCCCCTAGATGGCGCCAAAGAATGCCAGGCTTTCTCCCATAGGCGAGCGCATTAGCATCCGGGGACTCACGTTGCAGTGACGCGCGTGCTCACGTTCGTGCACGTCATGGAAAGGTCCCGGATGATAATGCTAACAGAATAGCTATTCCCATTTTGTCATTTTAAAGATCATTTTTCGGCGATTTCGCCGTAAATAAACCTCGCGCCACATCCCTAAAAACACAATCCAGAGATATGGGCCTCCAAAGATGTGGTTTTTCATTGGATTCGGCGGCGATTCGCAGCTACGTTCGCGGCTCACGGCCGGCATGGCTTCCCCAGGATTTGGACCACTGGATTTTAAATTTAGGCTCAGGCTTCAGAAGGCCTCGGATCATTTTATTCATTTCATTAAAAATCCCGAACATGTTCGGGATAGGCACACTGGACTACGTTCCGGAAGCGGCGCTGAACATTCGGTGAACATTGGGGGTCTCAAAAATGTATTTTAAACCATTTTTAATGGAATATATCGTCGGACCATGTAAAATGGCTAGCTGGCTAGCGTAGGACGAGCCAGGACCACCCACGGCTCTACAAGCAGCTCAGGGTAAGTCAATTAATAAAAAAAAAAAAGTTTTGGATTGAACATATCCCGAACATGTTCGGGATAGGCACAGAATGAGTTAACAATGATAGATAATAAGTATTGTTGTAATTATGTTGAATACATCCTAAGTGAGACTTGAGATTTTAGTTTGACTTTTGGTGAGCCTTAGCCCATAACAATATATGAAGTAGCATTATTGTGGTCCCTCTCACCTGAACAAAGACTGTGAAGAAGATAACAGTGATGATGGCAGTGAGGAACAGGTTCTTCATTTTGCTGGTGGTCAGCAGGTACCCCAGGGAGAAAGCAATTGCACCTCGCAAACCACCGTAGGCAACGATGAACTGATCCTTTTTCGTCAACTTGACAATACGGAATTTATTAATGATGAACGTCAGGCCAATCACTCCTGAAATACACAAAACAGACGTTTATGATGCAACTAATAAATTAAACCACAATGTTTTAGCGATAGCCTTTTTTCCAACAAAAAAGTACATACTTAGCCAACAAAGCCAATACTTTATAAAACGAAAATAAAGGAAAATCTTGTCAATTGAAATCTGCTCAGGCTCAGCACAATAATGATAATATTATCATAATATTAAGCCTAGGCTAAGGTGGGTGAAGAATCATCTAATAAAGGCAGGACAGGCTAGAATAAAATATCCCTCTTTCAAACTGCACTGACCGAGTACTCTTGACAAAAGGCAAAGGACGACGGTGAGAATAACAAAGGTCCAGTTCCAGGTGTGAGGGCCAACAACCGTGGACACGCCCAGGAAGATGAATATGAGAGTCTCACTGACGCTGCTCCACATCTTTAGGAAGTATTTTATGGTGGTGTAGGACTTGTGGGAAATGTTGGCTTCCACGTATGGTCGCATCGTCACCCCACAAGCGATCAATCTGTACGGGGCACAGTCCAGGTACGTATAAATCACTTTTAATCAACGTTCTTTTACCATATTTTGTATGGGGCATAGCAGTGGGCGTCGAGGCATGGTTTACTGGTGCCACTAAAATAAATCTGCCATTAATTTTTCCCATAGAGATTTACAAAGATATATCAATTATTTTAAGCTTAGAATCAAGCCATCCAGGATGCTGGTGAATCGTGACACCTTTCATTATGTGAAAAGAAAACAATTAAAACCGCTAAACCAAGGGTCTTCAACAGGGGGTCCGGGGCGTTGTGAGCTTGTAGATCGGCTATTTTCGGCAAAGAGGTTTGGTGTACAAGGGAAAAAGAAGTACAGAGTGAAAAGTTTATTAAGTACTGACGGTTCAAGAGGTTAAATACCGGTATCTGAAAACACAAATTAACATGAATCCAAAATATACAGATCATCCTGCTGTCAAACAATGAAACTATCTGGAATCTATGAGAAGGTTGCTTCATCTCTCTCTCAACCAACGGGTCCATGGCCTGAAAACGTTAAAGACCCCTGCGCTAAACAAAGGGTATTTATTAAATGTAGTATATCATATAATTAAAAGAATTATAATAATTTCACAAAATCAAAGGTTTTATAGTCATGATTCACCAGGATCTTGGATGGCTTGATTCTAGGCTTAAAATAATTCATATAAATATTTTAAACTTTTTTCGTGGCACCAGTAAACCACGCCCACTGCTATGCCCTATTATTATGATCGTTCTACAATCACTTACGACATGATCCCTGACAGATGAAAGACCTCGGCGGAGAGGTAGGCCATGTAGCTGTAGAGGAAGACGAAGAGGGGCTCGATGACGCGGGTGTGCGAGGTGAAGCGGGAGGTGAAGGCACCCAGCAGGCCATAGATGGCGCCCACCATGATCCCGCCCAGCGAGACCACGAAGAAACACGCCACACCCAGGAAGGCATCGAGCAACGTCGCCTCCCCAGCGTGGACGAACTCTTCAAACAGGTGGTACAGAACCTGTTTGTAATTTAAAAATAGATATCAAATAAAAAAATAACTATTGTTATTTATTTAGTATACAAGAAATACAATATTTAAAATCAGAAGCAGCCAGCTTACATTCAGTCAAATTCCATCTACTGGAACCACTAGCAAAACACCTCTATACTTCTTTGGTACGACAGTGTTGTGCGGTGAGCATATAGACAAAGACGATCGAAAAGCCCTCAAAGCCCGAGGATATATTAGTCCAGTTCAACGAGCAACACCTTTGAACGTACAAACCTAGTTTTACCGTAATTCCTCCAACAGTCGTGCATGGTTCTTTACCGTATATGACACCCACACCCACTCACACCAGCAGCAAACTGGCTGAGGTGGAAAGTCTGGTGACGCGAGGTTACAAACTGGCTGGCAATTTTTAGAACCTACAAATGACATTATAAAAATAGAAAGGATTGCCCATCCAATTTCATCAACAACAACAATAACAATAGGCTAATAATAATAATAAATATTATTATAATACATCAATGTATTAATTTATATTAATAATATTTTTTGGAACAGATTCCATTCATTTGGGAACGGTAACATTTTTTGGGACGTTAGTCTGGAGCCCTGGTCTGACAGGTACATTTGAGAGGTTCAAAGCTTTTCTTTGTGGTGCTAAAGTACAATCCATGCATAGTCGAAATGACATTGGATGAGTGCTCCAGCTAGTGTCCTCAGTGTGTTCCTACTGACCGCGAGGAGATCCTGAATAGAAGTCTAGTCCTTTTGTTCATTTTTCTGATTGTGTTGCCATTATTTCACTTGAAACGTTGTCCTCTAAAATACAACCCAGGTAGGTAACTTCTTCTTTCCTTGTGATAGCATCATAACCCACTTTGACTGTGAAGTATTTGGCCTTGCAGAGGTTAATTCTGGATCCAAAAAGAATGGATTCAGTTTTGCCCAGGTGTAATGATAGTTTATTATCAGTGAGCCAGGTGCAGATTTTACAGCCAGAGTTCAGAGCTAAGGGCTTTTTCAACCAGCAATTCGTCCTTGCCCGAGACCAGGCGTGCCGAGTCATCCACGAACAACAAAAAATTGTAGTCACATGCTGATGGGCATGTCGTATATTAGGAACAGTAAAGGCCCTAGAATACTTCCTTTAGGAACGCTGGAGTTCACTGGGAGGGGGGAGGACAGGGTTCCGTTCACCTGTTCTTTCCCCTCCAGATAGGATTTAAAACCTGATTGCCTTCAACTTATCAATCAGTACGGAGTGATTTACAGTGTCTACCTCAGGTTTATGTAGTCGATCAAATAGAGTAGGCAGCAGGTGTCAGTGGAGTGAGTTCTGAAGCCAGATTGGAATTCGTACATTCTACTATTTATTTTTAATTAAGATACTTTTCGACCAGTTCATATACTTACCTCTCTATAACCTTCGTTAAAGAATATAGAATAGAAACAGGGAGGTAGTTGCCGGGGTCTAATTTGCTTCCTTTTTTATACAGAGGGGTGACTCTTGCTAGTTTGAAATCTTGCGGGACATGCCCCTGGCTGATGGAGAGGTTTGTTATGTGGGTAATGATTGGAGCAATAGAGGGGGTTGCATCTCTGAGAAATTTGGGGGCAATATTGTTGTGGCCAGTGGCCTTGTTTTGTTGTAGGGCGGTCGGTTTTTTAGACACATCAGTTGTCAGTCACCATGGTGAGTTTAAAGTAATCTTCGCGTACACCTGGATTTTTGTAGAAGTGCTCTACCCCATAAAGCCCAGAATGAGAGTGCAGTATGTTAACCAGTGTGGTGGCTATGGTTGTAAAGACATTGTCTAAGTGAGTATCTGTAATGAGCGTGCCATCCAAATTGATGTTGTGGATCCGGTTTTCAGTTTATTACTGCAGCCTAACAGTTTAAATATGTCTGTCCTCTGCAGTTTTAATCATGCTAGTTACCTTCTTCTTCTTACCTTAAAATATCTTTATATGTTAATTCTCATCTCATATATAATCTACTGCTATTCATATTTTAACCACACACCACATAATAAAACTGCCATTCAACAGTGCCAGTTTTCATTCAAAAATACAAGTTTCAAGTTCACAGAACTTCACACTACATTATGACACAAACAATACACACACGCATGCCATATACCACAAATATACCAGCAACATCCCTACTTGAAATCATTCACAGAGGAAAGTGCACAACAGCAGTTAGTTAATGGCAAATTGACCATGGCTTGTTTTGTAGGAAGGAACAATGGTGGCCTTAATTAAGAAGAGTAGCTTTCCATTTTGTAGTTTATATAATTTATGTAGATCTGGTAAAGAAGTCAATAATCTCTAAGACTAGGAAAGACAGGCAGACCTCAAGGCAAGTAGGCAACATACTCAAGGCCTTAACTCTTCTAACTCACAAAATGGACAATGCATGATCTCAGCCTTTACATTGTAGCAGGTAAAACTGATGTGCACAAAAGGGAAATACTTTTGCACACTTTGATTAAAAACAAAGAAAATGTGTGTGGCATTGTTATGCTTCATGACAGAGAGGTCAGTGTAGACTAGAGAGACAGGACATCCAGGGCAGAGAGAGAGGATAAACATGCAAGACTAGACAGTGTCAGGTTTGCACCCGGTTCCTTGCTCTCACACAAGGAGCATACCGGTAATGATCTTTGCACTAAATGGTTGAGCCAGCCCAGAAGACACTCCTTTATGTATAAATCTATGCAGAATTAAAAGTTCTTCCACCAGCAGTGCAGTAGTAAAGACTGGTGAACAGCAGTCGCTCTTTATTATGAAATATTGATCTGAGATATTTTGGAGGTTAGCCACAAAGGAAAATATGCTCGCAAACAGTCTGAAACAGTGATATTAGTAGTATCTCTGCATGCCTATGATGTCATAACAATATCCCCATGCTAAACGCAAATCTACCACCTGTCACTCACCACAGTGACGGCGTCATTGAGCAGCGACTCCCCAAACACCAGGATGTGAAGCAGCTCGTTGATGTGGATCTCCTCGAACACGGCCAGCACCGCCACGGGATCCACGGCCGAGATGATGGCTCCGAACAGCAGGCAGGACAGCAGGTCCACGCTCGCCAGCTGGCCGCCCTCTATCTGACACACAGCGTACATCATCCCCCCCATGAAGAACGTATTCCACAGGGTGCCCACCACGGCGAACACCAGGATGGTGCCCAGGTTTTCCGAGAAGGGCCGGATGGGCAGGAAATAGCCTGCATCGAGGATGATGGGAGGCAGGAGGTAGAGGAAGAAGAGCTGGGCGTCGAGGACAGGCGGCGTCTCGCCAACGGCTTTGATGAAGCCGCCCACCAGCAGGCCCACTACGATCAGCAGGCAGCTCTCTGGGACAATGTTAGACACCCGGGGAATCACATGAAAACCTGGAAAGAGAGGGAAGTACGAAAGAAACGATCAGACAGTTCAATTAGAGGTGAACATTTGGAACTTGAATTACTAACACAATTCTGTTCTAAAGTTCTAAATCAAGTCAGAACTCAAAATACACTGCAACTCTCCCCAGTGTAATAGGTGTATTTCAGCAGATTCAACTCTACTACAGTTATGCTCTGTGCCCCAACCGACAGAATTTCAGTTATGCTCTGTGCCCCAACCGACAGAATTTCAGTTATGCTCTGTGCCCCAAACTATTTAGTGTACTATAGTACTTGTCTGACTTTATTATTAGTGTGGTTGCCCTAGCGCAACCAGACTATAGTATTTGTCTGACTTTATTATTAGTGTGGTACTCGTCCGACTTTATTCTTCCAGATAAACTTTATTTTGCCACGCTACTTCTCCCACAGTTTTGGTGGCACACACTTGGGCCATATGTCAAATCGACCAGCTTCATCAGGAATCGAGTGCTTGCATTTTGCTAAAGAGATACATTATAGTTAATTAAAATGAATTCATTAGTGAAATAATGTTCTCCATTGACTTGAATGGGAAAATGCAAAAACTCCCAATTTCCCAGAACTGTTTGCCTCTTTCTTATATTATTTGACAATTTAGCCAATGTTTATAGTATTGTTTGTCGATTACTTTTAATTACTCTTTTTCTTTCTTTTTTCTTTCTTTTCTTTTGAGGTATTAAAATGTTCTTAAGAATCCTTAAATTGTCACTTCACTGTCATCTGGGGACTCCCCACAAATCATGTGGGGAGCACTGGGGACCCTCCTGGGGGTCCCGACCCACAGGTTGAGAACCACAGACTACGATTGTCTGACTGTATGTCTGCCTGGAGCTAATGACATTTTTGGAAAAAAGGAAACCAGCACTCACTTGGATAAAATTCTTATTATTATTTATTAAAGGGTTCAAAGGCCTTCCTTAGGTCTGTGGCCCGAAATGTCCATTCTTGATCCGCTGCAGGGGGGTGAACCCTTTAATAAATAAGAAGAATCTTATCCAAGTGAGAGCTGGTTTCCTTTTTCAAAAGTTCATTGTTGAAAGAACCGTGCACCCTGATGACCCCTCCAGCTTGTTCAAATGGCTGAACTCGCTGATGAGTGCTCCTCTTCTCCCTTTTTTAAAAGAGCCTGGAGCTACGTGTATGTCACCAAATACCAGGCCGATGTGTGCCAAATAATTTCTTGTGCACACTCTGCTAATGTAGGATCTCACCATTTTCTCTTCACATCTGTTCTGTAATTTTAGAAATATTTGACTTTTACTTTTTGTCAAATGAGGCTTGGAAGCCTCGGATTGCTGAAATGTACTTTCACAGCCACGCAGTCTATAACTAAGGAAGTGGGGCTGAAACCATGCCAAGATATGGAGTCATACATCATGGACAGACAACTGCTTAGATCCACATTAAGCCATGCTGTCTAGCCTTTTATTGTTTATTTAGCATCTAGGTTAAACAAAAATGCAACCAAGTAGGCCGATTCGATTGCTTTGGCACATCGGACAGGACACACACCCCTTCTGGACTATGATCAAATACTCTTTCCTGTGCCTGTCACACGGTGTCCGTTTCAGCTTTCCTTCTTAATAACAAGGGGAGTTTACTGCCAATTCTTCATATATATATATATATATATATATATTTTTTTTTTTTTTCTCCAAGAGATCCCTGCATGGCCAAAACAGCAAAACTATGACAAGAATGATTATGAAAGAATTATGTCAATAAGCAAAAAATAGAATCCCTATATTAAGTTTAGACTTTGTAAGGCAGGATAGCACGCAAGAGCCTAAACTTACATATTGGCTGCACAAAACAGACAGCTCCTTATTGCTGCCTCATAATAAATATTTTTAAACTCGTCACCAAGAAAGCCAATTTATTTTAGTGTTAAATCTACTTGTCAGTGTGGTTGCAAAGACCACAAAAGAACCGTTTGTCTTGCACTCTGATGATGAATGAGGCCTTAAAGTGTCCGTGACACGTGAGTGGGTATTTGTAAGACTGTCTACAATATTACTGTGATGTGATAGTGTTGTGTACAACGAGTCTTGTCCCCTCCTTTCCTCTTTGTTTTTGTACACTGGGGTCTTTGTTATCACGGAGAGAGCACTGGGGCAGGAAGTTGGACCGGCCCTGAGAAAGAACTGCTGGACCAATAGATAAGCAGAAGGACAGCTGCATGCATTCAGTTCAGACAGTGATAAACCACCAGAGCAACCTTTTCTGCGAATCACACCAGAAAAATGACATGCGTTACAGCAGGGGTCTTCAACGTTTTCAGTCCAAGAACCCCTTAGCTAAGAGAGAGATAAAGCAGGGACCCCCCACAACCTTCTCATAGATTCCATTTAGTTTCGTTGTTTGACAGCACAGTCATGCAGTGTATTTTGGATTAATGTCAATTTGTGTTTTCAGATATTTAACCACTTGAACCATCAATACTTAATAAACTTGACCTTTCACTCTGTACCTAGTCTGCTCTTTTTCCCCTCTACACCAAAGCTCTTTGACAAAAATAGCCGATCTACAAGCTCACAACGCCTCGCACTTGTAGATCGGCTATGTTTGGCTAAAGTTCACAGAATAGGGACACTAGGGTTCAAGTGGTTAATATGAAAAAGAAGAAAAAAGGTTTCTATCTCACAAAGATTTGGAGGACCCCCTGTAGTAACTCTGAGGACCTGTTGAAGACCCCTGCGTTACAGTAAGACCTGTCAGCAGACAGTCTGTAGCCTATATTATACAACATTGTGTCAGTGGAAAGGTTGTAATTGCAGTGGGGGCCCAGAAACTTAACCAAGAATTCAAAGGTCCTTATATGCTTAAAATGTACAATTTGTACATAAACAGGTGAGGCCCATCAGAGACCTCTAATAAGAAGATCCTGATCACACTAATTTCAAGTTGTTATAGGCTAAATAATTATGCTCACATAAGGGATGGAATTCATACATCAGAGGATACTTATGGAGATGTGTCCAGGTCAAATATAAAACCCTGGCAAAGGTCACACAAGACACGATATAGATGTGAAGCATGTTCAGTCCCTAAGGTGATCCATTTTAAACCTCTTGTGGACAACTGCTCCAAAGCCATGCCTTGTTGGCCCTTGTACAGTTATAACTATTCTATTTTTAGTCGATTGGTGCCAACTTTTTGTGCTAAAGCTGGATGACAACGCATGTGTTAGAATAATTATGATGGGCATACCACTCATAAACAGCCTTGCGTGCTATTCATCAATTTGGTAGACATTTTATAATTTTACAAATTATGCTAATTTTGCTACTGTACATTAAAAAAATATAAATAAATAAATGTGCACTCACCAAGTTTCATTAGCAGGGCGAGGAGGATCCAAAGTGAGATCTCGAAAGGGATTCGTACGTGGTCGTAGTTGAAGGAAAGGACGGGGAACGCTTTTTTATGATGGGTGACATTAGTTTGGTGATTATAGTCCTCTTCTGTGGGATGTTGACTTCCAGAGGTCTCGTTGCTTGGAGTATCACGACTTGCGGTGGCTACAGCGAGAAGCAGCAGAACAACAAGACACTGGACCGGTAGACGGACTCTCCCTGAGCCAGAAGGCGCCGTTAGGATTGAGAGCGCAGGCATTTCTGACTGATCTGACAGTTTAAAGCCCAGTCCTCAAAACGATCGTCCTCCCGAACAGCTGGAAACCAGGGAGGTGAGGATGATGAAGACTACACGCGAAGTGGTGACGATGCGCCATGGTGAAGCGCAGACTTTTCATAGGAGACTTTTACGCAAAGCCGCAAAGGCTCCCCCCGATTATCTTTGGGCTACACACCACGGCTGCTTTGGGAAAACTTATTATTTACTGTCGTGACCATTCTGACCCAGTAAATTAATTTTTGTGACACGCTGAACATTTCGTTTCTAACTGACATTTTTGGCTACTGACTGAATTGATGGAATTCACGCGCGCCTGTCAAATCGCTGTCCCCATGCGACGAGCTTTTACCCTCTGTGTTTCCGCGGCTGCAGTCTTCTGTTCAGTACTGTAGTCTGTACTAGACTGAGTTGTTGGTGCATTAACATAAATAACATCACACTGACTGACTACCAAAATGCAGCAGCAGCAGCAGCAGCAGGCAGCAGCAGGCAGCAGCAGGCAGCAGCAGCCAGCCGGTTTATCCACCGCTAGTGATAAGTGACCTCTGCTGGTGTGGAGGAGGACTGGTTAACATTTAGGCCTAATGGTTCTCAAACGTTTTAATTTCAAGGACACCTCTAGATTCAAACAAAGTCCAGTGCCATCATAACCCTTGACAATGTAATGTCTGTATTTTGTGCCATTTGTGATACTTGCTATTGTCTTTTTTTGTGTCTTTTGTCATGTTAAAGCATATGCTGCAAAACAAGTGGGGGTTCGACACACATTGTAGCCTATACTCAGCAATACAAGTAAGTTAACAGAACCTCAATAAAAAATATATTTTAAAAAAACTTGACAATAATAATAAGTTAATAACCTTACCTAATTTATTGCAATCTAGTTATTAGTTAAATGAATGAATCTTTTCACAAGTTCTACATCCTTCCTTTACATCACCTGCCAAATCAGTCCAGTCAGACTGTCCATACATTACTGTAGTAAAACCAGATTGGCCTAATAATACTAGGCTACACAACCTCACAATAAGGATTATGTACATTAACCACTTAACAAACAAAAAAAAGTTTGATTTGGAAAATAGCCTATCTAGGAGCTTCTGAGTTTGTAGTTCTGCTATTTTTGTAATGTTTTTGAATGTTTCTTCTTTTTCTTTTAGCATAATGACTTACCCAACATTGGAATGCCAGTGTTAAAGGAGTATTTCACCCCCAAAATGATTGATGACTCACACCAAGGAGACTTGAGTTTGACAATATTTGTTTATATTTGTCGCATTCCTAAGAATATATATATATATATATATATATATATATATATATATATATATATATATATATATTATTGAACTCAAGTCTCTATGCGTCAAAAAGTCATTTTGGGGGTGAACTACTCCTTTAAAGGGGTTAAAACATGGCTGCCTGGTTCCCACACAATCCCACAGCCTCAAAGTTCATCTTCTCACTGCAGTTGAGCTCTGGAAATCTCCTGGGAGTATGGAGACTAATGGATGTTTTGAAAATTGAGTTTTAGAGGAGCATCATGCATTATATAAGAACCTTTATGGGCCTTCATTCAGAGGAGAAGGAAATGGCTTGCTGTAAAGCATGATGACAGAATGGAATTGTGCTGCATAAGTTACTTAATAATTAAGTACACCCTGCAAGCACAAACTGTAGCTAATGGGTACATAAACCCAAACACATGTCATGTTGAAATGTAAAACAGCAGATTATGAATTTTAGTGGGAAACGGTAAATTATATCAGAAAAATTCAAAAATCTAAAAGAATTCAGAAACAACTCATCTGAGAGGACACAGCTGAAAGGCATGAGCATCAGTGTTGTTGATTTAATGCTGATAGTGTACAAATTGATCTGTAGCCTGGACCTGTTGTGATGTAATGTGATGTGATGTGAACCCAACATTTGTAAACAAACAAACAATATGTATGTATGTCAAATGAATCTATTATGCCATCAAAGCGGTAGCATCACTTGAAGACAACCCATAGACAGTCAACAGACGTGAAGACAACCCATAGACAGTCAACAGACGTTGATGAGACAATCTAAATATTGTGAGCTAGCTTTGAAAGCCACTTATCTATTTTATCAATACTTGCTCTACCAGGTGCTCAACCACAGGTTTTGGCCAGTCATTGCCTAGAGCAGCAGCAGGTGGGACATAATGGGGCAGTGCTATATAAACAACCACCTGGTATGTACAGTAACTGCACCACCTGGTGTTAGTGCTTTGGTTAACTCTTATGGGTAACAGTGTGGCTTCCTCCCTGCTGTGTATCATCAGAACCTCTGATAAAATCACTTCCCTTTGCTAATTTCTCTCACATGAATCACTCCATACACTTTGTGCAGTCATCCAGTAATGTGACAATATCTGTCTCAACAGCACTGTCCACATGGATGGTTCCATTGATGGGTAATGGCGTTGTGATGTTACATAAGTGTTTCAAAATGTGACAGATGCCAATATGTAAGATTCCCAAATTCTGCAACGTACACACTAATCATGGCATTTGAGTTTTATTTGACATTTCATTCATCAAAAACGATCACAAACAACAGTTATGTAAAAGATTATTGTTGTTGGGATAACGTCTCTTTACAATCTAAATCTCACTAAGGTGTCACATATTACAACAATGTTGTGAGTCAGTCCTTCTGGAGCCTTTGGTAAACAGAGGATTGTTCAAAATTGTGAAAATGTCAAGATAGAGTAAAAAGTGTAAAAGATTTACAGCTTGACCTATTGACATACAATTACAATAATCTGTGGAATAGAATTTCTTTGTGAGAAATATAAAAGAAATAAAGTAAACCTAGTAACTATCTTCAACATTTTGCACAACATTAAAACGTTTATGACGGGGCGTTTCAGTTACTGATCATCCTGATAGGACACTTTCTTTTTCCCTTTAAAACACGATACAAAGACACATCACCCTTTTTTCCCCATTTCACTTACTTCCTTCAAGTAGTTAGCTTAAAAACATCTTTTTCTCCCCATAACGTACATTACTAACACTTTCCAACACACAAAAACAAGCACTTTCCAATTCAATTATCTCTCATACCAATTCCCATTGAAACTTTGGAACAACAGAACAATTGGAAGTATGGAACTGTTACTTGAGGGGTAGGGCAGAGTTCTGGTAAATGTTCTGACCTTTGCAAAGGATTGCAGCCTGTATAGGTATTCTCTTCCTCTCTGTTCGTCTGTTTATCTCCCCCTCTTCCTAGTGGGCAGTAAGGGCCAAACTCTTCAAGTAGCTTGTTGTTTGAGATGCACCCTCTCCGCCATTTGTCTGGTGCTGTAGAATGACACTCCGATACCCACTGTGGCCATCGTCATGGCGATGGGGTTGATGAAGCTGCTCTGTGGCTGCATCTGGACCTCACCTGAGACCTGTCTCTGGAAATGGGGGAAGACATGCATATAATAATAACAATAATAATAAAAATACACATGACAAATATACACTTTATTCCAGTAGCTGAATGCTTATAAGGAGGATTGACTTGAGATGAGTGACAAGGAGGAACCCAGTGTCTTAAAGGAGAATTCCGGTCTAAATGGCTTTCTTACCTTGATTTTTTGTTAATTTGTCTCCAAAAAACTCGTCCTGATGTTATTTTATCAAAATAAGCATTATTGTCCATTTTGGCCGACCCGACCACAGCACAAAACGGGTGCAGCGGATTCTGCAAATCCGCTTATTTCCATCGCTTTAAAATAAAAATGTTCTGTATTTCTCTGCTGTTTATAAACACAGTAATACGGTAACATGCATAAATTCACGTTCGAAATCTCCTCTTGCGAGATGTCATTTTCGACATAAATAAGAGGTTGAAGGGTACATTTAAGTCTGATAACGACATGTTCATCATTTCAGCTATCCAGAAATTATTTAAAAATGTAATAATTTTTCCACTATAATTTCTATTCACAACTATATTTAAGCATCTTGAAGCCACATACTTTCAGTGGTCACTTTATTGGGTGTACACCAAAGTCACATAATGTACATCATACATTCTCTTGTTTAGAGCTGAAGAGTCTGCTTATTACTAACAACTGAGTTACAGCCACATGTGTCACTCTTTGTTGGAACAGTTTTGTTGGAGCAGGTTGTATTAACGATGTGATCACTGAGTGTTTATTTCACATAATTTAATATAGTGTTCAGTAAATCTATACTGTGTTCAATTTAGGGAATAAAGCCATGTCAAAACCTGCCTTGAATTTAGAGGGTTGTTGAGAGTTGGTATTGGATTCGTCACGTAGATCACATGGTTATATAATGTAACCTCCTGACATCAGCCCTTTATGAAATATTAATTTCCATGTGTTCCTGAGCTCTGCTCATTCACAGCATTACTGGAATTTTGCATTACGTTTGGCCTGAAGTTTTCCAAATACTAGTCCATCAATTTCACAAAAGATTTATGAGATTGAGATTGATGTATGCCAGCTTGGGTATTTTATTTTAATAATTATTTGCAGTGAACAAGAACTGCTACATTTATTACAAGCAGACACTAACCTGGAGGAGACGGAAGTAACCAGGTGTCAACCTTCCCAGTCTGATCATCATGTCTGCTGCTGGAGATCCTCACATGAACCCACAGTCCACCTGCACAGGAACCATTTTTCTCATCATTATCAGGATTCAGGACAACTATTCTCAATCTAAAACCAGTGTGAAATATAGCTGTACATGATACATCAGGAGTATCGGCTCAGAAAGTTGAAAGAAATTAAAATATGGAAGCAAGCTCTAAAAGAGTCATCATGCATAGCTTTCACCAGAAGATATGACAAATTCATGTATAAAACTAAGTATACATAGAAAAATTACAAAATAAATAGCATTAAAAACAATCACTTTGAGAAATCTGACTAGACATTTTGGTGTAGGCTATTATTAGGCATGTAGGTAGGCATATATAAAACAAACTGCATTCCAACACCATGTAATCGATTGTCGACTCTGGACTACCTTTAATCTTTCAACGAAAACACAAACTCCATTTACAGAAGTTGACAAGTTGAAAACCATGGGAAAAAGATCCAGAGGAAGCATGCTGGCTTCATCCTTACCTTCACCAAACCCCGCAGCTCACTACGTTCCCAGACAGACACCATGCGTTAGTCCCGAACAAACAGTGAAAGCCTGTTGTACTGAGGAAGATCCGATGTATCCCACTCCCAGGTCTTTTGTACAGTGCATAGAACTCACCCTGGTCCCATCCAATGGGACAGACACCAACGTTCACAGTAAAAGCCCTGGGGCTGTCGAAAGGGATTCGGTCATCCAGTCAGCAAATGGGAAGAGAGGAGAGAGGGGAAGACCTGCTTCTGTGCAGCGCGCTGCACGCATGATGGAATATGTGTGTTAATGTGCTGCAGCAGCTTATGTAATGTTAGTTAAACATTTTTGAAACAGCCATTCAAAAATGTCACCTAGTATGCAATTATCAAGCAGGTTTGTAATAGCTTGCTGTGACTGTCCTATACTGAGGAGAATTAACCAAAAATAATTACTGTGTTGAAATAAATTCAAAGTAACCTTTATTTGTATATTACATAAGGCCTTTCTATTCCTGTGATGTCACACAACAGTATATGGTCCCATGTTGTCTATTGGTAGCTACTGAATGAACCGCTTCATATGGCTCAGTTGTAGAGATTGGCTATTGCACTGCACCATCAAGATTGACAAAATAAATGAGTAATTTGAAGTCTAAAGTTTTTTTATTCCATTTCTGAAACAAATATTTTGTTTTATATCAGCCATCAGCCTACTTATTAGCTCTAACCTGCAGCAGACATACAGGCGAGCCTGGAGTCGTCACAAAGGGTGGTCAGGTCACCACAATGGGGGAGGGTAGACAACAAGATGCTGATTGTGTAAATTCTGACCTCATGTCTGCATCTGTTCACCCTGTCAGTTATCTCACCACACACAGTTTACAATAATTGCTGACAATGGACTTGAAAACACGGGCAAACAGTTTAATAATGGCAAAATATATCTGCATCTTCTGTCTTCTTCAATATAAAATTACAGAAAGTTACCACCATTATGCGAATAACCAAACAATAAAAACAAAAACATTATATCTCTGAATACTAGTGTTATATTGTTCTTATTTTAACAAGAATCTTTTTCATGTAACTCATAACTTGGTGCGATTATTCGTACTAATGCATTTACAGCAAGAAGACTTCAAGACATACCGTAAACTAAAGACACAAAATACAAAGGAGGTGCTTTTACAGTCCACTACATCCCTGATATTGATAGTACCAACTAAGTGATTGGAAGAATGTTTATTGCATTTTTTCAGAGTATCTAATAGCTTAGGGTGTGTGTGTGTGTGTGTGTGTGTGTGTGTGTGTGTGTGTGTGTGTGTGTGTGTGTGTGTGTGTGTGTGTGTGTGTGTGTGTGTGTGTGTGTGTGCACATATTGATTATTTAGTTGACTGAGACGGTGCTGAAGTAGTCAGGGTCCTGGGTTAGAGAGGAGACATTGTCCTGTGCTTGCCCATGGATGGGAACTTTTTCCAGGGTCAACTCAGTGCTGACAAGGGTCCCTCCACTGAGAGGAGCAGTGGTGTTATCTAAGTTCATTACTCGGCCACAAAATGTCTGAAAACACACACACACGTACGTACGCACACACACACACACACACGCGTGCACACAACACACACACACACACACACACACACACACACACACACACACACACACACACACACAAAACGTGGAATGTTTATATGTGGATATCTCAAGTTGTATCTATTCTAAACCTTAGCAGTAAAAATAGTTAGAGGAATGGGAGAAAAGTGATTAAGAGGCAACTAGCCTACACATATTACTTTTGAAAATGCATCTATGATCAATGTTAAATTAAACTGCTGTAATATTTATTGTGTTTAGTCTTTGTTGTTACCTCAGTAGGATGAAACACGGCATCCTTGTGCTTTGGTTTGGGTCTTGTGGATTCAGTGTATGTTTCCCTCTGAGATTTCACTTCCTAGAATGATAATAGGGCAAAAGGCTTGATGATTGTAATTAACTTCCCTAAGCTAAATGACAATAAACATCACACTGAAGCTATACTGTATAAACTGAATCTTTGCAAGCACAGATACAGTATATGATGTGCTCATATTGGTGGATGCGTGTACAAACCTTTAGTATTTCGTAATCTGATGTCTTGGACACATAATGGTCCCAGGACTTAGCCATGAGCTCCTGTTGCTTCCAATGAGACTTTATCTGTGATACAAACACACAGTGGGTTTTGCAAGAGAAATAAGGAACCATGCAGGTCTATGAAAACAAGCCCAAAAGAAACACATGAGTACTTTAACTTACCAGTAAGACATTTCTAAAGTGAATATTTAAGGGCTTTTTAATACCTCTGAAATACCTCTTAAACATTGGCCAAATTGTCAAATATTAGAGTCATAAATTGTGAAAATAGCCGATCTACGGATCTACAGGGAAATGCTCACATTGTGAGCACGTAGATCTGCTATTTTCACAATAGAACCGTGATATATAAAATGTAATGCCTCAACTCTTAGTGCTCATCAGGGTGGGGGGGTCCCCAGTTAAAATGTGATTATTTTGGGGGTCGCGGCCTGAAAAGGCTGCACTAATGAACATCTCTCATGGTCACTCACCTCTGTGTACATGGCGTTCTCCTCACTGATGTCCTCCTTCTCTTGGTGCTGCATGATGCGGAGCTGCTCTGCAGCCACCCTGCGGGCCGTGTCCTCCGTGATCTTAGAGATGGTGTCCAGGGCCTCCTCATCAGGGGTGACCGGTCTCACACCGTCCAGGGTCAATTCCCTGCCGATTTCGTCCCACACCTCTCCAACCTTTCATTTTTACAGCATTAGATTTTGGTTCAGGGCTATTTCACTATAGTACTAGTGCAGCTTTATTATTTCTAGATAAACCTTTAGCCAATGAGGAAGCAGCATTCTTGGTGACAGTCACCTTTATAGAGTAACCCCATTTTGACTTGAATGGGAAAGTGTAAAAATGGCAACCACACTCGCAATTTCCTGGAATTGCATCTTTCGAGTTTATTACTTGCGCCAGCAGAGCGTGCAAGTACTACTTTCTGTGCCGTCTGTTTCCAGGCTGTCTGTTTCCATCTGACAATACAAAGGCCAATGAGGGAGCAGATTGTTATATATAACAAGGCGCAAGTTGGCACGTGTTTTGCACGAAAAACATTCCTTTGGCTAAAAACAGCCCGACAAAACTATGGTTTATTGTTGAAAAGTTGAAGAGTCATCACTTTTCACAGTTTTCTGGGGTCCGTTTAACCGGTATGGGACACCAACTGTAGTGGCTGATAACACCAATTTAGCAGTGACTCAGGAAGGGTTATCATGCCAAAATATAATCTACAGATATAGAGCTTCTCAAAAATGCTAAGTAACCTTTGCCACCTTTCAGATAGCGACATCTCGTATGGCCCATGGACTATACCTACTACAGACAGCACTCATCACCCTACTTGCGTGCTCTGTCTGGTCGCACTTGTCCCTTGTTTCCCTCATGGGAGACCAAACTTGTACTTGGACAATTTTCCAAGAGGGAATCCCAAACTTACACCACTTTGCCATTAGGGAATAGCCATCTGGCCTGGGGATATATGATACAGCTTCAGGCATTACTACTTGTCAACCATTAGGTGTCCTATCCGAAAACATTTCTCAATGGTAGAGTAAGGAGACCACCTCCAACCACAGCAGATGTGCTAGTTATATTGTATTAGTCTACCATACAGATAATTTAATTAAACTCAGAGAGGGTACAAATGGTTCCACTCTCAGTTCTAAATCAGCGCTGAGGACTTGACTGTGCACATTTTACACGTATTACAATGTGACAGGATAATGAGGATATTGACACACATTGGTTGCTCAATCAAACATGTGATATTTTGTATTTTGTAACATTTATTCTAACCACCCATCCCAGAATATGAATCATAAATGCATGCCTGCATCATTGTTCACAGTGTTATAGTAACTACCTTAAAGTCCAGATATCGGTTGACGATACAAAGAGTGACGTAATCCTTTGTTGACAATCCCGGAAGGTCTTGAAAACCTGTGGGTATTTTGAAATAATAAAGCATGCATTGACTTGCAACAATAATTAGCCAATCATATCTAACTATATAAATGCAGCTCACCCATCTGACCACTTAATACGGCAGCCGGTCAGATGGGTGGGCCACGTGCATTTGGGGGGCCACTTGCAATATCCTCACAACCCACCAGTGGGCATTGGCCCACAGATTGAGGATCAGTGAATTAGATGTTACCTAGTTTACAGAAGATGGAGTAGATCTTGGCGCGCTGGTTCTCTGATACATCCATTACTGCTGCACTGGGTCTGGTGCCAGGGTAGGACACATGCTCTTCCTCCTCTTGGAAACAACTTAGGATGGGCTTCTTGGGATCTGACCATCAAATATAGACGGGTAGACCAATGATATTGAACAAACACTTTATATCAAATATAATTTTCCGAATGTCTGTCTGAGTGTCTGTCTGAGTGTCTGTCTGAGTGTTTCTCCTCAGTGGCTGGAGCAATTGATCTGAATCACCATTATGAACACACCTGACTGTGAAGCCCGTTTGTCACTTTCACAAATCATATGCTGTATATTAGCATTTTTATGGTGTATCTATTCTGCATCTAGCATGAGGCATATCTAATTAGGCATCTAGCATGAGGCAACATTTTTAACCCAAATCTTTGCTTCTGGGGGTCCCCGGAAGAAAACAAATGAGATTGAGATTGCACAGTACTCCTACAGATTTTGTCCAAAAATCATGCAGATCGGTACACAGTATCTCTATAGCCATTAAACCAAGCGGGTATTTCTTACATTAGTGCTCCTATACATATTATCATGCAAGTACCAGTTAAAGTTACTTTCCATCCCTCATATACTGTGTGCACAGTGCACAACCTATAACCCACACACTGCACATAATTTCGGAGATCATATCTTCGAACGGGTAAGGGCTAGTAGCAATGATTACTAGCATTCACAATATAGAGCTTTAACCTTTTAACAAAACATTTTCTAGTTTTAACTAAATAATCATCATTTACTCTACCGTTGGTCGTCATATTGGCCATCGTGGCCCTCTGGTTTGCGGGACAGTTAGTCTAACCCAGGGGTATTCAACAGGGGGTCCGGGACCCCTAGGGGGTCCTCAGAGTTACTACAGAGGGTCCTTAAAATCTTTGTGTGATAGAAACCTTTTTCTCCTTTTTTATATTAACCACTTGAACCCTAGCATCCATATTCTGATAACTTTAGACAAAAATAGCAGATCTACAAGCTTGTGAGCTATTTTCGGCAAAGAGGTTTTGTGTAGAGGGGAAAAAAGAGCACACTCAGTACAGAGTGAAAGGTCAAGTTTATTAAGTATTGAAGGTTCAAGTGGTTACATATCTGATATCACAAATTGACATGAATCCAAAATACACTGATGACCGTGCAGTCAAACAATGAAACTATATGGAATCTGGGGGTCCCTGCTTCATCTCTCTCTCAGCTAAGGGGTCCCCGGCCTGAAAACGTTGAAAACCCCTGGTCTGACCTTTAGGCACACGTAATAAAAAAGAATCTAAACCAAACCAAATGTAAACAAACCTGTTGACCATGCATGGACTGACCTGTGATCCGCCCATGTGCGTCTCTGCTGACCCTGAGCTCCGCCTCCTCCTCCCTCCAGAGACGCAACAAGAGGTGTGGTGCTGTCTGGCCCTGGTCGCCCCTCCAGGTCCGGATGTGAGAGAGGGTGTTGGGGTTATCACTGAGCTCTAGAAGAGTTGCCAGCACCACGCCGTGCACGCTCCTGGGGCTCGACTGAAAAGAGAGACATTCCGAGGATTCTAAACTGAAACCTCTGGAACTGCATCAAAGCCCCTGTGAACATTTGTCTGACGTCAATCCTGTTTCTGTGCGCTGTCAGTGTATATTATCAAAGCCTGACCCCAACACAACATTTTAGTCTGTATAGGCTGGTCCAGCAATTCGAAGAAAGATACTCACGTGGAGTAAGTCCAGCAAGAGAAATGCCCCTTCTTTGGCCAAAAAGTAGTCTTCGGTCGTGTAGCAGCCCACAATACAGGACCTGATATGACACAAAGCAGCATCAATCCATAACTACACTACACCACTGGGGAGTCAAATTTGTAGGCTATCAGTATTTGATATCATGGGAAAACCCTTGGAAAAACACATATATATTACACACAAAGTCACGTCATGTGGGTCTATACTGTAGTATCATCATCAGCATCGCTCACTTCACACAGGTGTGATTTTTTGTGTCATCCTGAGGGTCCTTGTTGATTGTTAATATATTATACTTTAATTCAGGGGTCTTCAACAGGGGGTCCGGGACACCTAGGAGGTCCTCAGAGTCACTACAGGGGGTCCTCCAAATCTTTGTGTGATAGAAACTTCTTTCTTTCCTACTTTAATACTTTAACCACTTGAACCCTTGCGTCCATATTCTGAGAACTTTAGCCAAAAATATTTTCGGCAAAGAGTTTTGGTGTAGAGGGGAAAAAGAGCGAAAGGTCAAGTTTTTTAAGTATTGGCGGTCCAAGTGGTTAAATATCTGAAAACACAAATTCACATGATTCCAAAATACACTGATGATTGTGCTGTCAAAAGATGAAACTATATGGAATCTAATAACAGGTTGTGGGGGTCCCTGCATCATCTCTCTCACTAACTAAGGGGTTCTTGGCCTGAAAACGTTGAAGACCCCTGAAATTCATTAATTGATTTATGGAAGTAATAGATGAACTGACCAGACACAGTCCACTGTGGAGAGGATGAGCCTGTTGTGTCCCAAACCACTGCAGAACTTCTCAGGGTTCATCTTCAGGAAATGCACTGCCATCTCAACTCCTTCAGTGCCAAACAGCTCCTAAAGCACAACAAAATAAGTTTCTCTTTTTAAGGTTAGAACAAAGCGTCTCCAATGACACAAAGATTAGGATTGGGTTTCTAATCAAGCTTTTAAATGTGTGTTGATTTCCACCTTTGCAGCTGGGCGATAAGTATCAGAGTAAAAATAATAATATGTATTTTCCCAGTTCATGTCCGGAGCGCTACCTTTCTGTGCAGGTCATTCTCACACAATGCTGAAAGGATTAGTTGAATATCGACTTTGATCTCCAAAGTCACATTGTCCTCATCAGGGCTGCTTTCCATTTGCATCAGAATACCTACAAAAATGAAAATACAATTAATTAACAACAACAAACTAATGTCAATCAAGATTACATTTATAATATAGTTTAATCACAGAGGATCTCCCACTCATTACCTAGAAGCTGGCTGATGGTCCCTTGATCACAGAGGTCCTGGTTGACAGTATCATTTCCCAAGGAAGTCATGGACCTCAACACCCTGATACAGTAGCACATCTGAACCTTCTTACTACCCTTCTCCCCAGTACTGTGGAAACCAGGACTCTGGCCAAAGGATGCATCTACATCAAACAGAACAGAGATGATGAACTGGAAAGATCTTGGTAGCCTTTGGCCACTCATCAGAGCCAGTGACTTATTTGTGTCTCACATAAACTTCAGAGTGAATTTAAACAACAAGGGAGAGTTATTTAGAATTCATAAACTAAAACTCTTGAATTAAGAAGGTTATCATCATAAAATGGTCATTAAGTGTAAATTGAAGGCCATCAAACCTGCATCAAAAACCTCAAAGGCACATGTTAACTAGTAAGACACCCTAAGGGCGAGAAGCGACCTCGACCTAAAGGGCGAGAAGCGACGTCGCGCTGAAACAACAGACTGACACAATATGTCCATATATGGGCATTGGACATCAGGGATCTCCATATATGGGCATAAAAGGGACACGGATATAATTAATTTGCAAGTGTGACTCGCGTCGTGGCAACCACACTGGTTACCATGAGACTGACACTACAGTATATGTCCATATATGGGCATTCCCAGATATATCGATGACATGAGGGATCTCTATATATGGGCAAATGAATTCTGTCTAGTACAGGTCAGCTATATCCATATCTGGAGTCCATGAGGTCGGATGTAGATGTATTGGCCAGCTGGCTCCATATATGGAGATCTAGGCGATGAGCTGGTCGAGTCATCATTGTGAAGTCAGGTCAGCTATATCGGTATATATAGGTATTGGCCAGCTCCATATATGGCTATGGAGTGTGACACACGCACGCACTCAGAGGATCTGCAGGCTATGGAGTGTGACACACGCACAGGATCTGCTGGTTTTCATACTAAATGCGACCTACGGTCGCAAATAATTGCTGGATGCATAGGCTTATGTAGGGATCCACCCTGAGGGATCAAACCGCCAAACTTTCGGGTAAAGCACAGTGTGCACACAGATGGGTCACCCTACCAAGATATACTCTTTTCTCCTTCATCCCCACCTTGTTCAGTGCACCACTCTAGAAGGAGCAGGAGGCAGTTGTTGCCCTTCAGGTTGATGTAGTCCTCCAGCATGGGAGGCGCTACCGTGGCTAGGGTGGCCAGGCCCTGGAGCAGCAGCTCCTCCTGCTGTGTGGAGGACCAGTGGCGCACGGCCGAATGGCCCTCTGAGGACGACATGGGAGGCTTCACCAGAGTTAGCAGAGCCAGCATTACACGACCTTCTTTAAAGAGCTGAGAAACACAGAGAGGGAAGCCAGAGATACACAAGATGGGAGTGACAAAAAAATGTATGTTCTGATTGAATATCAACACCACAAACATGACACACTGTAGAACACTGTTTCTCAAACGTTCAAATGTGATGGTCTCCCCTTAACTCAGATTTACAGACTTGTACAAGTCAATTTAGACCCCCCTAAAAGAACCCACAGAGTCCCTAAAATCCACTTTGAGAACCACTGGTGTAGAATACAAACTGAAGCAAACACCGACAGCACTGTATGTGTATCATGTCTGTTTTTTAATCCAGATACACTGAAATGTAAGGTAAATTGTAGACGGTGACATTTCTGTTTTGTTTCTATAAAGTCAGAAAACTGGAAATGATGCCAGATGTCCTAAACCCTAAACAGAAAATACATTGTTCCTACTTTTGGCTTTTACTTTTTCCTATTAGCCATTTTGGTCCACAACTGACCCATTGATTCAAACAATAGCACGTCATTGTTACAGTCTGAAAGCTCCAACTGACCTGCAGAGCAGACAAGTCCTTTGACAAGATGACCACCAGGTTTAACAGTAATTTCTTCATCTCAAAGTCTTCATTGTTGTAGGTCAACTTCAGGTTGCGGACCAAAGGGTTGTGACTTTTGACTGAAGAGACAAGATAAGTGAAGATAAGTTTATTCATTAGCCCACTGAAAGCGGTATACATTCTAAATAAATGTAATTACAATCACTGAAAATAATAAGAAAAAGGAAGCCTCACTCTCTGGATATGTGACAAAAAGCATGAGCTGCTTGGCAAACAAACTCTCCTGAAAGAGAAACACGTCAAACATACAACAAGATATAAGTGCAAAACAACTACAACAGTTCTCTGATCAGGTTATGTGATTGTCAATGCAATCATTATTAATGTGCTTTACTTACAATGAGTGGGCATTTGGGATTTTCAGCTACAAGTGTTGTGATCACGAGCAGGTCGTTTCTGAGTTGGAGGTCATGATGTCGTGAGCCATTCAGCAACAGGTGAAAAAATGCTTCTTTTAAAGTCCTGTGACATAAACAAAATGAACAAAATGGTAGAAAATGTTACAGACGACTTCACACATTCCCTTCATATAGTAAAACACATTACCCAAAATGAGACACATACACAATGCAGTCAATGTTGCTTAGTTGAGAAGTGACCTCTTCCTTGCAGTCTCTTTCTAGCAAGTTCCACAGGATTTCTGTGGAGCGAAACAGGATTTGTCCGGACGGGTCTGGCTCATTCATATGGAGACAGATTGTCTCTGCTCCCCGTGCGTTCAGTATTAACGCACAGTTCACATCTAGAGTGGAAAAATAAAACATGATTAAAGAGGTGTGATTAAAGCAGCCCATTGACCCAATGACATTGACAAAAGGACACTTAAAGTCACTGTTTTGATTGTTGCTTCAGATTGTTCTTAAGTAATAAGATGCTTATGCACTTGAGAGCTGACTACTTAATCTAATGAAGGAGGGAAATCTCTGTTGTTGGATTGACATGAGTGACAGACTCCAACTGGCCTTTAACTCCCCAACCTCTTGTGGAAGAATAAAAGCAGTTGTTCACCTGAGGAGCTGGAGAGGATCTGAAGTGTTTGCAGGACCTGAAGTTTCACCTCAGGCTGGTCCTCTAGTACAGCCATGGAGAGGACCATGGTCTCAGCCAAGCCACTCTGCTCCAACAGCTGGAGCTTGTAGCCAGCATTTGTGGGTTGGAGCCCTAAAGAAGGATAGCTAATAATCCCATCAATCCTATATGTGTGAGATAATACAGTAATTTTGTAATACACAAAGTAAGGAATCACTAAAGAAAGAAAGAAAGAAAGAAAGAAAGAAAGAAAGAAAGACAGAAAGAAAGAAAGAAAGAAAGAAAGAAAGGCAACAATGACCACAACACCACAAGAGCAAAGAGAGGGTCTCACTCATTGACAGTCTAGAGATTGGGTTAGATGTGACAGACTTGACAGATGTGACCACTGGCATTGAGGGCCAACCCATACCATCCAACAGTTGTTTGGAAGCCACTGAAGTATAGAACGATTTGACAGAGTCACAAATCTGGTGTCTCACTTCAGCATTTGAAATTCTCATCAAACACCCTGCAAAGTGAGAATAGAAATGTGTTGGTCTTGATTGAGCCTTAACAAGTCATTTTAAATAACTGCTCTAAAGAAACTCCTATCAGCTATATACCCATGTAGGAGAGGAATTCTTTGACATCACATGCATAAGTCAACTCATCTGATGTCTTCTCCTTTAGGAAAGGAAGCCTATAGGATTCAAGTAGAGGAGCAGCGTGAATATGATGCTTAGAGCGTGAACTATATTGATTCAGATTTGAATTTGTGGGTATGCAATGCATGACTCATTGAGATGCTTACCTGCAAATCTTTAGTGAATCACACAACACTGAGACATATTCAGGTTGGTCTTTCACTCTCTCAGCACAAATATTCAGAATCTTGGTCATGCAAACCAGCTCTCTCAAAAGCTTGACATAGTTGATTCAAGAAACTGTAACACTGAGTGAAAAGCTTGCAAAGCACATTGAAAGCCTGAGTTATAATTTGTTGTGCACAATGTCAAACACTATCTACAAGATGCAAATTGGAAGCAAGATGCCTAGTGAGCTTGCTCAGCTTGTAGATTGGCTATTTTTGGTGCACAACACCGGTGCACAACTAAGTGTAAATCACCCATAAGCCTACAGAGACATGATCATGACAGAGACAGGGCAATGAGTCACCATCACACAGTTATTTTCAGGGCGAGGAAAATGCTGACACAAAAAGCAATGCAATTGGAAATTGGGGCCTTGGGAATTATGTCCCTATGGACAACCCGACAGCAAATCTATTAAGGGCAAATTAACCCCTAAATGGATTTTGTAGAATTTATTTTAAAAACTGCAGAAGAGTAAAAACATGGCAGGCTTGTAAGCCACACTGCTGCAGCTAATGAGTGTGATAGATTTAGGTGTCCCCAGATCCATAGGTGTGCGAATTTGCAAGCCTAGACAGTGGTCAACAGTATTGTCACTGCGTGCACACCTAAATCTATCCAACACACTCATAATTAACTTTATTAGATGCAGTGCACTGCAGCATCTTACATCACGGTACTACAAGGTCAGCCATTCAGCCTGCCATGTTTTTACTCTGCTTTTAACTATAAATCAGTAAAGGGTTTCATCCCCCTTTAACGTACTATGTCTGAGGAAAATGTGATAACCCAATTTGATATTATGTTGAAAAGAAACTACCGTATATATGCTCAGAATTAGCACAGTTCAAGAATGCCGCTAGTAAGGATACAAATCCATTTTGGCATCTCTTCAACAGTTTCCTCAGTAGAAAAAGGTGCCTCTCCTTCAGGGTAACCTTTAACAAATAAACAATGAATTAATCAATCAATGAATTATTAATGCTTTATTTCAGATATGTCAGAGAGACAGGAAACCAAGAGCAGAAAAAGAGAAAAGACATGCATCTCAACAAATGTATTATTTTTTACAGAATAAGAAAATAAAAACAAAAAATAAAAGAAAAATAAATAAATTCTGTCTTCACTTACTGTCAAGGGATCCTCCAGGAGATTAATCACCTTATTGAGATCAAGGCTTTTAGTTGTGACCTGCAGAAAAGTAAGAAGAATTAATGGATGGAGTGAATGAATCTTCTTCATCACTTGGCAGCTATTGCAAACAATGAGCAGAGAAACTCATAAAATAAAAAGATAGCTTACACATTTCAAACAAGAAAGCAATAATATTAAGAAAGTGTAGGCTCTACCCCATACTGCTCCTTGTTTATTCCTCTTCGTCTGATGATCACCTGGATTTCAGGTTTTCTTCTTTGCGCAACTTTGCTTGAATCCATTTGCAGCTGACAAGTAACTTTTAGTTATGATGACAGTCTTAGGGGTAAAGCATAGCGAAAACATTTGGAGCCTTTTTAAAACAAAGTGCGATTTCTGTGTCTATAGCTGCCTTAAGTTTGCGTAAAATTATACGTATGATGTCATATACATCTTTATAGAGTATGTCGTCTTTCAGCTGTGCCTTTTCCAAGAGTTCTGTCTCCTTTTATGTGTTGAACAGAAGAGCGTCAGCGTATATCCGTTGCTAGGGTTACCGCTGTACGCAGGGGTGTGGACCTATTATAACTCTATGGTGTGGACGCACCAAATTCTGGGCCCTGGGTAGGCTACAAGGATTCACTCACATTTTGTGTTTGCCTTTAAACTATTGAAAAATAGCAGATAAAAATAAATAAAAAAATCGGCCACGGATAAAATAAATATCTGTGGCAGATATTTTTTTTTATCTGTATCTACCATCCACTTTGAATGGAAAAATATCTGGAGAAAGAGTTTTTTTTATCTGTTATCTGGCCCAGTGGGAATGGGCCTTTACGACCTATTCAAAGATTTGCGCACATTTTCACGACTTTTCAAAAATAGCAGATCTACAAGCTCGTATACAAGCTTGTATATCTGCTATTTTTCAATAGCTAAAGTATAAAATAATGAAGGGCCCCCTCCACCTTGGGCCCTAGTAACTCAGTCCCACTTTTACCCCCCTTGTGACGCCCCTGCCGCCGTACGGCGAGCAGTAGAGGACAAATCTCAACGCGCAGAGTAGAGCGCACCTCCTCTTCCTTTAAAAGACCGGAAGTGCTTATCTGGAGAGACAACAGCAGCGCATTGATTGCTCCTTATTATAAAGGGAGCGACTAAATTAAAGTATTCTTATCATAACCCGATCAAACATTCCAGTGAATCCTGCGTCGCAGAGCAAGAACACAGTCAGCTATGCTGACGGACGCAGGTTGAGTGTTGATGATATTGATATACCATGATATGCCATTGCTATTTTTCGCCATGCTTCACACACTCTTTGACAGTGTTATTGTTAGGCTGCTGCCTGGGAGTGGGACAGCTTGCTGCATAATATGTGCATATTTGCTGCCATTACCTTTTAAAGACAATAGTAGGCTAATGATGATGATAATGATAATAATTCGACTCACACCATATCAGGATTGGATCATTTGTTGTTGTTTACCACCACTGGACGTAATAAGGTTGCAATTTGACGTCCCTATTTTGGGACGAACATTTTTTGTTGTTGACATTATTTAAGAAATATATATATTTTTTTAAGATTTGAAGAAAATGGGGCTTAAGATCTTGTCTAGGTAATCATGTTATTATTTATGGGTACAAAGGACCCAATGCAAACAATCCATTGTGCTTTCTTGTGGGTTCAAATTGTACTGTCCTGTATTTTTCCTTTGCAAACTTATAATAAAGTATTCAATCAATCAATCAATCAATCAATCAATCAATCAATCAATGGAAACAAGCCATAGGCTTTCTTGGGTTTAAAATCCTCTTAGCAGACCAATTGTATTGAACTGTACTTTCCTGAGCTTGTTTTGCAAAATGCTAATAAAGTATTCAGTCAATCAATCAATCAGTCAATCAATGTCTTGGTTGTTACAGATTATGCTGGGACTGCCTCTGGTGCCCGGCGGGGCAAGAAGAGGAGCTCAGGGGACTCACCAGGAGATGGTCAGTCCCTCCGTGCGTCTGGAAGGCAGGTCAATGTTCGAGTGAAACGCACCAACAACCCTCCACCTGGGCAGGTAAACTATCATTACGCTGCATACCTTTTTTCCCCCCGATCATTTTATCTCAGCCAGGGGAAATTCAGTCAGTGTCAGCTTCATCCAGTTGATGGCTACTTACAAATGGGCCATGGTTATGATGAAGATTTGGGCCCGGGGGTGAGTCAGGGCCAGGGTTAAGCCGGTGACCTTCTGATTAGCAGGTGGCCTCTCTACACACTAAGCTCCAGCCGCTCAGGGGTGGGTTAGTTTTCAATAGCACCTGACCTGAAGGTTACCTCCAAACCCCCTTGGTTTTTATGATAATGCTAGTGTTTATTTACACATTACACAACTTGACAGTTTACACTACACGATAGCATTTACACTCTGGCGGGCCTGACACATTTCTCTTGGATTTCAGGCCAAAAGGAAAGCCACAGACACGGAGGAGGAAGAAGATCAATCCGAGAAGAAGTATAGGAAATGTGAGAAAGCAGGTTGCTCTGCCACGTACCCAGTGTGCTTTGCAAGTGCATCTGAAAGGTATCGCAGCTCCACGTTTTGTACAGGAGTGAACTCTACAAATGCCTTCTAAATCTGTAGTTCTCACACTTTTTCTAAATCTTTCAAAAATAGCAGATGTACAAGCCTGCAACATGGCACAAAGTGAGCGCTGTAAGCTTGTATATCTGCTATTTTTGAATAGCCAACGCAACTATGTCCTTACTGTGTTCTTTGTCTCTCAGGTGCGCCAAAAACGGATACACCTCTCGCTGGTACCACCTCTCCTGTGGTGAACACTTCTGCAATGAGTGTTTTGATTACTACTATAGAAGGTAAAAAGGAGATATGGAAATAAAGAGAATTCCCTTTAGCCACATTTAAAAACAGTTGATTTTGTGACAGATGATCTGAACATGCTTAATTTATACTTTGTTGTATAATGATGTGTTGTGCTGGAAATGGCAGATCTACAAGCTCACATTGCTTTTGCACCTCGACATGTTGTGAGCTTGTAGTTCGGTTATTTTGTCGCACAAGACCGGCATGTAACAAAGTAGGCTATAAATCAGGTTTTATGTTTCTGTTCCTAATCTGTCAGCCACAAAGACGGCTATGAGACCTATTCAGCCTGGAAGAAGGTGTGGACCAGTAATGGGAAAAGTGAACCCAGTCTTAAAGCGTTCATGGCAGATCAGCAGCTACCGTACTGGGTAAGAGCCGTGTGGTTTCTTTTTTAGCCATTTTAAACCTTCTATATTTTGTTGACTTGTTGTCCCCCAGGGCCCTATACTAGGCTTCCTCTTTTTTCCATCTACACTAAATATCTTCACTGAAAATAGCCAATCTATAAGCTCACAACGCGTCGCAACGTGATGTGTTGTGAGCTTGTACAGTAGATCTGCGTATTCCGACAAACAATCGCCCCATAATAGGGATGCTAGGGTTCACGTGGTTTAACACCTGACACATGTTCTGTCTAAACAAAATTCTCCATATTCCTGAAGCCTAACTTGTACGACAGTGTCATACTTATTTTTTTATTTCTTTTCATGCGATGGAGAATAACTTAACCTTGAGCCGTGTTTGAAGAGTGTGGTTCTAAATACACTTGGTTTGGACCTCTGTCTCAGGTTCAGTGCACTAAACCAGACTGCAGGAAGTGGCGTCAGCTCACCAAGGAGATCCAACTCACTGCCTCTCTGGCAGCAGCATATCGCTGTGGCATGAAGTTCAATAATGTCAAGGTAAATACACCAGCTCAGTGGCCTTGTGGTTAGAGTTTCCCTCTGAGTCATACAGTAAGGCTATAAAAATGGTACTCAATCCCTCCCTGCTTGGCACTAAACAGTAAGGGTAGGGTTGGGCGTAAGTCCCTTGCGACACACTACTGTCATGTCCAGGCCAGGAGTGTACTTCAAGCTGCCTCATGATACAGAAACAGGAGATATACTCCTGAGCCTATGGGCTTTGGAACCCTTGGTACCCAAAACTACTTAGATAAATACACATAAAGTGTTAACTGGCTGTTCAGCATAGTTCATGCTTGTCACAATGTGTGTCATGTTGATGCTTACAGAGTGAAGGGTCAGACCAGTGCTCCCAACCAGAGGACTTGGTGAGTGATAACCAAATAATACAGCTGAATGTGTGCTATTGAAATACATACCACTATAATTGAATCATACTGCTGTTTTTAATCCCAAGCAATGAAAATATCACAACTTTCCAGGCAAAGCACTGCTATATTATCTTTCATCTTTTGGTTCCAGTCCATGGCAGTTTTGTGTAACCAATAATGTTTTCATAACTCCTGCATCCACCAAAACATATTATACTACTGATGCAGTACTTTTACATGGTTAATGCTGGTTAACTACATTAACCCTGGCATCCCTAGTTTAGGCTTGTCAATGTTGGCAAAAACCTGACCAAAGTTTTTCATTTTGTATTTATATATATATATATATATTATTTTCTTACAAAAATAGCCAATTTATAAGTTCACACAACGTGTCGTATCATGAACCGCTGTGAGCTTGTAGATCGGCTATTTGAGCTGTTTGTTTTACAATGTATTTGTTTTAGGTCGAACATGTCCAAGACTCCAATGTATAGTATATAACTTGTACGTTTTGTTTTAACTGCATTGAATAGAGAGTGGCTGAAGTGATAGACAGCTGGTGGCATTCGATGCTGATCTTGCCACCACTGTTTAAAGAGAGTCCAGCCAGTCCGTTCCTTGCCGCCTACTACCCTGACTGTGTGGGCATGAGTCCATCAGGATCCCCCAGTAACACATCTCTGTCAGACCTGAGAGCAGAGCACTGCAGAACCGTCCAGCCTCAAAGTAAGTCTGGGACAAGAAAGGAATGGCCTAATTTTGACTAAAATGAATATGTCTGTCAGTCAGTTTATTTGGGGCTTTTCAGGTCAAATTGCGATGATTTTCTTACCTTCTTAACACATTCCCCGCCATTTTAACATACCTTCGTACTCTACGGTGCCTCTGGTCTCCATAGACTTCCATGTAATTCATAGTGCACGGATCATGCACACCCATGCCTAGATAATGCACCACGTGTGTCCACATTGCTCACAGCTTTCAAACAAAAAAATCCGAATGGAAATCCGTTCAGGCATTCATGAGATAGAAGCCATTATGTTTTCCTAAAATGTAAACAAAGATGGCTGCCATGTTTGATAGATGGGGTTGCTATGGGGGTTAAACATGCAATTTCGCGATTTCTATCATGCCTACTACATTTTTTGGGGTCAGAAAAAAAAATTGAAAAAAAATGGCGGAAATTCTCGGGACTATCGGGCCTGGCATGCAATGAGTTAATGTGGGCGCATGCGTGTCCATCGTGTACGATTGTGCACGGATCTTGCACGACGAGTGTGCACGCCGTTCAACGTTCACGGACGCAAAAAAACGCATTGAAAACGGAGCTACGGTTCTCGAGTTATCCCTATCAGTGTTTACAATGGAAACCAACTGTAAGAAACAGAGCTTCTGGGTTACTGGCCTAATCCCGGAAGTACAAACAAACTGGTGAAACGGCGATCAGCAAACGGATTTTGGATTGTTTAGAACCACAAATAAAAAGGTGTAAAAATGTCCGCCTTTTTTGGCAACTGACGCCATTGTTAAAAAAGGCGTAAAGGGCACTTTTGGCAGTTAGAAATAGCTTTTGGGAAGCCAAATTATTTCATTTTGAATTTCACGCAATACTTCAACCAGCAGTGTTCCAGCTCAACTTAAAGATATAAATGTCTCTCAATGACATGAGTAGGGAAGGAGACCACCGCCAATTACTGCAATTGTGTGATACATTGTATATTAACTCATAAGCTAAAAGTTATGGTTTTCAGCTTTAACACTGAGCCTTCTATATGTTTGGCTTTAACCTTAAGCAAACTGTGAAAAATATCAACTGAATGGCACTTGACTGTGCCATCTGTCATAATAGTAAGGTTAAGTTAGCCGAGTATTAGACCAATCTGGGAACTAAATCTAAATTAATAGCTTTCTTCACAAATGTGTTCATAAAGGTGTCTACTATCACCTCTGAACTTTCTCAATCACAACTCCCTTCGGAAACTTTTTGGGAGCCAATCAAAGTTGGGGGTATCAGGATGCCTGGGATTAAAGGGTATAAAATAAAAAAAATTGACAATATGAGCATATGAGGTGTGTAATTAGGGTATTTTTGGGCTGCTGAATCCATTCCAACCATTCGTTTTCAGTTAAAATGACTCCTTGGCCATAAAATAGAATAGGCCTAATTGGCTAAGGCTTAGCCAATCATGTCATTCGAGTTCACCTGTGTCCCGTTAGTCCCTATGTTTTAAGCCCTTTTGAGTGTTCCTTGTCAGATTGTTTCATGTTATCCTATGTGTCATGATGTGCGCTTACCCGCCTGATCTTAAATAGTTTTCATACTCCAACCATTTTTTAATTGCCAATATTATATGTCTCATGGCCTATTTTATGGCCAAGGAGTAATCTTTACTGATAACTAATGGTTGGAATGGATTCAGCAGCCCCAAAATACCCTAATTACACACCCCATACGCTCATATTGGCCATTTCTTATTTTTCCCCCTTTAATCCCAGGCCCTCGGGATACCCCCAACTTTGATTGGCTCCCACAAAGTTTCCGAAGGGAGTTGGGTTTGAAAAAGTTCAGAGGTGATAGTAGACACCTTTATGAACACATTTGTGAAGAAAGCTATTAATTTAGATTTAGTTCCCAGATTGGTCAAATACTCGGCTAACTTTCCCTTACTATAAATACAGTGTTAACCAAGAATTACCTTGTATATTAAGCATTTCTTTAAATACATTTCTTAAATGTATTTAAGGGTAAGTCTAACCATTACAAGAGAACAGCTTACTCTGAATATTGACTCCAAATTGTGCCATTAAATTAATCCATCCATGTGTATCTGGTTATATTTTATCCACTACAATAATGATTGTTCTCTTCAGTTCCAGGTATGTGTCCATACTTCCAGCCCTTCTATCAGCCCAATGAGTGTGGTAAAGCCCTGTGTGTGCGGCCAGATATGATGGAACTGGATGAGCTGTACGAGTTTCCTGAGTTTTCTCGAGATCCCACCATGTACCTGGCCCTGCGAAACCTCATTCTGGCCTCCTGGCACAAGGACTGTACGGTACAGTATAGATTAACAAATAATTACATCAAACTATTTCACATAGATTTTCCCCGTTGGCTGCATTTAAAGCTATACTGTGTAAGTTGCTCAACTAGTGGTAAGTAGAGGTATAGCAAGCCGTTTTTCGCCACAGACCGGGCCTTCAGACCACCGCATCCGCCTCGCCGAGACGCATCCGTAGAGGTCTCTCGTGTCCCCCTGCGACCAGGCATTGGGGAGTTACAGGCTAGACTCCTAGACCAGCGTGAAAAATGCTGTTGAAGCAAGCTTCCTGAAGAGACTCAGGAAAAACAGTCCCGGTCACGGCCACACGGGCTCAGTAGAACACATATAAAGAAAAGGCCTTTGGGGCTGAAATTAACAGATTGGGTGTTCTAAAACTTTAGCGATTTAATAGTTAGGACAATTTTAAGATTTGTTTTATTAAAAAAGTTACATAGTATAGCTTTAAACGTTTGTGCAGTCTTTGTGTCTGCTTCCTTTGCATGTAACCTGCTCTCCCTGTAGTCTTGAAGTGACCACTGGCATCCATTATGTCAGAAATGGCAACAGTTGAATTAATATATTTGAAACTTGACCAACAGTGAATAACACCTCTTTGTTTCATTTAATGGACTCTTTCAGGAGGTGCTGACTCCCCAGAAGTGCGCTCCACACGTCATCGTGCGTGGCTTGGTGCGTGTGCGCTGCGTGCAGGAACTGGACCAGGTGCTTCGCTTCATGACCAGGAAGGGCCTCATTAACACTGGAGTGCTGGCAGTCAAACAACCTCTCCTGCCTGAGAAATACCGCTCTGTGAGTGTTGACTCCTGTCATTTCTCACCGTCTTCTTCTTTTAGAGTAGCCAATTACTTTTACCCTCTTTTCTACCCAATTTAGGCCAATCAGGCCAATTCATTCCTCTCACTGCTGTTTTACCCTATACTGGCTCACCTGCCAGTGAGAAGCCCACACCGGGAGGATGTAGAGGGCCTTCGTTCTACTCCTCCCACTCAACATTACCTGCTGACAGGAACCGCCCCAGCCTGTAGGAGTGCAGTGACAAATATCACCCTCGCCCACGTGGCTTCCCTCCTCCAAACAACATTTGTGTTCGTATAGACACTCGGCCAAGCCGGATGTTTGGGATTCGACCCCCTAGACCAGGGATACTCAAACATCTGAACCAGTGGGCCACATTACAAAAATGTCAAGGGGCCGCGGGCCAGTTGATAAAATGACATTATTTGATAACTTCTCTCTTTTATTTGCTTTATTTCCAAGACAAGTGCAATGTGCATTATTTTATGGCTTGGAAATCCATGTATATTCAGTCAGTGACACAATTTGTAATCAAAGTAATTTGCTAAATTTTGCTCTCTTTTTAATACTTCTGTGCAATTAGCATATTCCACACAAACACTAAAACAAACTAAATTACATTTGTCTGCTATTTGTTTGGGTTGATATCTGTCTGCCTGCTATCAAGAGGGATAACATTAAAGATGGCTGAGCACATCTCTCTTTCAGTTGCTTCACAATGTTATTTATGACTTGGCCCACATTCAACAGAAATGGCGTTTTACAGAAAATAAACTTAGAAAATAGATACTTATGGCTAAGGAAATTCAAATAAAATCAAACAATCTAGCTACTTAAAAGATATTACCCAGACTGTTTAGCTACCAAATGGCTAATGATGCAGTTGTTAAGTAGAGCTACAGTACACCTCTCATTCATTGATTTCCTACAATGACGTTTTGGGTATGCTAATTAGTCAAACAGAGCCACTGGTAAAAAAAAAAAGAAATCTGCGAAAATCGGCAATTTCAGTGGCCACTTTCAATATGTTTTGGCCATTATCTCGGGAACGCAAGGTCCAATATGCTCAGTTTAAAGCTTGTTGGATGCGTGACTTCGAGGACATTAAGCTAGCGGGCCAGTCAAAATTGCGCCGTGGGCCGGAAGTGGCCTGCGGGCCGGAGTTTGAGTATCACTGCCCTAGACTCCGTTGTAGTGGGAACTGGGAAGGTACTTTACCCCTGCGCCACCTGAGCACTTTTCACCTTGACTTCTTCATGAAGTCATTTGACAGGTGTTGAGGTTTAATTTTCGTGCTTTGAAGCATCTCACCGATGGTAGAGTGACTTGTTTTGACGCTCAAACCACTTTTAGGTCAAACACCGCAAAGTATCTCTGTACATTTGTCCCTATACTGTAGTATGGACCCTGGTTGTAGTTTAATATTTTGCCTCTCTTTGCAGAAAAATGTGATTGTGATCGGAGCGGGGGCATCAGGACTGGCTGCTGCACGGCAACTGCAGAACTTTGGCACGCAGGTTAGGCTAGACTAAATTATCTTCCAGTACATTGGCAGATGGCAGCAATGTTCCCTAATCCTGTACAATATGAATGATGTTCCAGGTGGTGGTGCTGGAAGCAAGGGACAGAATTGGAGGCCGTGTGTGGGATGAAAAATCTCTAGGCCTCACTGTGGGCAGAGGAGCTCAGATTGTCAATGGCTGTGTAAACAACCCCATCGCTCTGATGTGTGAGCAGGTGAGACTGTTTTTAAACTCATGTTTGAAATCCTTTGAATAAAGTTTGACTTTACCCACCCACAGTAAGTGCTGGAGGTCAATTAAATAAATACTAGAAAGGTATGTTTATTTGAGCGCAAATCTCCACCAGGATAAATGCCCTAATAATGACAGTCAAAGGTTACAATTTGAAATGTCTTGTTATTTTCGCCGGCACCCAGTTGGTTTGCGAGTCTTCACCAAAGGAAGTAAGTGCTGTAATGTCATTAACATTATGGCTAGACAAGTTGACTGTCAATTGTACATGAAACTGAAAAGTAATGGCAAGTAGGATGAGTTGTTCACAGCTATTCTTGAAAGGTGGTAGACCATGACAGCATAGTCTTAGTATTGAGAGATCAGACCTGTTTCTGTGAGACTCTCTGCATGAGATAAAGACCAGTAAAAGAGTGCAGAGCGTAATATCAGAAAGAAATAGGGGGTGGCAAAAAGTGAGTCACCATTAGCCCCATTTCTAAAATGGCAAAAATAGTGGATCTACAAGTTTGTAGATGAACTATTTTTGTATGGGGGCGAAAAGAAAAATGTTCACCTATAATGACATTCCCAAAATCAGGATGCCCCGTTGAAATTGGTTAATACATTAATGGTTGCATTAAACAATAAAATGCTAATCTGAATTATAAAAGGTGTCACATATACTGTTGATGGAATGCGATGATGAAATCTTATTAATCTGAAAAAGAGTTGGGGACATTATGCATAAAACTAGAAAAATATTGTTCCTTCGAAACAATTGTGGGCTCGCTTCAAGCCAGAAAACAATGGCTATAAAAGCACAAAATGTCAAGATCGCAGGCAGTGCTCTCTTTGACGTTACTGACGTCAAAGATTGGTCCATTTTGTTCCAAAAATGTGTTGTGCAAAAGTTGACCCGCTGGTGGCGCTATAACAGGCCAATGTGAGAAGGTTGGTATCTGTTCCTTGACCTATTGGGAATGTGCTTGCAAGATTTCACGCACATCCCAGGCTGTGTTCATGATTTGAGGTGTTTTTGGCTTTGGACACTTTATCGCTGCTTGCAGCTATATTTATTATTATTATTTTATAATTTTTTTGTGTGCACTTCATAGGCATGTTAGATAAAGGTCCTTAGATTGCGTGTAGAATGTTTCATGCAAATTGCAAAAAAAATTGCAATTTAAGCGTTTTACAAACTGCTCAAAATTATATAGCGCCCCCCTTTGGCCATTTGGGGTAAGATTGGTTTCAGTGATATTTGAACTAACCCTCTAGACTATTTTGTCATGAAAATGTGACTTTGCTTGTATGTTTTAGAGGCAGAAGAATAATTTGCATAAAAATGCAATATTGTTTGAATTATTTAAAAAAGCATGTTTCAATGTTAAAGAAATCCGATCTGACAGATCTTTAGATATCGGTCCAAAGTTCATGTAAAAAAATGTTTTGTGCACGTGACGCGAAAATTCCAGAATAAAAGCGGGTTTACGCGTTTTACAAACTGCTCAAAGTGGCGGAAAATCGAAGGGCGGAGCTTACTTAACAACGACACAGATGTCTTCCGCTTGAGTCAAAGCACGCGTGTAACAAGTTGCATGTCTTCAAACGAAACGAGTCATGACTTATGCCCGTTTGAATTTTCAAACGCTTCGTATAGCGCCCCCCTTTGGCCGATTGGAATAAAATTGGTTTCAGTGATACTTTGACTAACCCTCCACATCTTTGCCAAATGCCATGAACGTGTAACTTTGCATGCATGATTTAGAGGCAGAAGAATAATTTGCATAAAACCGCAATATTTATTGAATTATTAAAAAATCATTATTTAACGTACAAACTTCTCACCACCTAGCCTGTGTAGATATAGGTTCAAAGTTCATGTGAAAAAAGTTTTGTGCACTTGACGCGAAAATCCCAGGAGGAGATAGATTTTTACTGTTTTTCATATAATTCCGAATTGTGGGAGACCTAAAGGTCAGAGGTCAAAAGTTAGAGGGTAAAAGTTGTTCGGCATGAGGAGACGCATAAGTGTATACAGGTTTCATGACTGTATGTATAACACAGCATGAGCTATACCTGTTCAAAGTTCGCACTTTCGAAGGCTTCCTACAGCGCCACCATTTGGCCGATTGCTGTAAAAAGTAATAGCACACGTCGCCACTGTAAGCTGAACACATTGATGTTTTTATTTTCATTTTCTCACTAAGTATGTAGGAGTAGAAAGGAACCGAAGTTCCCGTCTACTGTCTGACTGATAGATAAATAATGACAACATCTAAAGTGTGCTCGCCTGTTACAGGCGAGCCCACAATAACTGAATTTGAGGTTAAATGTGAACACTAGGGGGTAGCAGTTGCCTTCCCGATGACCCAAATGATGCCCCTGAGATACAGGCATGGATGCCATATTTACCTTTCTTGTGAGCAGATGGGTGTCAAGATGCACAAGCTGGGAGAACGCTGCGACCTCTTCCAGGAGGGAGGACGGGCCACTGACCCAGCCATCGACAAGCGCATGGACTTCCACTTCAACGCCATCCTGGACGTGGTGTCAGAGTGGAGGAAGGACAAGTCTCAGGGCCAGGATACCCCTCTTGGAGGTCCTGCACCGTCATTACTACATTATGATGATTCTGATTACTCTTTGTTCAATGCTTAAAAAAGAAAATTGGGTGCTCGGATGGCACAATCGTGACAAACAGTAATTGTATAGAACAGGGGTCTTCAACATTTTCAGGCCAAGGACCCCTTTGTTGAGCGAGAGATGAAGCAAGGACCCCCACAACCTTTTCATAGATTCCATATAGTTTAATCGTTTGACAGCACAATCATCTGTGTATTTTGAACCGTCAATACTTAATAAACTTGACCTTTCACTCTGTCTGCTATTTTTCCCCTCTACACCAAACCTCTTTGCCGAAAATAGCCGATCTACAAGCTCACAACAGCGTTGTAAGCTGGTTAATATAAAAAAGGGAAAAAAAACTTTCTATCACTCAAAGATTTGGAGGACCCCCTGTAGTAACTCTGAGGACCCCCTAGTGGTCCCGGACCCCCTGTTGCATTCCCAAGACCCTTTGCTCCTTATAATTAATGTGCCTGCATTTTCATCCCTACAGAGAAAGTCCAGGAGGTCTACAAGAACTTTCTGCAGGAGTCGGGCATCAGCTTCAGTGAGTTGGAAGAGAAAGTGCTTCAGTTCCATCTCAGCAACCTGGAATATGCCTGCGGAAGCACTCTGGACCAGGTTTGGTTAAAGATAAAATAAAAAAATCTGTATTAGTATTTGAAGCTGTTCAGAGATTATGTAAACTTTGTGAAATAGTGGTCTATGTTTTGTCTAATCCTTATGTTTTTAATGTTTTTCTGTAGGTGTCAGCTAGATCCTGGGACCACAATGAGTTTTTTGCCCAGTTCTCAGGAGACCACACCCTGCTCACCAAGGGCTACTCTGTAATCCTCCACAAACTGGCTGAAGGACTTGATATTCGCACTAAGTGTCCGGTTTGTCAGCTCTTAAAGTCCCTTTTCACCGGTCACTCTTACCTCTGTTGTTGTACAGTACATATTGAATATATTGTGATGTTTCTGTTTAACTGTTTAAGGTTCAGTCTATCGACTACTCAGGTGATGTTGTCAAAGTTACCTCCACCAATGGCTCTCAGTGGACAGCACAAAAGGTAAATGTGAGGTGAAAAAAAAATCTGAAGTGCTTTCCATTTTGAGATGGAATTACTGAATGAGGTTAAGGCATCATCTCTATTTTTCTATATTAAAAAATACCAGTGAAAAACTACTTCAACAGTGTCCTCCAAAATACATGTTAAATGCCACAAGCCGCATAGTGTTGTGTTGTGTAATAATTATTTTCTTTTGAACACCTTTCCCCCCCTTGTTAGGTTCTTGTTACAGTTCCATTGACTTTACTTCAAAATAACCTGATTCAGTTCAGTCCTCCACTTCCTGAAAGAAAGCTGAAGGCAATTCATAGTCTTGGAGCAGGGATCATAGAAAAAGTGAGTAATATTTTAGAATTTTCTAACTTGTGGCATCACCTTGCTATATTGTATAAATCCAGCTGGATGGTAAAGTTTTGGCAGAAGCAGAGTCTTTGCAGATTTTCTGAGGTACCAAAGGGAATTCCCTGCCATGTCTTTTAATAAATGAACTTTCCTGCAGATCGCTCTGCAGTTTCCATACAGATTCTGGGACAACAAGATCCAAGGAGCAGACTATTTTGGTCACATCCCCCCTAGTCCTGACAAGAGAGGGATGTTTGGTGTATTCTATGACATGGATCCACAGGTTTGAATGTTTTTACCTGATAAGCCATGTGACTAAAGAAACACAAAGGCTAATATAAACTTGTGCTCCTAATTTAATTTTTGTATCATTTGCAGGGGAAGCAGTCAGTCCTCATGTCTGTTGTCAGTGGTGATGCTGTAACTTCCATCGGGGAAATGGAGGAGAAAGAGGTGGTAGAGGAGTGCATGAAGGTCCTGCGTGAACTCTTCAAGGAACAGGTACCACCATCATATTGTGCGAATGACTAGACTAATCCTCATTTACAGTATGTTTAACATTTGAGTGACTCACTTAGAATGACTGGATCAGTAGTGTTTATACTGCATACAATGTTGAAATAATGCAAGTTAACTGAGGATGGATGTAGGGTAGAAGGCATATGTATAGTTTACTAGGCTTGATGTAGGGCTGCAGCTATAAATTCGTTCCTTAGTAAAGTAATTACCTGCATTCACTCACATGCAGTCAGTTTCTATTTGCTTACAATCTTATGTCTTCACTCGTAATTAGGAGGTCCCAGATCCTATAAATTTCTTTGTCACCCGCTGGAGCAAAGACATGTGGGCTCAGATGTCCTACAGCTTTGTGAAGACCGGAGGCAGCGGAGAGGCCTATGACATCATTGCCGAGGACCTACAGGGAAAAGTCTTCTTTGCCGGCGAGGTGAGCTTTTCAATTAACGTTGTCCTATTGTATGACTAGGGGTTTGTCCCAACGAACACAATTGGTCTGTTTGAGGGTGGGAAGGCAGGTGGGGAGGGCACATGTTCAGTTGGGAGCTGAACTGGGAAGCTTTTAAGTGCAAGTTTTCTATTGCAAGTGCAAGTTTTTTTCATGAAATTATTTCTATGGCTTTATATTGTCAGGCAACCAACAGACACTTTCCTCAGACTGTGACGGGGGCCTATCTGAGCGGGGTCCGAGAGGCCAGCAAGATGGCTGCTATGTAAACAACCTTCCCAGAGAACACTCCAAACACCAGCACAGACACATTGCACAGAACAAAAGCATCAGCCCATTCCCACTTACCGGACTGTTCCGCATGAAAAGAATGGACCTCTAGCCACTGTTCTGTACTCTGTACTGATCGTTATGACAACAACAGCCTCTTTCCAAACAGCAGGAGCAAAGAGGGCTTGTCAATATTGATACGTTCAAATCGTCAAAGCAGGAATTAAAGCACTTTTATTTTTCCCAAACTAAATACGGGGTGGTACATTTTTTATGACATTGTTTTGAAAGCTGCACCGTAGATTTTGTTGTTTTAATTTAACTCACTCTTTCGGTTCCATTTTTACACTTGGCGTTCAAATAACACTCAGGATTTTACTGTGAGAGAGACACATAATGGCTAAGCACTGGTTACAGTAGCTCTTTTTGACCCCCTGTGGTGTATTAAGGGTGATTTATACTTGTTTGAAAATAGCAGATCTACAAGTGCAAGCTTTTTAATTGGCATTCAACCATGTATAACACAGGCTTTCGAGTTGGTCTGACTATGCCCTAAAAGCACTTCTATTACTGAGATTATCATAACAATTCCGTTTTGAGTGATAAGGATTTATGAAACATTGGCATACTCTTAATTGTTCACAAACTAAAGATTATTTCATTTTGAGAGGTACGGTATATACCAATGATTTACACATTTTCCTGTACTGTAGGCTGTGTGTCCACGTGTTGGGACAAATTGTGAACTTAAATGGCTTCAAGGATAGTGGCCCCATAGTGTTTCTGCATTAGCACCTTTTGATTTAAAATGGGTCATAATTTTGTAACAGGCCGACTTTCCTATAAGGCTGATTATGTTCATAAAACACCAAACGGTTCACTTTCTCAGGGATGTGATCAGGACGACACCAAATTACAGAACACGAGAGAAAAGCAAGGGAATGGGACATCTTCTATATAAATTACTGTGTGTTGTCAAAACAACAAAAACTGATTAAAATCTGAGAAAAAAAAATCACATCCCTCTTAAGGAGTTGCTTAAGAAATGGTGTCCACATGTGGAATGGGACAATATTGAAAGTTGTCATCTTTGACGTTTGTTAGCTATTGAAGCTTTATTTGTATAGGTTCCCACATCTGTATGGCGTTTACACATTCTTTCCAAGTGTCAATACTTGCTAACCACGTTCTACCATCTTGTTACTATGCCTGAATATTTATCCTGTAAGTGTGTAATAAAAGGAGCTGTTAACTGCCATCATACTGTCTTGCTTCGGTACAATGCATAAGTACATGGAAAGTGCTAGAACACTGGACTGGCAAATGGAAAGTGCTACAACACTGGACTGGCAATGGTGCTTCGACACATCTCATCTGTGATCTATGCCTGCAATCCAAGGCTCTGTCCTCCTGTAGGGCCATCCATGCTCCGCTTTTAGTTGGTCATCCTCTCAACACAGTCAGTGGTTGGAATACTATAAACTAAAAGGGTGACCACCTAAAATAGTAGCTTGTAGTGGCTTGGTCAGAAGTCATCATAAAAATGATACAAGTAATTCAGAACTAGCCTTCACTACTGAAGGGGAGAATTAGTTATATTTTACACTTTCAACTAAATTAACAATGCCGATTTTACTTTGTACCTTTTATTCGTATGTAATTGGACATTTGTATATTTGATTAGTCCCTCAAAGCCAAGAAACTAAACATCAAAATGTATCAGGTCTGGAGTCTAACACTGTTAATCGACAACAGGGCATTTTGCTGGCCAGTGCATTTAGTTTACAACCAACAAATGTATTGCACGTCCAGTAACTTTCAACCTGACCACCGCAGGTATTTGTCTTGTGATGCTTTAATCATTCTCAGAAAATATGAAACAGATTGCCTCAGAATATAAAAAATAAGAATCATGTGTCAAAGTATAAATTAGGATTTACCGAGTGAGCACAGCTCATCCTGTTTGTCCATTTCCCCTTTACAGAACACACCATCACGCCACAGGCAGCAAACAATCACATCTTCCCAACAAAGGCAGAGAATACTATAAGCAGCAATCTTAAATCACACAGTACATTCTGTACACATGCGCTGCATTAAAAATAAAACCGATTAAAATTGTACAGAATCGTGGACATTAATCTCACACTGACATCCGCTTTCACATAATCCACGAGTTCCAGGAAAACAAAATACAGTACAGTGCATTGACATGGCATACTTGAACATATGTGATAACATGAGACCCAATAAATACAGTGAGAGTTTCTGACCAGGATGGACATTCTAAGAGAACCTCATAGAATGTTCCAAGCACAACACCCGATACTGCAAGGTCTGTATATGGAGATGTGACTCGAGACACACTTAAAGTGTATAATAAATCCAGTCTTGGCTCAGTGATTAGGCCAGGGGTGTCAAACTCTTGGGCAACTGATTTCTGGTCTAGGACTTAACAGAAATATGTAACTATCCATTTTCTTTGCATTTCATACTTTGTCAAGTGTATGAGTTTCCACCTGCACTATCCAATGGCACTGTTCTATGACAGTGTCTGAATGGCAGTGTTGATTTATGGTTATAATCAAGACCATAATGGTCTATAAATATACAGAAACATGTGATGTTACTGTTAATAGGGTTTGGCACTCTGTAACATAACCTTGAGTTTGTACAAATAGGACAAGAAGCCACAACAACTTAAGGTATAGTGACATTTTCTTCTTAAAATTAAATAGCTATTAAATAAAAGTTAAATAGCTCTACAGTTAAAAAGTTAAATAGCTCAACATTGTATAATGTTTGTTCAGTAACAGGTCTCCCATAATTCATACAGGATTAACAAGGTTTGGTCCAAATTGAATCAACCATTTTGTGGGATTTCCTGTCAAGGTGGCCGTGGGAAGCAAATGATGAGTGCAAATGCACACAGCATTCCCAATATGCATGTCTAGATTCACCTCAAGTGGTAGTACATCATTTTAAGTAATACAGGGATTTGGAAGGGGGGCAAAAGTGAGCAGAACTGGTACTCTTTTCTGACGAGTATCAGCCCAATTCTATATTCACAAGTCAGTCTCTAATAACTTTGCTCAACCCGTCTTTTGGGCAGCCCTTCATATTGGGGCAGTTTGTAGGTGGAGAACTCAAATCGTCTGCAATTGAATTCAAGCACTGTTTGTAAGCTGTTTTTCATGAATCACAAATAGTTCAATTTCCAGGTGTAGCTTAATTAAAAGAACCATTTGAGCACAGCAACTCTGTTCAACCAGTGAGCATGAGTGAATCTGATAAAAGAGCCTGAAATGCTGACAGGCAAGTCCATTGGCTGTCATAAAATTAACGGTTTTGATTACTAAGCTGGCATTGTCCATTTTTAACTTCTCAGTGATGTTCAAAGATATATCAGCACACTAATACTATAAATATCCCAAATTGAGCTGCATTAGTCACGTTGGTGTTTATAGTGAAAGCAATACATGACTTGACTCTCTGATTCGCTCTGCCTCACACGTTCTTCAGTGCAGCACTGGCACACAGGGATGAGATGCAAGTGTGGCCCTCGTGGTAGGTGATTTCAATGTACACACAACAGCCCCTTTGCAAGTGTGGCAGAGGCATGAGGAGAGCGGGTGCCACTCAAAGATAGAACGAGAATGGATGCGAATATTGTGTGTTCATTAATTAATACATTTCGTAATATTTTTTTTCCCCCTTTGTTACTCGTCCGAAAAAATCATCCCACGGACCAGTTGGGGCTCGAGGGTTTGACGTGGGTTTGACACCCCTGGGTTAGGCATAAACTGTAATTAGTACTGGAATGAGATGACGGAGTTCACTTTGTACACATGAAAGGAGCGGTTCCAGAAAACTCTGGTGAAGTAGTTTGTGTAAGGCGAATAGTTAGACTTTATCACTTGGCAGAACCTTCCGTGCTTGGAGAAAGAATATACCTCCCCTTTGTCATACACCACCTGATTGGGAGAGGAGGATAGTGACCGTCAGTGTTAAAAAGATATGGATGTCATCATTATGCAGTACCTCCTTTTGAAAAAGTTATGTTTGTTTATTAATTAAACAGTACTTGTTTGTCAAATATACATTCACTATTAGGAATGGGGGTGGTTACAGTAGATGTCTATATACTCACATGTCCATTTGCGACATCCAACAGTTCTTTGATCCTGCAGCCCTTGCTATGACTAAGCTCATTACAAAGTGACTCTTCAATGATCACATAGTTTGTCTTGTGAGAGGTCAGAATTTTGTAGACGTCCTCTGCTGACCTCATTGCATAAACTTGGTAGGTCTGTTAAGAATGGAAAAAGAAAAGGGTTTGGTTTAATAATTTGTAAATGTAAAAGAAAAGATGAGATATTAAATGACAAAAACTAAAATCTTCTTTGTGGATACATGTTCAGATACTGGATTCTGATTGGCTTAAAACAGTGGTAAATCAGTCAACAACCTTGAGTTGGCTCATGGACCCCGCCCACTGTTGTGTTGCAGTTGTAACATGTCCAAGATCAATGAAGTTACAACTGTGTTTTCTTTCATTTATGGTAGAAGTGGTAGAAAAGCCATTTACCATTCGAGGCTTCGCCTCGTGCCACAACCCTGAAACTGGTAAATCAGCCAACAAACCTCTCATGGTAAATGGCTTACATTCATCTCTTTCATCTCCATTTAAAAAACATATACAGTAGTACCAAGCAGGATATTCTCCCTCGAAATATGCCCTTATCTTAAAATTATCCTACTCAATCATTTGTGTTTTCAGAAATTGACTTATGCATTTGTATTATGTATTTCCTATTTCTCATTGTTCAGGACATTTATGGTGCCAACCTTTGAAACACCTGCAACTTGTGAAGGTGAGATTCTTTGAAATTGAGACTACCTCGTGTTTCTGTTGTTTTGCAAAAAAGGTGTGCGTGGTACTCACATCTTCACTCGTCCGCAGCAGGCTGTCTGAGTAAAGGGGCAGACTGGTCACAGACCACCCTGAACATAGCTTCACTGTCCCCAGCAGCTGAGGACTGCCAGCAAACACTGCTGCTATTGGAGCGTTTCTACTGTAAATAAGAGGAGAGAGAACAAACAGAGTGGGAGAGAAGACAAAAAGTATAGGGAAAGTACAGGTACCCATGTACACAAACATCTTTAATAATTCATATAATATCAATTATGAAAATATTGTATGTTGTTTATTGTTTATTGAATGGATCCCCATTAGCTAAAGGCAAAGCGACAGCTAGTCTTCCTGGGGTCCATATAGGATACATATCTATACTATAATTTTGCGAATGTCTGACTGAGTGAGTGAGTGAGTGAGTGTCTGTCTGTCCCAGCGTTTCTCCTCGGTGGCTGGAGCAATTGATCTGAAATCGCATCACTATCAGCATATGAACACACCTGACATAACTGTGAAGCCCGTTTGTCACTTTCACAAATCGTATGCTGTATATTGGCATTTTTATGGTGTATCTATATCTATTTAGCCTACAGTACCTTTTGTGACCACACATGTTAAGGGAGGGGCGCTGTTGTTCAGGCCAAGCACAATCACACACAAACCCACACACACACACACACACACACACACACGGGGGGGGGGGGGGGGGGGGGGGGGGGGGGGGGGGAGTGTGTGTGTGTGTGTGTGCAGGCGGGCGGGGGGGGGGGGGGGTTCTGGCCCTGTTACAGATGTTGTCCAAAAATCATGCAGATCAGTACACAGTATCTCTGTAGCCGTTAAACGGAACGGGTATTTCTTACATTGATGCTCCTACATCATGCAAGCACCAGTTAAAGTTACTTTCCATCCCTCATATACTGTGTGCACAGTGCACATCCCATAACCCACACACTGCACATCATTTTGGAGCTCATATCTTTGAACGGGTAAGGGCTAGTAAATATAAAAACATGAATACATAATTACAATGAAATACAAAAATAACATAATTTCAATACATAATATAAATTCAACAATGTCAAATTAAGATTCCAGTCATGTGGTCAGCTGCAACATATGTGTCTTTAAAGCATACTTAAAAGATAATTTGGTTTGCGTGAGATTAATATGAGAAGGTAACAAATTCCAGAATGACATTGATCGATAAATAACCTGTGTGGACTGAATTATGCAATAATGTTTAAGAAACAACAACCCATTCTTTCATGCCATGCATATAGTGGAGGAATTTGATGACTTACTTGATCCAAGTCATCAGCTCTACTGTATCTGGGTCATAGAACTCCTGAAGTTCATTCAGCTCTGCTAGGACACGTGGAAAGTACTGCAGAGAGAGGGGAAGGCAAATGAGATAAAGAAATACTGCCATTCTAAAGTATATCCACACAAAACTTGAATATTATGCAATGATTAAGTGAAACAACAATAAACTGAACAATAAAGATTAAGGATCAACCCTCACCTCTCTCCACAAACTGAAACCAATGATGGTCGGCACTGCTGTACTCAATATCAGTGCCTGCAGGGAGACGAAGAAGACACACTTAAAAGCAAGGAGGTGTCTTAAAAGTTTTTACCACTAAGCTAACCTGTGAGCTTGCTCAGGGGAGAAATTGAATTTTGATTGAAGATGTGTCAACCACTAAACAAATACAACCACTCCTATTGTTTAAGTTCTCACACTCTACCTTACAGATTAGTCAGGATTCACTCAAACGTTACATAGTATAGCTCAAGCGCCGTTTACACAGCTTTGTTTTTCTAGAGAAAACGTCAAAATAAAATGTCAGATAATGCTGTCCATTTAGACGACAACTGTGTTTTCTGGGGTTGAAAACACAACGAAGTGAAACCGCCTTTCTAGAGTGGACTTTTTTCAGAGGTCGCTCCAAAGAACCGCAGCGGTGGATGAGGTATCTAGCTTTTTATATCTATGGGTGGAAGTGTTTGACTGCTCTATTTGGCAGTGCATCACCTCCATCTAGCGACATGGCATGCCCACTACAACGTTTTAATCACTGTTGTGTCATTTTCTCTAGAGACTGTTGCCGACTAAACATGGTCTATGAAGCTTTAAGTCTGCTTGATGAATGCGTGAAACTGAGTATCACAAGCACAAAATAACTTTGATCACATAGGAATATTATTTGGCAGACATATTATATTAGACCACTAGAATGGTATTCAATGTCTCTCACCAGCACAACAGGATGAATGGACTTGAGTTTGAGCCACCTGAACATAGTCATCCAGAGGTCTGGAGAGCACACACCAAACGCAGTGAACATGCAGACGTATGGCGTCCATAAATACTTCATCCTGCATGACAAAGAAAGTTAACAAATAACCATTTTGTAATGACTGCATCCTGCTGCCACTTATGGTGAATATATCACATAACATATAGAGTCTAGACAATAACACACTGAAAATCCCTTTTATGCCTATATATGGAGATCCTTGTGATGCCTGGGGAACCAAATCCCTTTTATGCCCATATATGGAGGTCCCTGATGTCATTAATATAAAGCCCATATCTGTGAATGCCAATATTATAATCACTGTGATGTCAGGGGATCCAAATACCTTTTATTGCAATATATGGAGATCCCTGTGATGCCAGGGGAACCAAATCCCTTTGGTTCCCCAAATGATGGCCAAGACATGGTGCGCCCTTAGGCGTCTTACTGGTATATAATAATATTCACATTCTGTGTGGATGTACTTTATGACTGTGCTTTATTTGTATTATTTGTATTAGTAGTATTTTACTACACTTAATTGTATCTACATTTTCCCCCTGTCATAAATGAAGAGGATTGTCTGTGTATAAACATACCCCTCAAAAACCATAGCCAGTGCTCCAAACAGCAACGAGTGGAAAACATGATAGATGACCTCAGGCTGCTCCCCTATTCGCCCATCCTCAAGTTTGAGCTTGGTTTTCATTGGCTGGCCACTGAAAAAGAGTAAAAACATACAGTATTAACAAATAAATGTAATTTTGGGTAGGAGTGGTCTGATCAGGATTTTTGGGGCCGATACCGATCACATTATTTTCCTCAGCCAATGGCAACAAAACAAGAAAGCTAGCTCAGCTCAATCATTTACACCAATATGAGGTAATTGCAGATTCCCCCAGGTAGAGAAGACCTGGGGGAAAGGAATTCGCAAAGTTATGGACATGTATAATTATTATGGATAAGTATAATATAGTATGATATAATGATAGTTTTATTGATTTGCAAAGAAAAAAGAGAGTAAATGCTCATGATTTATTAACTGTGCAATGTTGTTTATTCAAAATTCACTCAATAAATCATGTTCGGTAACATTTAAATAACTTTTATCAAAAATAAAAACGTCTAAAGAAAATGGATATGAGCAGACAATGAGATGCAATGACACCCCAGTATGGTCATGTCATCCACATACAGTAAACAAGAACGAGGTCAAGGGTTCACTCCACATTCTAACCTGAGTCTTCTGTAGATGGTCTGCAGGGTGGACAGCACACAGACCAGGAGAACCAGGACGTAGAAAGGCAGCACGGAGGCCTGGGTCAGCCGCAGAAACAGGTCCTGGGTGGGGGTCTGGAATCCCTCTTGGCACAGCAGGTGGTTGGTGACAAAGTCACTTTAAGAGAAAAAAATATTTAATTAATTATTACAGATATAAAAATCCCTAAATGAGAGATACTGAGATGGATATTTATACGTTAGAGATGAACACAGAGTGGTAAAGAGACATATCATCACTGTCTGGAAGAAACCTTGTATCTCCAAGTTTCAAATTTGTATGTTTTTTCGTAAAGTAAAGCGCTGCTTCATCGCACAAGACTTGTGAAAATAGCAGATCTACAAGCACACAACGCCTCGCAGTGCGAGGCGTTTCACACATACAAGGTTTCCACCCGACAACGACGATATGTACAGTAATAGAAGGGGTGTACTGAATACTGATATACTAATAATGGCTATTTAACATTATGGGAAGACATGCAACATAAATCTCCAAATGTTGCCACTCACGTTGTTGAGATCAGCCCAAATTTCACTTCAAGGAACTTCAATATGAAGTCATCTTCACTGATTGGGAAAAGCTTCTGTGAATGAATACAAAGATTGGGAAAAGCTTCTGTGAATGAATACAAAAAGAGGTGCTGTTGAGCAGCCTTGAAATGTACATGCATGCACGCATGCGCACACACACACACAGCCTTGAAATTAATGGATACCACCGCTCAGTTCATATTTTTGTATCTAGAGCTGCACAATTATGAATGCTATTTGGATCACAGTAAATACTAAAAGCTATTAAAATTTAGGAATTTAGCCGACCCCAAAGTATCTTTTGTTTATACAAAAAGACACTTTATAACTGATGGTAGTATGGTAGTTATAATGTGTTGTTCCGCTGGCCTTATAATGCATTATGACCAACACCTATGATACACTTCATAAACATTGTTATGCATACTTATAAACATGAAAGAAGAGAGTTATGAAGCCTTATAAGTGCACTGCAATGCACTTATAAATGTGGTTATAATGAACTATCAATCCGACCTTAAAGTAAAGTGTTACCGATTTTCTTTACACCAAGATATTCTGTACAGACCGAGCTAGTCAGACTGCACCAACTGATGTAGCACAATATTAAATACAGCATTCCTGGTCTCAAGCTTACCTTGACCACATAGCTGAAGGTTATTCCTGTGGTAAAAACCAAGTAGAAATGCAGGAACAGTTTCCTCAATCTAGCCATCAGCGTCCCCGTCTTCATGTTTTTCTGAAATCAGAAATGGAATGGCTTTATGCACTTTTCACAAAGAATAATACATGCAATTTGCAAATGTACCGTACTTGAGGGTGGCTCAGTGCTAAGCACTGTTTCTCCCACATCCAGAAGGTTCTGATTGAAAACCTGAATATGTACAGTTTGCATATTGCCCACCTGTCCACGGAGGTTTTCCTCCCACAACAAAAGTAATCCATGTTAGAGACATACTCCTGCCAGAGCCCCTGAGCAAGATGCTGATCCTTGGGCACTGCTCAGAATTTCCATGCAGGGTTTTGCAGAAAATCTCCGTTAAGTTCTTTGCTTTTTTTTTTTTTTTACTTGAATGCTCATGCAATGAAACACAATATGTGTTACATCACTGCACATGAAAAAACAATAATTATACAGAGATTTGACTCGTTAACTAAGAAAATCTACCCTGAGGAAGGCTGAGGACGAAAACATGTTAGCTTGTTGTGTGTGTATCAGAGTCTTCGTCTTGTATGTATTCACTTTTTGAGTACCGATATTTCCACTTCAGTGGTTCTTTTTTTTAGTTGTTTCTGTAGATGAGCACCTGCTACTAAAGAAGCACTCAGAGGAAGCACACCTGCACCCTGTTTTGATGGTATCTGCGCACATCACAAAATGATGGTAGTTTTGTTGTTGCTAAGTCTAGACAGCAGCGTAATGATTTCTAACTGAATGATACAAAGCTTGATGGATTTTAAGGACAAATATGTTAATAGAAAAGAATGTATACTTCTGTGCACACACTTTTCACTGCTTTATTAATTAACCAACGTTTCGGTTACATAGGGACCTTCATCAGTTCCCCATGTTCAATAATAATATAATAATGCGATATGATTTATTGTTGACATGTCATCTGTCCATGTTGGTCCATCTACTGTGCAATGGTTGAGAGAGGAGCTAACTCTACCTGAAAGTACCTCGCGATCACTGAGCTTATCAGGAGGCTGAGCATAGGGGAGCTGAGTAGAACGGGATTCTGGAACTGGAAAATATAGGCCAGGAACATGGAACTGAAGTACACCTTGTGAATGTCAGCCATCTGTGCGTCATAGAGAGACATATGATGGCAGAGAGAGAGAGAGACACACAGAGACCGAGAGAGAGAGAGAGAGCGAGATGTAATTTAATTTCTCCAAATTAAGTGAAATACATGAGCCCTTTCAAGTCATAGCCTATGTTTAAAATGTTTACACAAGTCCTTATAATGAAAGTGACAACAACACATTAATATTATATCAAATAAAACATTTACATTCTAAACAGATTTGGTATTTTAATGAGTTACGAAATGTATTCTTAACAGGGTGGGGAGGAATGTAAGGAATTTATTACTTTCCGGGATGGAAGCAGGTCAAAGGAGTCGAGCAGGAAGAGAGCCAGGGCTTGAAAGAAGAGCACATAATGGCTGTGTTCCCAGACCAGGAGGAAGATAAATGTGGTGGCACTCATAGAAAGATAGCAGAACATCTAGAGGATGGAGGAGAAACCATTTTTATATATCAGTGTAATTATATAAAGTCTTCAAAGGTCATGTAGCAGTGGATACATTCTAATAACAAATCCATTTGAACATTAACACAACACATTTGTGCTTTATAAGATAATTCGGTTATAAACGTTAGAGTATTTCTCTCTTCCACTGTTATTTTTGGTCTTGCCATTGATGCACTACTTACATTAACCAATCTAATCTACAAGCTCACAGTGGGTTATGATGAGTTTGTTGATCTTTTAGTGGTTAGTGGATAGTGGTTAAGGGCTCGTACACACTGCACAAGTTTTTGCACCGATTATGCTGTCGCCGACCATTTTTTGGCGCTCGGCTCGCCGACAAAATCGCCGATCTGCTGCAAGATCCGACTTTGGTCGGCAAGGTTTTGCTCGTTGTGTGTGAAAAGCACTGCGAGAAGATGTCTATCTCTCTCTGTGTGTGTGTGTGTGTGTGCGCATACAGAGAGACAGAATGAAAATCATTTGCGTCCTGCCTCGCTGCACGCACATATCATGGCCACGGGAGCCTTTCAAGTTTTCGTTGGACATTGGAATAAAAATAAATGTTGGCTATAGGTCTCAGGTCTGTATCGCATCCTGGTGAAATATCTGTCAGTGTGTAATCCCTTGTCAGCGATCAATCTTATAGTGTGAAAACCACAACGATATCATGACAAGACAATTTAAAAAAAGTGCAGTGTGAAATACTTTAACAATCCAATAATCGCCGACCACTTAAATATTGTACAGTGTGTCTGAGCCTGAAGATAATAATAAATATAGTCAAGATAATGAGACACTCACCTCTGTGGCAGGGCTGATGTTGTTACTAAGGAATCCTGTCAAAGCTGCCACTTGACAGGAGAAGTAAGGCAGAGCCCAGTTCTCTCGCAGAGGAATGGCATAGTCCACTTTGGTTGCATCTGATCTGCGGGAAATAAATGGTAAAAAAAAAAAAGAATATATATTGTTGGTGTTAGTGAGGTAATACATGCATTTCAAATGGACACTTGATTGATTAGTCTGCATAGGAAAAGTTACAGGACAGTACAGTTCACCGATACAAGTTAAACTAAAAGGATAAACACTGTAAGAAAGCCTCTGGGCTTGTATCAATTGGGATCCTTTTTTAAACTCATACAACGTTAACATTTCACAGACTACATGAGTTATGGATATAAAGGACTGGGGCCAATAATGGAAATAATGAATGCTAGAAGTACAAGGGAAAATGTTTTTCCATAAAACAGGAATGAGGTTCTCAAATTCCACTCACCGATTGATGACATACCAGGCCACAGCCAGCATACCTGCTACCCAGCTACCACTCATCACCCAGCTACACACGAACAGGGCGGTGACATAGACAGCCTGAAGGCCTAACACTGCTCCGATGTAGAAATAAATTGGCTCTATCAAGTCCTGTTGGATGCAGGAAGAGGATAGTCTGATACCTCAAGAATTTTTCACACACAAAGCAAGCATGTACTGTACAATTAATGTCTACATTAGAAGCCACTTTTTCCTTTTCCTTTGTCAATTATTGTATAAGACTTATCCATAGTTTCTAATGGTACATGCATGCCATAGTTTCTAATGGTACACACATGCAAACATTTGGCTAATTGTGACTCATTCACCACAGTGTCACTGTCAACACACAGTGGGGGATGATTCTGAGCATTTTAGCTCTATAATAAATCTTATGGGTTAATAAAAGCTGTTCTATCAAAACCATTAGTATACATATCATCAATCTTTTATTTATCCTTTAGTTAAGGGTTTAAATCTGCTGCCGTACTGGGACTGCAGTTATGCACAGAGCCTACTGTCTTCAGACTGAGTACACGGTAATACTTTAACTGTTACCAATATTCTAAAGACACTATTCTGGATAGCCTGAGTTCGCTTGAGAGGCACTGGGCTGACCTGGCTTTCTGTGACTCTGTAGATGAAGCTAGTGATGACTTCTGGGTACAGGGAGAGCCGCTCCACTGCATTGATGGTCTGACCAGCAACGGTCCTGTTATCTACAGTTAGCTCATAAAACCCTGAAAAACACAAACAGGTAAGAACCCACACAAACTGAAAGAAAGAGAGCAGTGTGCATGTCAGTTCAGGGTTTCAAAATTAGCTACCTATTGGGCTATAAAGAGGTAAGATCATTCAAATTCAGAGGAGAGACACATTTATTGACATTTAGTTCCAGCAATATATATATATAAGAGAAGAAATGACTGCACCTCTTTCGAAAGTTGGTGCTGACAGCATGTGCTTGTAGTAGTAATAATAGAGACCACTGCCTCCCTGGAAGGTGATTTCACGCTCAAAATCCTGAGGTGCAGGACAAAAGAACAACAACATGCAGTCAACTGTGGAATTTGCTGTCAGGTGACTTGGCTGATGACAATAATGCAACCTACCGGTCTACTTGAAAACCAAAACTTCCTGTCATGGTAGGCCGAGAGGTACACAGCGTAAAGCATGCCACATGCAACCGCTGCCAGACACCCAAAGAACAGTTTCACCACCCGCTGAAGAATCACCGCTGAGAAGTGAAGAGATAATAATGATGATGACATGGCAGTGACATTGCCTGTTGTAGTGATGATAGTCTCGCGTGGCCAGACTGTTGCCTCCCACAACATTCAAATGCTTCTGTCATACAGTCTGGAGAACGGAAGCTCTGATCATAAGTAAACGATAAAGCGGAAGTGAAGCCTTCCCACTTGTTTTGTCTTTACATTTGCGCAAATGTGTCCTAATAAATTAAAATCATCTAAGCATAGCCTATAATAGCTTGCTGCTTAGCAGAAATAGAAATACAAATATATAGTTTTGCAAACGGAAATGCCAGCTTCTGTACTCGGATTTCGGGAGATATAGTTCCAGACGCTATACAGCATTCGGAGATAGTGGAATAGTTGTCTGGCTAAGCGAGACTATAGTGATGATGTCACAGTAAACGCTGTGTGGTTCTCAGAATTAGAAATATTGCTTTGAGAACTAAGTCTGGAATATTTTGTCTGGCATATACCTGTATATACACCTGCATACTTACAACTGGAGGTGCCCCTGGAACTTTCAGCGGTCAACTTGTCGCTGGCGGTGACCTCTTCTTTAGGTTGAGCGTCCTCATTCTCCAGCTCCTTGTCATCCTCATCCTGCACCTTCAAATCCTCCTCGTCCTCATCTTTCACCTCTTTGCCAGCTGCAGCAGCTGAGTCACTTCCCACATCCTCCTGTGGGTTTACCCCCAACGGACCTTCATTCACACCTGCACCACAGCAGAAACTGTAGTTCAGGGACCTTTACTACTACGACGAATCAAAAGTATTTTCATTAACCCAGTGGTTCTCAAACTTTTTCATGTCAAGGACCCTGAAATTGACACGTATTACCCCGCAGACCCCCATTTGAAAAGATATACAAGGGACCCCCATATAAGAGAAGATTTTACAGATTCTCAACCATTTTAATTTCGACGACCCCCAGTTTGACATGTTTAGGCTACATACCCCCATTTCATAATGGCATTATTTCTATCTCTGGGACCCCAACTTATTGTAAAATCAATGCTAATTTAACTCAGAGAGTGTACACATTGTGTCCATGTGTACACTCTCTGAGTTAGACCCATCAGGGTCCATTTGGTTCCTAACTATCATTTAGTTGAGGAGCTCCTGGAACTCCCTCAAGGACCCCTGGGGCCTGAGGGTCCCCGGGCCTCACTTTGAGAACCAGCGCATTAACCCATTTGGAACTCTCAAGTGTACACATACCCAATGGGTCCACTTGGTAACATGTGTACACTAAAGAGTTTAAAGGATTTTAGTCAACTTACATGTAGTGTGTGAGTCCTCCTCGTCTTCCCCTTCCTCCCCTCCAAGCTTCTCAGTTTTCCGACATCTTAACTCAGTCATGACTGGAAATTAAAGCCCAAGTCACCCGAGTTGACCAGACAACATCATGCTAGCTGGCTGCTCGTGTAACGCCTGTGTGGCTGGTGAGGCGAGTGCCTCAATAATGCTATGAAATAAACAAAGTGTTCCTCCAGGAAGGAAGGCAGCGGTTAGCTGCCTGCTAGCAGCTGCTGCCTTGTGGAAATGTCAAGTATAACCTGCTACGAGAGAGCGCGTCACGCTGTAACATTCAAGACTGCTCTTCAAAGCAAGAACCGGCAAAGCTGTGTTGTTCCCAGGCCTTTTACAAATCAAATAATACCATATCATGTGAAGATATGCATGATGTCTGGCGAGAAATTCAGATTGTGCTCCACAAAGTCAAAACGCCACTTTCTGGCACCACCAGGGCATGGCGGAAGTTGCGGATGCAAAATTGCAAATAGAACAGGCGAAGAAGAACTGAACAAATAAATAAAATAAACTTCAATAAATAAAATAAACTTCAAACCAGTTTTATTTTTTAATTTACAGTCAATGTTGCAGACAGACACATTTTGTCTTTCAGTTGACCGATAGCTTGAGTCACTTTGAAGTTAGTTACAATGAGATACCAATTATTTTTTATGTTGGAACTTTATATATCACAATCTTTTCACCAAGAGATTCAAAACAACAAAAATATATTTTTGAAAACCTTTAGCAGTTCTACCACCCAGTATGCTTTACACGTGCTATAAGCTCCACCATGTATTATTCAAACAAAGCAGAACAGTAGTTATAATGTACATTCATATGTATCAATGCTGATACATAGGTTTTTCTTACAGGCTATTCCCGATGACACAAAAGTAAATCAGGTAAAAGGCAAAGTAGAAACCATGTGTATAAAATGTATTCACACTGAACGTGAACAGAACCAATATAAGTCAATTAATACATTTATTGCACTTCAAATCAAAATATTAGAGATATATGACCATTGTAAGCATTGGACGGTATGAAAACTACACATTATGATTATTGTGGCAAAAATAGACCCTTGGCTAATTGTGAAAATCAAAATATACTTAAAACTTAAAATTACACTTAAGTTAACCACTTGAACTGCCAGCATCCCTAACCTAGGGGGAATGTTACAAAAAATGGCCGATCTACAAGCTCTCTGGCCATCATTGATTTGGAGAAAAAACACAAATGACGGTGAAAACTATGTATTAAATTATATATATTTTAGGCCTATATTTTAATAGAACACTATGTAGCAGATACCTGTACTCATTTTTCATACAACTTAAGTCACGACTTCAATGTTGCATTTCTCCAATATTACCCTTAAGATCATGGTAATTTCTGGGTGTTTGGCAGTACTCTTCTTAAAGTTAATCAAAGGCTCATCATCAGAGCTGTCACTTGATGACTTTGGAGACACGTGAGAGGCAGTCTTCATCACGGCAGTCTTCTTAATGTTTATCAAGGGCTCATCATCAGAGTCACTTGATAATCTGAGTTCCAAGCTCTCACCAGCATCATCATTCTCATCATTCAAACAGGAGGGGTGAGAAACACTTGATGACTCTGGACAAATGAGAGGAGACAGTATCAGATAAAAAGTTAGCCCTAGAATATTTGATCTTACATACTGTACATTAATTGTATTCCAAATACACAGCCATAGATCGGTTATATATATCCGTGCATACTTATCGCTGCGGGATCAATCTCCTCCGCATTACGAGTGTACTCACCCAATGATTCATTCCTAAGACTTGGAGTTAGATATTGTCCTCTAGTTTCATATTCCTTTCTGCCAGAAAACGTGTGTTTTCCACATCTACACGGACGACATTCTCTCTGGGCCAGGGGCCCAGATTGAGTGCAGGACTGAATATATCAAAACTAGAGGACAATATCTGACTCACAAGTCTTAGTTAATTATTGGGTGAGTACACACAAAGTACGGATAACATTTACCGGAATGTCACAGAGGTCAGTCTGCTAACCGGGCGCTGATATGACAATCTATGGCTGTGTATTTGGAATACATTAAATGTATGTAAGATTAGACAAGAAAAACAGCAATGTGTTCAAGAGGTCATCCAATAATACCAAACTCACATTTCTATGCCATTCTCACAACAATTATATGTGTGGGAATTTTTCAAATGCATTCTTGTCTCTTACCCAAAACAGTACTCCTCCTTGCTGGTACAGAGGTCCTTACAGGTTTCTCCTGCTTGCATTTCAGTTTTTCCAAAGGCACATCGTCATCTGAACTGCTATCTGAACACAATGATACTAACATAATGGAAAAGGTGAAGTCATAAAATTAGTTCATGTTGAATTTTTCCCCATTTACTTATGGACACAACAATAATATTTACTAAATGTTACAGTATATCCAACTGGTCAAACCTTTAGTTTGTGTTCTCCTCTTGTTGCACTTCATTTGAGTCCTTTCTTTAGAAAGAGCCTTAGTTGTTTTCTTTTTCACCAAAGGTTCATCATCTGAGCTGTCACAATGTTCTAGACATGGAACAATAATACATTATATTTGGGAGGAAAAACAAAACATGGGCAAAAAGAAATTAGATGTGAATGCAAAGTAATTGAGAACAGTTCTCATATTAATATGTACCCTGTTTATGTGGAATAATAGCTCTTTTTATTTAAGGTAGTTTTTCTTGATGTTACAACAGATGCCGCTCTCTTTTGTTGTGTCTTACGTGTCACGGCAAGTTCACTTTGTTCATCATTTGATGCTGTTTTAAATATCTAATATTACAGATAATTATAATGTTTCTTTTTTGTACACTCAGAACACTTATGCTGTAGTCTCACCTTTCTGGCCTCTTTTGAGAGTTGTTGGTTTCCTCCCAGTTTTGTTGGACACTTTCCTCAAATGTTTCTCATCTGAGCCATCTTCCTTAGTCAAATCTGAAATGGTTGGATAAAACAGATATTTACAAATAGGCCCCTTTACCTTTCCAAAAAATAAATCCCAGAAGATATCTAGTCTCATATCACAATGTCAATGAGGTATGTGCTTTTATGTTAAATGTCAACCTAAACTACAATATTCTGTAGTGATCTCCTCCCATCCAAGCCATGTACGACTAACACTGTGTCAGCAAAGACCGTTTGGTAGAGCATTTTTTTAAACAAGAATACAATCTTACTTATAGAACTATTTCAGCATATATAATAATGAAAAAACATTCAATGTATCAAAATAAAAATGAATTAGTATAAGTTGTAATTATTCATAGTAAATAGTACGTTTTTAATACTTTAGTTGCCTCACTACCTTTACTATCAATTGACAAATCTACCATTTGGTAGAGCATGTTTTCAAAAATGATTTGACCATTATTAGATTTATTTTTATTGCATCAAGTTACATATTCATGTTCAGTCATCTCTGAGATAATATGTAAAATAAATCATCCTATCTTTGAAATTCCTGCAAAACAGCACCCAGATGTCAGGAGTGAGTTTGTCGTGTTTGACTTCCTCTGTGCCCTGAAGTGGATATTCTTGGCCATAACACCTCAACCAAATGGTAGAGATGGCTCAATCAGGTTGAGTTAAGTTCAGCATTGTTTTCAAAGAGAAATAGTCCCAAAAACATCCCAACCACAGTCTGTTTAAGATGTTGCCGCATGGGAAAGGACTACGCAGTCTCAAAGCTACTGGAAACAGACAGCAAAAAAGCTTCTTTCCACGCACAATCAGGCAGATGAACGAACTGTTAAGAATGAGAATGATCCAGGGAAAAGGGAAACGCTAGCCAAACAGATTCACACAACAACACAAAACTTTGAAGAAAGGGTCTGTAATAGTTCAAGCAATAAATTATAGACTTTTGTACCTGCTGTCCTTTTCATCTGAGAGTTGCCATTGCTGCTTTTCCTCTCAATATCACTAGTTGCTGATTTCTTTGCAAGAAGAGAACTTCTAACGTTTATCAGGGGTTCATCTTCGGAACTGTCATCTGATTCATGCAACACAAAGAAACGTTATTGTAGCAGGTGCAGTACTGAAGGCTTGATGCAACAGGTGAGTTATTTATGATTAGCGGTAGAGACCCACAATCACAGGTTTATGACTGTTTTGCACAGTGGTCAGTAGCTTCATGCCCTGGTGCAAAATCCTTCATCTAATTTTTATATATATTATTAATCTGATTCCCTTTGAATCATGGGTTTAAAACGTGTGCCAGTGATACCTTAATTACAGACAACCACAAGGCATACAAGAGACATCATACAAAGTATAAATAAATGCATATAAAATGATCACCTGTTGTCTTATTTTCTGTGCAGTCCAGTTTTTTCCCATTGCTCTTCGTCTTTTGTGCTGCTGAAGACGTCTTTGTTTTCTTTATCAAAGTCTCATCATCTGAAGTGTCTTCCATCGCTGCTAATAACAGAACACACACACACACACACACACACACACACACACACACATCAGTATGATACCATTCTCGTAACATTTCTAGGTGTGTTCAATAAGGTTTCATAGTCCTTTCAATTCTAATTTCTTACCCAAAACAAGATTGCTCCTTGCTGGTACAGAGTTTTTCCTTACAGGTTTCTCCTGCTTGCATTTCAGTTTTACCAAAGGCACATCATCATCTGAACTGCCATCTGAGCACAACACGATACGGTGACGTGACCGCAATGGAGCTATCATAATGGAAACGGTGAAGACATGAACATAAAATTATACTGGTAATCATGGCATTATGTTGTTTGGGTGCATGCAAGCGGTCAGCAAAATATGACTGCTCTGTTCGCCCCCTCTTCATTCAATGATACCCGCCGGTGAACAGCTGACTTTACTATTACCACCTGACTGACGTAGCCACCAACACCACGTGACCGATTTGTGAATAGCGAGACCAGTGAAACCATAACAACCCATTAAAATCTCTATACCTGTCACCAACATTATACAAAGTAATAAAACCAGTAAGACTCCCTAATCGGGAGATAAGCGAACGTCACATCGCATACAGAAACTTTAGAAGGCAATCGTAGCCAATCAGGAGGGAATATGGGAAATGGGACAGATCCATGTTGATGACATGACTTTAGAGATACTGTGTACCGCTTTGCGCGATTTTATGCCCAACTCTGTAGGAGCAGTGTCCAAAAATGTGTTTTGCAAAAATCTGCCTGATGGTGGCGCTAGAAGAGGTCCATGTGAGAAATCAGGGGCGGAGGATGTGATTTGCCATCCAAGGAGTGTGTGTGCAAAGTTGCCAACGGTGGCGTGACAGACGGAGGGACAGCCGGTGGAGCTTTTTCAGTAAATGCATGTAAAATGATCACCTCTTGTCTTATTTTCTGTGCAGTCCAGTTTTTTCCCATTGCTCTTCGTCTTTTGTGCTGCTGAAGACATCTTTGTTTTCTTTATCAAGGGCTCATCATCTGAAGTGTCTTCCATCGCTGCTAATAACAGAACACACACACACATCAGTATGACACCATTCTCTTCTAACATTTCTAGATGTGTTCAATAAGCTTTCACAGTCCATTCAATTCTTACCCAAAACAGGACTTCTCCTTGCTGGTACAGAGGTTTTCCTTACAGGTTTCTCCTGCTTGCCTTTCAGTTTTACCAAAGGCACATCATCATCTGAACTGCCATCTGAGCACAATGCGATACGGTGACGTGACCGCAATGGAACTATCATAATGGAAAAGGTGAACAGAAGACATGAACATAAAATGAGTCATTCTTAAATCATTGCCCGCCACATGACAAGTTATGTTTTTTTAACGCTGGATGCCGATGTTCGCTAGCCTATGGGTCACCAAATATTTTCTGATTCCGGGATCGTCATGATGTAACTGGAAACAAGCCTTTTTGATGTTGTTTTTTTTGGGGGGTTGGGGGGTCGCCCCTTTGGAAAGTGAGCGGGCATATTGTTATGCCATAGAAAAAGATTCAAAATCTCAGTGTGTTTTCAAATGACACTAAAAAGTATACAAGAACAAGAGACATCATAAATGTATAAATAAATGCATGTAAAATGATAACCTGTTGTCTTATTTTCTGTGCAGTCCAGTTTTTTTCTATTGTTCTCAGTCTTTTGTGCTGCTGAAGACGTCTTTATTTTCATTATCAAGGGCTCATCATCTGAAGTGTCTTCCATCCCTGCTAATAACAGAACACACACACACACACATACAGCATGATACTGTACCATTCTCATAACATTTCTATGTGTGTTCAAAAAGGTTTTATAGTCCATTCAATTCTCTTCTATTCTTACCCAAAACAGGAGTCCTCCTTGCTGGTACAGAGGTCTTCTTTACAGGTTTCTCCTGCTTGCATTTCAGTTTGACCAAAGGCACATCATCATCTGAACTGCCATCTGAGCACAATACGATACGGTGACGTGACCGCAATGTAACCATCATAATGGAAAAGGTGAAGACATGAACATAAAATTAGTAATCATGGCATTATATTGTTTGGGTGCATACAAGCGATAAGCAAAATATGACTTCCCCGTTCGCCCCCTCTTCATTCAATGAAACCCGCCGGTGAACAGCTGACTTTACTATTACCACCTGACTGACGTAGCCACCAACACCACGTGACCGATTTGTGAAAGGCGAGACATTGGGAAGTGAGCGGGCATATTGTTTTGCCATAGAAAAAGATTAATAATCTCAGTGTATGTTTTCAAATGACACTAAAAAGAAGAATACAAGATACATCATACAAAGTATGAAATGCATATAAAATGATCACCTGTTGTCTTATTTTCCGTGCAGTCCAGCTTTTTTCCATTGCTCTCCGTCTTTTGTGCTGCTGAAGACGCCTCTGTTTTCTTTATCAAGGGCTCATCATCTGAAGTGTCTTTCATCCCTGCTAATTACAGCGTACACGTACGTACACACACACACACACACACACACACACACACACACACACACACACACACACACACACACACACACACACACACACACACACACACACACACACACACACACACACACACACACACACACACACACACACACACACACACACACACACACACACACACACACACACACACACACACATTCTCATAAAATGTCTATGTGTTCAATAAGGTTTTATAGTCTATTCAATTCTCTTCTATGCTTACCCAAATCATCATCATCATCTGAACTGCCATCTGAATCCCTTGCACCATTGCGCTCATACCAGCTCGGGGGGCGCAATACGATACGGTGACGTAGCCGCGATGGAACTATCATAGTGGAAAAGGTGAAGACATGAACATAAAATGAGTCATTATTAAATCATTGACCACTACGTGACGAGTTATGTTTGTTATGCTGAATGGATGGCGCTGTTCGCTAGCCTATGGGCCTCCAAATATTTTTTGATTCCGGGGTACGTCGCCTGATGATGTCATGACGTAACCGGAACCAAAACAGCCTCATTGTTTTGCCATGGAAAAAGATTAATAATCTCAGTGTATTTTTTCAAATTACACTAAAAAGAAGAATACAAGAGACATAAATGAATGCATATAAAATTATCACCTGTTGATGTCTTATTTTCTGTGCAGTCCAGTGTTTTTCCATTGCTCTCCGTCTTTTGTGCTGCAGAAGACGTCTTTGTTTTCTTTATCAAGGGCTCATCATCTGAAGTGTCTTCCATCGCTGCTAATAACAGAACCCACACACACCAGTATGATACCATTCTCATAACATTTCTAGGTTTGTTCAATAAGGTTTATAGTCCATTCAATTCTCTTCTATTCTTACCCAAAACAGGACTCCTCCTTGCTGGTACAGAGGTCTTCTTTACAGGTTTCTCCTGCTTGCATTTCAGTTTTACCAAAGGCACATCATCATCATCTGAACTGCCATCTGAGCACAATGCGATACGGTGACGTAACCGCAGTGTAACGATCATAATGGAAAAGGTGAAGACATGAACATAAAATTAGTAATCATGGCATTATATTGTTTGGGTTCATGCAAGCGGTCAGCAAAATATGACTTCCCATGAACTGTAAAGCCTTATATATTATGAATCGAATTCCCTTTTGAATCATAATGAGTTTAAAACTTGTGCCAGTGATACAGTACCTTAATTACATTGCCATGGAAAAAGATTAATAGTGTATTTTCAAATGACACTAAAAAGAAGAATACAAAGTAAAAATAAATGCATGTAAAATGATCACCTGTTGTCTTATTTTCTGTGCAGTCCAGTTTCTTCCCATTGCTCTCTGTCTTTTGTGCTGCAGAAGACGTCTTTGTTTTCTTTATCAAGGTCTCATCATCTGAAGTGTCTTCCATCCCTGCTAATAGCAGAACACACACATACAGTATGATACCATTCTCATAACGTTTCTATGTGTGTTCAATACGGTTATGGTCCATTCAATTCTCTTCTATTCTTACCCAAAACAGGACTCCTCTTTGCTGGTACAGAGGTCTTCTTTACAGGTTTCTCCTGCTTGCATTTCAGTTTCGTCAAAGGCACATCATCATCATCTGAAGAACTGCACAAAGGGACTATAATAATGCAAAATGTTAAGACATGACCATCAAATTAGCCATTATTAAAACATTTGATGCATGGAGACACACACAATAACAGGTTTATGAATGTTTTGCACAGTAGTCAGTAGCTTTGCGCCCTGCTGAAATATCCTTGAGCCCATATTTGCTGCTCTAGAATGTCATGTAAAGATAGTATGAACTGTAATGCCTTATACAGTGAGTTCACTTGTGTCAAGCTCCGGAATAAAATAAAAACTGGCCAAATAAGCTCCACTATATATTGTAAGTTCAACATTTCGATCACACTCAGCTATTCATCAGATCCGAGTGTGATCCAAAGTTCAACAATAAGCAGTGGATTTCGTTTGGCCAGTGTGCAGACCTTATTTTTATTTTATGCTTTGTTCTCTGTCCTGCACCTGGCACATTTGGATGTGTGTTCAGCACCCTTCCCAAACTTCTCTGGACTGGAATGTCAGATAAATGTGAAGTGTAATACTTTATTGAAAGATAGAATGCACCATTCATGAAACAATACATTTTGCATACAACGGTAGCCACAACCAGACTCGATTAACCACCTCAGTAAACCGTTAGTATAACAGATCTGAGTTAGACTGTACTTGGTACCCCAAAAATAGCCCATCTACAAGCACATAGCATGCCACGAATCGATGTGTTGTAAGCTAGCTAGTAGAGCAGCTATTTTTGGTAAGCTTCCTCTCCAGAATAGGGATGCTGGGATTCAAGCGGTTAACTCCTCAATTGACACTAAAATGTTTCATTTGATTGAAGAATACAAGAGACAGTTACAAAGTATAAATAAATGCATGTAAAATGATCACCTCTTGTCTTGGTTTCTGTTCCATTTGTGCAGTCCAGTTTTTTTCCATTGCTCTCTGTCTTTTGTGCTGCCGAAGATGTCTTGGTTTTATTTATCAAGGGCTCATCATCTGAAGTGTCTTCCATCCCTGCTAATAAGAGAACGCACGTGCACATATTATACCATTCTCAAAACATTTCTAGGTGAGTTCAATAAGGTTTTATAGTCCATTATTGTCTCTTCTATTCTTACCCAATACTGGTACAGAGGTCTTCTTGACAGGTTTCTCCAGATTGCATTTCAGTTTTGTCAAAGGCACATCATCATCTGAACTGCCATCTGAGCACAAAGGACAACAATCATAATGGAAAATGTTAAGACATAACCATCGAATTGTGAATTATAATCAATAAATAATATGTTTTCCCCCTTTACTTATAACTAGAAGCTGCGTCTAGTCGGCGACCTGGCCAACTCGGAACAATGTAAATAGGGAATGAATGCCCCGCCCTTTAATGCAAACCCCATTATACCTGTTTTCATAGGATCCGTTTTGACCATCTGTCTGCCTGTGTCCATTTATGCCCATATATGGAGATATCTGTATCTGTCTGTCTGTCTGTCTGTCTGTCTGTCTGACCCGTTTTGAACATCTGTTTGCCTGTGTCCATTTATGCCCATATATGGAGATATCTGTATCTGTCTGTCTGCGTCCATTTTATGCCCATATATGGAGATCTTTGACCATCTGTTTGCCTCTGTCCATTTATGTCCATATATGGAGATATCTGTCTGTGTCCCTTTTATGCCCATATACGGAGATATCTGTCGGGTCGAGGCAAGGCCCCTGTATTGCACATATATGGAGATCTCTGTATCTGCCCATATGCCCATATATGGAGATCTCAGTCTGTGTCCCTTTTATGCCCATATATCTGTCTGTGTCCCTTTTATGCCCATATACGGAGACATCTGTCGGGTCGAGGCAAGGCCCCTGTATTGCCCATATATGGAGATCTCTGTATCTGCCCATATGCCCATATATGGAGATCTCAGTCTGTGTCCCTTTTATGCCCATATATCTGTCTGTGTCCCTTTTATGCCTATATACGGAGATATCTGTCGGGTCGAGGCTAGGCCCCTGTATCTGCCTGCAGTGATGTCACAATGACTCAGCGCTTGCGCCCGGCACTGCAGTGATGTCACAATGAGTCAGCGCTTACGCCGATTTTGCATGCCATTTACTAAACTTGTTATATTCATAATTTTCTTATGATGGTTAGTTAGACTTCCTACAATAAATATTTTGCTTATTTTTTTTTTACCACTTTTGTCTTTTCCCAAATTATTGTTCAAGTCCATGGTTGAGCTCTTTGTGGCTTCATGCAATGGGTTTTCATCTTTTTGTGGCTTCTTTAGAAAGGTTGTGAGGGGTACATCATCGTCTGTGAAGTAAGAGACATGATTTATCAAACACTTTGCAGATAGCAAGAGTAAATTCCGAGGCTTCCATAGAGCCGCAATATTGGTGAGTTTGACGTCGTTTAATACAATCAGATAGCAAAAAAAAACGTTTTGATGTATTGGCTAGATTCATCCGATTATAAAAAAAATCTAGTGTTGCAATTTGCGGCTATGTCTTCTCCATGTCAAATAGATATACTTCAATCGGACAAGGATACAGTTACAGTATATGAATTTCCCTCCATTCTATTTTCAAACGCGTCCCTTTCACACGGTAGGGAATGGCCGCACCGTGTGTGGCACCAACACAAACAGCATTTGTCAACAAACACAACTACAGCTTGGTTAAACATGCCAGTAAAGTGTCGATAGCAGTTCAATTGTGTCTCGGTTACCTGATGAGTCGTCTGTAACGCCTGTGAGGTGCATTTTGTTTTGGTTACGCGCGACGCGTTGTCAGAGATAATTATGATAATTTAAACTCCATAAACCGCTGAATGTTATTTTACTCTCCACTCCGTGTTGAATATGGCGCGAATGGCGTGACGAGGACGGTTATGATGCGTGATGATGATGACGACATCAGTGTGAGACGGATCCGGAAATACACTGGAAATACAGACAGAGAAAGAAAATAATGTGATATCAAACAATCTTTTGAGTATTACAGACTTTATTGTTACTGTTTCCACTACTCATTCATTTTGCCTACCAAGGTAAGATAATCGACCAGGCAATAACGCCAAAGACGATCAAACTAAAGCTATAATGTTGGACATTTCTTAACGTTGTGTCCCAGAGAAAGAGAGTGGTGGTGTTGTTCTGCATGACAAAGGAGCTATTCTTTTCATAACTTGTTAGATCATTGGTACAAGGTCAACTAAAATGAAACTCAGGTAAGCCTTGCGGCTTGTTTCAATTGAGACCCCTTTCTTTAACTCATATATAACATTGAATGACAGACAGATAGAACACAGTATATGCAGTAGATGTCAGAAAAAGAAGGAAAAATACAAGCTATACATTCTGTTGGAGAAATGATAAAATACACCCCCAACCATGAATTAAATGGATTACAGCAATTAAATTGTTGATTAATTGAATTCATAGGACCACAATGGAAACCACTTCACCTTTTGCATACTGTTAGTATTCAATCAATAAAAAATAAAAAAGCAATTCCCTATTAGATATGGATTTAGTGTCAAACATCATATTACTAGTACGCTGATTTCTGGTGATGGGTATTTATTTGACATATTTGTAGCCAGGCTTTATGCAGGTTAAAGGATATTTTTAGGAAGTTAAATATTCTTTAGTTCCCTATTCAGTTATTTTATCTTGCACTATTGAGCACCTTGGCACAACAAATTTAGCCTGGAAACCAATCAGATATCCCATTGCAAAAAAAAAAGAAAAAAAAAGGCCCTTGGCAGATTTGGTCTGGCATTGTGATAGACCTTGGAAATGAAGGCTCCACACAGAGATTCCAGACTAATATCTGGAGTAGGCCTATTACAGAGCGGGGATCGCATTCTCGCACACATCGCCACTGCAGAAATGTCAGATGCCTCTCGAGAACTCCATGTATGTGATCTGCCTCAAATCGCCTCAAATACACCTTGGTTGGTGGCCAAGAAACAACGACAAGTTTGTGCCCTGTTTAGAAGCTCTGACCTGACGGTCGCCACTCGCCATTAGGGCGTGTTAATTGTATATCTATGTGATATTTGTCTGGCCACCCATGCCAGGCTACTACATTTTCCTGTGGGACAAATACCATCCGTCTGTCTTTCAATGTTATATGAGATACTTAAAGTGTGGTTCCTGTGGAAATAAGCCTCGGCTTTCTAGGATCTCCTTTTAGTTGACCTTGTACCAGTGATTTGTACTGTCATGAAACTGTACTTTTTTCTATTGCAAACTTCTAATAAATTCTTCAATCAATCAATCAATCAAACCATTGATCTTCTTATCCACAGTATGTCTGTGCACCAGGTTGCCATGAGTTCAGAGGCAGCAGACCGGGTGGCAGCAGCAACTACTAGCAGACCCAGTACTCCAATCCAAACCTCCTGGTTTGAGTTCCTACTGGATGGCACACTGCTGGAGAAACACCTCCAGAAGGAATTCCCAGGTAAGATTTATTTTTTAAATTCTACTTTATATGTTCATGAATTGAATACCAAGGACCTCCAACGGAAACAAGACCACAAGTGCTTTTTTGGGGTGTTCCTTTTAGGCATGGTGTTTTGACTGTACTTGTACTGTACTACATTTCTTGTTTGAATGTACTTGTACTGTTCTTTTTGTCTAGACCGCATTGTTTGTCTGAAACAAATCTTTGCACCAAAAATTGCCGACCCACAAGCTTGTTCCGATGAGCTGTGAACTTGTAGATTTGCTAACATTCCACACATGATGGTTGCTGCGATTCAAGTGGTTAACTAATGGATTGAAATTACTTTATTTTTTGAAATAAATTAATATATACAGATCTCACTCTCTTTCTCCCTCTCTATCTATAAGTAAAATGTTAAATAAGTTACACAAATTGTGTACAGTACACCCTGCAAAGTATCATGAATATTTGCAATTTTCCCCATAGACCCAACCAACGTGCAGCTGATCATCCAGTTCCTAGAGCAGGCCTCCAAGCCGTCGGTAAATGAACAGAACCAAGTACAGCCGCCGGTGGACAACCGCCGGAACCGCACTCTGAAGCTGTTGGCGCTCAAAGTGGCAGCATACATGAAGTGGGACCTGGACACACTGGAGAAAGGGTTAGCCTGGTTTTGTTTGGGTTTGCCCAGTGCAAAATATCTTTTAAGTATTTGCCATTTTTTGCATTTCTGAATGCATGATCTGTCATTGGTCGGTCTAATTGTCCATATACAAAGTGTATCTCCTCCATATTTCTAAATATGTATTTGGCCACAGACACCCATCTCCAAATATTTAGTTCCAGGGACCACCAGAAGCAAACCTTTGGTTAAAATGTTCGCTTTAAAAATACATATACAGTATTCAAAGATTAGCAAAAAATAGCAGATCTACAAGCTTGCAGCGCGCTGTGAGCTTGTATATCTGCTATCTTTTAATAGTTAAGCTATCATCACTATAGTGAAGTGTTGACTCTCTCCTCTCAGCTTAACCATCCCTGTGCTGAACATGTTACTGAATGAGCTGCTGTGTGTGAGCAAAGTGCCCCCAGGGGTGAAACATGTGGACCTGGATCTGTCAACTCTGCCCCCCACCACCGCCATGGGCGTCATCATCTACAACCGTTGGTGAGTACAGCCTAATTTATACTTTGTTGAGTTGTCGACTGACCGCATCATATGACAATAAAAACTATTTCCTAAATAGTAGTTTTGAAATTCCTTATACTAAGTTTATACATAGTGTAATTTAGGTTTCAGGGACAGTTGTCCCATAGCTTAATCACTTAAATATACTGTACTTCACAAACAACACTGATCTATGAGCTCACAATGCGTTACATTTGTGTTGATTTTTTATTTTATTTTTTTAAGAAAATATTTTCACATAATATAATAAATAACATGCCCAAAATAGGTTGCCGTGACTTATGATTTCAAACCACAACTACTTGGTTTGGTGTTAAGATTTTTGAGGAAAAACAAGAAGCTAAATTCACCGGACAGCTTGACTGGGACTTTTAATTATCAGTACAATGCTATAAGAAATACATAATGTTAAATATATCTTCATTTTGACTTTCTGATTACAATATATTTTTCTTTTTGTCATGAAGGGCCATCAGAACGATAGTGCTGAGCAGTTTTCCTGAGAAACAGAACAAGCCTGGGCCGCACCAGATGAACATGTAGGCCTTTTCAATTCTCCTCTCTACTTTTAGCTTCTCCTTATTCTTTAAAAATGTTTATGCAAGAGTCACACGAAAAGGGCACACTCTAGCCTGAAATACAATTACAAGAATAATGTCATCGATGTGTCACTGTTGTATTTCCCAGGTTGAGTATTGTGCAGCAGGAGAAAGAAATGACAGAAAATATCCTCAGTGTGGTGAGTAAACAACAAACTGAGCTTTACTAACATATTCTTTTTCGGTCTTGTAGGTAGGGTTGGCCAATTAGTTCAAAATATAAAGATAAAAAATAATAATTGTTCATTAATCGAGGCAAAAGTTTTAAATAATCATACCATATTGCCCGGCCCTGGGACATACTAGTGTCATGTCCAGGGGGTGTACTTTTACATCAAGCTGTCTCACACCACATAAACAGCAGACAGGCTCCTGCCCTATGGGCAACATAGATTGGCAAGGCTTACTTACTTTACTTACTTATATCGCCCAGCCCTACTTGTAGGTATGGTTTTGCTAATTTGCTATACTCAATTCTCCATCATGTTTTCAACATTTCGACCCCTTCAGCTGAAGGAGCAAGCTGCTGACTCCATCAGTGTCTTGGAGGGTGCGCTGAGGCTGAAGAAGGACTTCTACATCCACACACTAAGGACACTGGACCTGCTGGCTGCTGAGGCCGGCACCACCAACGGAGAGACTGAGTCGTCCACTGCAGGTCTCTGCATCAGTGCCGAGGAGCTACACTGTCAGGTTAGATCTACACATGCTAGTGTTTCTCAACCTTTTTAAATTCATGGACCCCCAGTTTGATATGCATTAAGCCTCTGTTTCTCAACCTGTGGATGATGATATTGCAATTGGGCCCCTAAATAACTGACACATGATTTTAATAATGTAAAAAAAATAAACTTGAAATGTTAGTTTTCATTGTGATACACACACAAACTTCCATTGATCCCAACCGGATCCCATTCATACCGGTTGATGCTTTTATTCTTGGCCAAAGAAATACCTTTTTGAAAGATAATTACACCATTTTATCACCACATTATTATGTAGTATACAATTACTGTATCTGTATTTACTCACGAAGCAAACATGAATACGAATTAATTGCACTAAATAAATGCTCCCGGTGTGTAAGGACCTTAAGAGATTTTTGCTATAAATGATGCATTCTGAATGTGTTAATTAATGTACTGCAATTCTGGACAAGTTAATCAAACCTACCCTTGATGTAACCCTTATCTTTAACAGGTGCATTATGACTTGGGAGGTATTTACTTCCAACAAGGCTGCACAGACCAGCCGGCTTATGAGAAGGCGCGGGAACACTTCAGACAGACCAGGGAGCTGTTACAGAAGGTATAGTACACCCATGTGTTCATTCTGGGTTTGGTAATGACCTTTACTAATTACAAAACGTAACCTTTGTGTGGCCCCAGGAAGAGTAGCTGCTGCTGATGTAGTACTACGTAGTAGTTAAACAATTAAGCTGTCGGAAACAATGGTTTGTCTTTAATGCAAGGCAGCTTAATTTACAAGTACACCTCCTGGACATGATGCTAGTATGTCGAAGGGACTTGTCCCCAGTCCAACCACCTGAGTGCCAAGCAGGATGGCATTGGGTAAAGGTTCTATAGTCTTTGGTATGACTCGGCTGGGGATTGAACCCATATCTCTGTCTCAGGGCGGACAATAACCACAACTCCACTGAGTGGTTGTTAAAGTAACTTGCTCCTAAATGATTCTAAATCTTAAGCAAATTCATTACAACGATTAAACATTTTTGATAGCCAATGGCAAATACATTTTAATTATGGGTTAGCATGTGAACTTGGAAGATCCCTGAAATTAAATATAGAATGCTTTCCCAAACATACTGTAAAGTGTTATCCCACCAGTAGGTTTTTGATCTCTCAGAATGTATCTTTATCTGACTTTTAGCTGGACTCAACTCTCCATGTGCACCTGGACGAGAAGCGACTGGCTGGCTACTGGAATGCCTGTAGGGCCCTGACAGGAGCCTTAGACCCCAGTGACTCACATAGCACTCCCTATGGACAGATCAACAGCCTGATCAGGACACACAACTACCAGGTCAGAACAGACTGACAACAGACCTGCACCCCCTTCATTTCAATTTCATGCTCAACACTTGATTTGTCTTTATATTGAAAAACAAATGAAAAACTCAACAAATACTCATAACAGGTAAACACAGGATATATAAAACATGAACACATTTAATGATATATTTAACTCATTGACTGAGAAATGTAAAGAAAAGAAAAACTTTACTGAATGCAATGTATATTCGCAAGAGTACTTTGGACACAATAAATGCATTGTAATGCTGCTACAGATATAGTTTGACAAATGTGTATATATACTTTATTATACTGTATATTCTGGTCAGGAATGTCTAGTGCTTTGACATTGTTCTGAATTTTAAATTTTAAATGTTTTGTCATTCTTTCAAACTCCCCTCTAGGCTCTTATTGAGGCCTTCATCAAAGACAATTTGTCTCGCAGCTTGCCAAACCACTTCAGACAATCTGTTCTCAGGGAGTTTCTGCATAAAGTCCAGCAAGGGTGAGTTAACCATCATCACGCTATTCATTGTAGGGCATGGCAAAATATCAATATTATATTGATATTGTCTATTGTGATATAAGATTAGATATAGTTTTGGATTATTAAACAGCTTTCAAATACTGAAATAAACATTATCCTTTCACCATTGCTAAACCATAAACTCTGGAAACTAATTATTGTATTAGAATTTTTGTTGATTAATTTGTACAGCCCTAATTCAAACGCTGATTAGTCTGATTTTAACGTTTTATAATGTTGATTTGTTGCTGTGTGCAGTGACAGGGGCCTTGAAGAGGTGTGTCACAAGCTGTGTGTGTGCAACTCTGTGCGAGACGCCTTGGAGGGAGAAGTCCTCAGTGTGCGTTTCCAGCAGCTGCTCCTGAGACCTAGCAAACGAATGGTGGACTTCATACTGGAGGTACAAAGTAACCAATTTCCCACCATAGATTGAATTACTTTACCTACTGGGGAGTTAAGCCTGAGTTATACTCAGTTGCAATGTCAAGTGGTCTTAGAACGTTCTGGTGAGTCAGTAGGCAGGAAGTGAACAACATACGCTCAGGGAGTCTTGGGTTTGACTTGGGTCTAAATGAAAGAGCACATTTAATTTAAATGATATTTCTTCTCCTTGCAGGTGTGTACGCGATCACTGGAGAAGGATCGTCCGTCTGAAACCTCCAGAAGAAATATGGCCAACTTTATGAAGTGAGTGAGTTGCATCTCTTTTGGTGTAGTACTGTACTTTTAACCTGTTAACAATCCTGTATAATTTGCAAAAAACGCCTATACACAGCGTACCCAAAGTAAATTGATTGTAGTTTTAAAACCATTTGGAGTAATGCATTGGGCATGGTCTCATTTTGAAGGAAACATTTTGAAGTTTTACCCAGAAATAAATAATCACTCTGTGTGCAACTGACATTGAGTAATGCAAGTTTTAACTTACTGGAATAGCAGGTTTTTAATCCTCGCCTAAATATGTTCAGTAAATAGATGCCTGCATAACACTGTTATTATCATATAGGAGCTGAAAAACACAATGTGGACACATTTTGAAGCCTTACCTAGCCCAATTTCAAAGGACATGATAAAACTACAGAATATGAATATTTTACACGTTTTACTAAGTGTATGTTTATGCGTTTTCATTTGGAGACATTTGCATATATCATATAAAAAGGTCAAAAAAGGGCTAATAGACTGGATTTTTTTTATTTTATTATTTTATTATTTTAATTTATTTATTATTATTATTATTTAATTTATTTATTTTACTGACAGCCCTAACACTCTTGGTCTGACATTCGGCGCCGCTGCTGCGTATTTACGCACGTCCAGTAGAGCCGTTAAGGTCTTTGCACATTGCTGCGTTTTTCGGGCCGAATATCGGAGTGAATTTCGGAGTGCGTGAATAAAAAAATCAACCTCACATTATGTCAATCACGTTTGCACACTGCCGCCGGTTTCGTATTTATTTTCGGACCAGGGTTGATTTTTTCCGATTTTCGCAGCTGTTGCACTGAGTCCCTTGCTCTCTCTCCCTTTCCTCTCTCTCTCCCTGGCCTACAGCTTTCGGATTTCCAAAACGCAACGAAAACACGCAGTGCAGTGTGCAACCACCTTTACGCAGGGTTTTTTGGGTATAGTTCACTTCAGCCAAAATAAAGTAGACACATTTTGTGGAGAATTTCATTGGCTATAAGAAGTGCCAGTCATCAGAACAACCTGCTGCCATTGGCTGAATATATGAGCCAGGAAACGGAGTCATGGACCTCCTCTGAGAACATACTATTGGTTGCTATTGGGCGACTGGGAGACGACTGAGACAGGACTAGAAGCTCCAATTGGGTGAAATGAAGTGTCAATCATTGTGTGGAGCTTGGAGGCTATTTTAATAGTATTCAGTTGTAAAACTGAAAACCTGAACTAGAGTTAGAAGCAAAAACACGTGAAAGATTGTCATACTCTGACATCACGCTTGTATCCATGACTATAGTTGTACAGAGGTTTCTTGGCAGAAAATGTGGTTTGGACTATGTACAAACAATGGATTTTATCATGTTTACCCTTCCTCTACACAAGAACATCATTGTTGTGGAAATATATGATGTTGTTGGAGTACAATCCAACTCTAAACGTGAGTAGCAGCAGATTTATGAATATTTGTTTGTTTGTTTATGTCGGACTTCTGCGTTGTTAGCGGCGTGAGTTTCGGTGCTATAATCAAATGGTTTGCGGATTCGGAATCACAAGAATCTTAGCTTTAAAATGGTATACAGCTTGGCAATGCAAGTAACACAGAGGCTTGTCTAAACGTGATTGTTTGTCAACAAACGGCCGGCGGGCCCACACCTGTTAAGAGGTTAAACACCTTGTTTGTTTTATTTGCCATGTCTTATTGTTTTTGTTTTATTTTCCCAGTGCAAATAATGTAAACACTTAGCATTGCATTAAGACTGTCTGCAACATATGCAGATTTGCATATTGCATGCATATTTATTTATTTAGTTCCTACTTGGCTAAAGTGTCCCTTCCTTTCAGGACCTTGTGTGAGAGCCTAGAGGAGCTTCCTTTGGTGTTCATGGTGTCGTCTCACAAGCTGTTCATGGAGCTTCTGAAGGAAGAGGAGAGGAAGGTCCTGGTGGAGCAGATGAGGAAAAGGTCGGCCACTATCAACCTCAGCGCCAAGCCCCTGCCTTCTTTCTATGACATACCAGGTACCTCCGAGCCCCTGCCTTCTTTCTATGACATACCAGGTACCTCCGAGCCCCTGCCTTCTTTCTATGACATACCAGGTACCTCCGAGCCCCTGCCTTCTTTCTATGACATACCAGGTACCTCCAAGCCCCTGCCTTCTTTCTATGACATACCAGTTACCTCCGAAACCATTGCTTTCCTTCTATGACCTCTATCAGGACAGGACAAATTAGATGTCCTTTATTATCTACTAGGGAAGATCATTTTGCTTAGGGCGGTACTGACGAACATTAAATACATACACCACAGTTAAGACACCACAGTAATAGTGGTGAACATTTCAATAATGAAAAACAAGATTTCACCCCAACGAGACAACAAGGAATGTGGACACATTCCATTTTTGTTTGCTGTAATTGTAGCGCATGTTGATAGTCTACACAGTAATATGCATTTTGTTTACAGCAGGAGCACTGAATCAATTTATTTGATAAAGTCACCCCTGCTCCAAATAAACACACACACACACACACACACACACACACACACACACACACACACACACACACACACACACACTCATTGTACATTGTACAGTAACAAATGAATAAATCTGACCGGTAAAGACATTTTCCCAGGACTTGGGTCCTGAGTCACCCTGCCTGAGTTTATTGTCCAGTAATGCCAGGCTCACTGCACTGTACTGTTATCCTAACATGCGTGATCCTGGTACTGACTGCACGGTGCTCTTTCTTTCCAAAGCCTCAGCCAGTGTGAACATTGGCCAGCTGGAGCAGCAGCTCATCCTGACCTTGGAGCCACGGAGGATCAGACAGATCCTCATTGAACTCCACGGCATGGCCGAACGGCCCTTCTGGAAGGTCAACAGCAAGGTAGGGGGGCAACAAATCCATGCGCACAAGATCTTCTATCGCATCACGATGATGAAACATGGGATTTTATAAAAGTAAATGAAAATAAAGGCACAACCTTAAAATAAGCTTATATTCTTAGTTGGAAGACTCGAAATATCACTGGTTCAAGATAAAAGCAAGATATTAGATATAGTGCACGCCATGCTGAAGTAGATCTCTGCTAAACAATACACACAATTTATTCTTCTGTGGTTGTTTTGTTAAAATGCCAAGTTCTCCCCTTTTGTGTTAACAGTGGGAGGTTCCTTCAGCCTACATCACTGTGATCCTTGGCACCAAAGACAACCTGACCAAGGACCTGGTTTACATCCTCATGGCCAAAGGCCTCCACTGCATCTTAATAAAGGTCTGTTTGAAGAAATGATAATCAGATTATCTTATTATTAACACAACATTGATCTTCTGGTGGTGTCTTGTGTGGAGTGCATGCTTGCACAAAAATCTTTCTTTTGCAAGAAATACATAAAAAAATAAAACATAATACTGACTTATTCCTGATCCGATCCCAATTTGAACGGGCAGGACTTCGCTCATGCCAGGCAGCTGTTCTCGGCATGTCTGGAGCTGGTAACGGAGTTCTCTCCCAAGCTCCGGCAGGTGATGCTGAACGAGATGCTGCTGCTGGAGGTCCGAGCACACGAGACGGCGGCGGCCGAGGGCAGCAGGGAGAGGCCGCCCCCTGACCTGGTCAGCAGGGTCCGAGGGTACCTGGAGATGAGGATACATGGTGGGTGGACTTTATGGTTTCACACCTATGGGACGTGTTTAACCACTTTAGACCTGGAATCCCTATTTTGGGCATGTCCTTATAGGCGAAATGCTTTCATATTTTTTCGAAAATAGGAGATCTACAAGCTCACAGCGTTTAACGACGAGTGGCAAACTTGGTAGATCAGCTACTTTCATTATTCATCGTACGACAAAGTATATAGAGCAAACCACGTGAGATCTACAAGCTCACACAGCGTTGGTTTGTAGGCTTGTAGATTAGCTATTTTCGCCGAAGAGACTTGGTGTAAATGGCAAAAACTATGCGTCCAAGGATAGAGCCTTTGGGGACCAAAGTCAAGTACAGTACATAGGATCTAAATGGTTAATAATTTAACATGTTATACTGTGACATGATGGAGACGGCATCATGGATTTTCTTTGTTTTTTTGTGCTTTAATATCTTACTGTACTACGTGCTGTTTACATTTCTGACTAATAAAGTATTCAATCAATCAATCATCGTTTACGCGGTCTCACCCCTGATGGTTGATGTGTTTGTTTTCAGATGTGCCTCTGCGTCAGGTTGTTGGGGAGGAGTGCGTTGCCTTCATGTTGAACTGGAGGGAGAACGACTATCTGACTCTGCAGGTGCCACAGTCTCTGGTGATGAACAACCCTTACGTTAAGGTGAGCACGCATTCTTTTTCCACTGTCTTTGACCATTTTTATAGCACTCACTTACAGTACACATCATGCAATGATTGGTCTTTGAGAAACAAACTTAGAGCCACCACGCAGTCTTGACAAAACAAAACTTGACACCCCTTTGGGCGACACGATAGCCAAATGGATACGGCACATACTGTACCACGTGGGTGCAAAATGACTTCTTCAGCATATTCCCGGTTCTAAACCTGGCTGGCCAGATAGTTCGCTGTGTGTAAAGCAGAAGTGAGAAAAAGTTGGGTCTGCAAACTACTGCTATATGGAGTACATCTACAGAGGAAGTGCAGCTTATGTTGAGGCTGCTTTGATTCTAGAAAGATCTCACATTTATAATGATGACCAGAATCAAATGACCAGTGAATGATCACATGTATTTAAAGGTCTGGTTTTGAAAATGTAGTGAAATTTATGAATTATGTAACTGGCTCATGACTACTGTATCGTGGAATCTTCCTCATTCATCCAGTCTAACAATGAATTGTCACGTCATCAAGCTTGGCTGCTTGATTAATCTCTTATCTGATCCCAGATTGACTTCCATATTTTCCCCTGATAGCTCGGTCAGCTTCTGGCCTCTACCTGCAAGGAGCTCCCAGGTCCTAAAGAAAGTCGGCGTACGGCCAAAGAGCTGTGGGAAGTGGTGGTGCAGATCTGCAGCGTGTCACTCCAGCACAAGAGAACAAGTGACGGCCTCATTAAACAAAGGGACTCCAGTATGGGCATCCTGCTCAGGTATATCCTGATTTAAACTTCGTTAAGCACTGGTATCTTGTGCTTTAAATAGCCAGTCTACAAGCTCACAGCGCGTTGTTATGTGGAAGAGCGGCTATTTTTGACGAACAACACCGACACGCAACAAAGAGTGAATGAAGCAAGAGGCTGATGTGTACCATTTTCTGACATAATATATAGGAATATTTTTGCGTTGTAGTTAGTTTGGTGCTTTGCAGAATCCACACTACATAATCTAGGATTGGTCATAATTTTGATGATTATGGAATTAATTTATTCGTGGTCTCTGCCTAGTAGTATGTTTCAGCCCAATTTGTTTTGGCAATTTTGGCACCCTCTGGTGGACAAATGTACGGATTGAGTGGCATACATACTAATTAATACATTAAGGGGGATATTTTACTGCGATTAAAAGGTCTCGAGCGTATTGTCAGATAGTGCGCTTCGTTTGGGCTGGTGTGATGGCTCATGTGAATTCTGGTGAAAAACTGTGGTCTCGCTTCACTTACAAGCGTGCCAGAGTTTGGGTTCACTGTTGGTGTGAATGCAATCCACATCAAATGCAGGAAATGAACCAAATCATGTGGCATTGTGCGTTGAAGAATTTGTAGAAACAGGGGGAGAAGGAGGCATTATTACAGCATCATATTTGTTGTTTGGTGCGATTCCTTTGGTGGACAAAGTGCAGCGTTAACGCAAACTCACAATGTTGCAACTTCACCCCACCCAATCGCACAGAGTCTACCAAACGAATGGTGTGAATCTGCCCTAAAAGTGTTCTGCATTGTTTTATGGTTCTAATTAATTAATACATTTATTAATTAATGTATATAATTGGGGAAAAGGTCAAATTGAAGCATTTTATGGTACTGTTCATGGTACAAATTGTTAAAACAATTATTTGTGTTTGGCACATTCACATTTGTGTTCATACTATCTATTACAAATAAGTCCATTCTGTTGTTTGTGTCTACCTGTTTAGGAGTAAATTCATCACTTTCATCAAGAAACTGAGGGTGAGTGCGGTGCTTGATGAATGTATTTTATATTTGATTTAATGAATATGTTTTGGATGATGAGGAGCAGTGGAATAATGTGTTTTCTTAATTTTCTTACAGGAGCCTCTAGTGCTGACCACCCTCATCTCCCTGTTTGTGAGGTTTCACAGCATAGTACGGGTATGCATCACACGTTTATGGCCAGCCTACCTCATCTTAATCTAGCTCAGCTAATTTATGCTTTCGACAGCTTTATTAATTGTAAATGTATGCATTACCAATGGTCTGTTGTTCCAGGATGATATCGTCAATGAGGTGACAGCAGAACACCTCTCCATCTGGCCGTCTTCTCTCGCCAAGTATGAGCTTTTCTCTCTCTCTCTCGTTGCTCATCTGAACGTTATGCCATTAGGTGATATCTTTATCATTACTGCCGGACAGAAGTGTATCTCCAGTTCTATTCCCCCACACACACACACACACACACAAATTAATGCATTATTATTGTGGTTGCCTCGCAGGGCAACCAGACTGTAGTTCTTGTGTAGCTTTCTCATCATCTGATGTAACCCAATCAGACTACACAATACCTTGATATCGTGATGTCATCCTTTTCCCCCTCTCTGATTGGCTCCCCATTAGAGTCAATGGCAACCACACTTGCAATTTCCAATTGCATATTTCTAGTTTTATGTCATGCAAACACTGTCATGGTTACTACAGTATAACGCATCGCAATGAGACATTGTGAGCTTGTAGATTGTCTATTTTCGCTATTTTGCTAAATTTTGAAAGTTTTCACCAATAATTGATGCCAAGAAATAGGTTGAAAGGGCTTGTGACTAAATAATGACAACATCGGATCCAATGGAACACAGGTTCATTCTTTCCCCTTTATTTTAAATGGTAACAATTTTGGACATCCTATGTTTCCACCCGACCGAAAATGTAAAATGAGATGTGTGTGGCTTCCCAGCATACAGGCTGTGGATGTGGAGGCGGTGGCTGTGACAGTCAAAGAGCTGGTGTCCTATGCGCTCACTTTGAACCCCAACAATCAGTCCTGGCTCATCACACAGGCTGACATCTACTTTGGTAAGAAACATGTACTGCACAGCACGTTCGGTGTAGGCGTTTAATTTGTTAGGGTTTTAAGGCTTTAATAAATACCTCTGTCCTCTTACTACTTTGGTGGAAAATTATATTTATTCCAGTGTCATGCGATCTTGGTGGCCAGTCATCACATTGTAACTGTGTAACGACTAGAATGTCAAATATGGAATGTACGCCTTATGGAAAGGGATGACTTATGAAAAACATTAATTCAGTGTTTTATTAGTTGGTTAGTTGATCCACTTATGTTTTTGTTGAATCTCTCTTCAGTGACCAACCAGTACTCTGCAGCCTTACATTTTTACCTCCAAGCTGGTGCAGTGTGCTCTGACTTCTTCACCAAAGCGGTGCCCCCAGATGTCTACACTGATCAGGTACAGTTGCCATCGTCCTTTGCACAGGTGACATATTAGGTATCCAACAAGGGCACTTTCTAGCCAAAACTTTGTAGGGCATGAATGTTTGATCTATCGTGTAGAATAATGGTGATGTACACGGTTTGGGTGATTTTATATACTGTTGCACTAAACCCTATGACTGAATGACTGTCCTCTAGCTGTCAAGGCTTTCATTTTAGTCAGTTTGTGTTCAAAGTGGAAGATTTGGGATCCTACAAAGATTTGTTTATCCATCAATAATTAACAAATTAGAGAATTATGGATGTATCCTTGCAGCTTTATTTTTACTGAACACAATCACCAGCCTGTGACCCTTTCTTACAGGTCCTGAAGAGAATGATCAAGTGCTGTTCGATGACAAACTGCCACACACAGGTCAGACCCAGTCAAAGATGTCTCTCCCACCCAGATTCTCTTGGTTGGTGATGTTTAACCACATGCTGTCCTTCTCCTCCTGTTTGATTGTTAGGTTGCTGTCCTCTGCCAGTTTCTGAGAGAGGTGGATTATATGACGGCATTCAAAGCTCTTCAGGAACAAAACAGGTAATTACATTTTCTACCCTTAAAACCTTGTCAGGTTTACTTATTTACCGGTATTTGGGATTTATCTTTTTGGTAAGTCCATATTTAAAACCAGCAGCTTAACACTTGGGGAGCCAAACTCGTTCAGGGACGAGTTATGGCCACTAGGTGTCCCCCTGCCACAGGAAGTTATCTCGTTCACAGACGTGGCAACAAACAGTTAACTTTTTGAGCCTGCAGCTGCCCTTTGAATGACCTGAGTGCATTACGTCACCCAGTCAGTGCAGGCAGCCCCTCTGGGCAAGACATCACGGAAGGACTTAACATTGCTTTAGATTCTACTTTGAAACATAAGAACGGCTTTATCTAAGAATGACATGAAAACAGCCCCATGGAAGCAGAGAGCTGATTGTTTTCACGGCGACACTTTACCGCGATTTTACCGCGATTTTTGGATTTTAGTTTCGCGAGCGTTTGTAAACAAATGGATTATCCTCCTCAATCTTCTCTGGACACGCACGTGCACACGCACAAAGCTTGCGAGGCACGTCAAAACAAAGCGTAAGTCAGTGGCAGCAGCAACAGCTATAAATGTTATAAACCTTAGCAGCCCATGTGTTAAAGGTTACGCAGAGTGGACACTTCATATCAGATATACAAGCTCACATGTTGCTATTTTTGCACAACACCATTGCATGACAAGTATAAAGGGTGTAAGTACATCATTGCGACCGTAGGTATCATTTACTACCAAAACCTCCACAGGCTGTCCGTCCGTCCGTCTGTCTGTCTGTGAGTCAGTCACACTTTTGCCCTGCTCATATCTCCACAACCGTTGCCCCCATCCATGCCAAATTTTGCACACATACTCCTTACCTGCCAAACTACAACCTCCAAGGACCCCCAGAGCTCCAGGGACCCCCAGGTCCCTGGGGGACCCCCAGGTGTAAATAAATGTCCCTCTGTGAGTGACACGTCACACGTCACACTTTTGCCCTGCTCATATCTCCACAACCGTTGCCCCCATCCATGGCACATTTTGCACACACACTCCTTACCTGCCAAACTACAACCTCCAAGGACCCCCGGAGCTCCAGGGACCCCCAGGTGTAAAAAATGACCACATGTGCAAAAATGACCAAATGACCACCCCAACGTGGCTGCTCACGGGGAATTCCTGGGGACCACCCACTCCTGGTGCTCCAGAACGGATGCAAAAGTGGTGGCGCCCCCAGTGGAGGACCCCCTCCACTGCAGCTCACATCAAATGCCGTAACTCGGGCTAGGAGCGTCCGGGAGAGCCGGGGCCGGTACCCATTCGTCCGCCAAGGCAACGCGGAGACCCCACCCCTCATTTCTCACATGGCCCTCTTCTAGCGCCACCTGCAGGCCGATTTTTAAAACACATTTTTGGACACTGCTCCTACAGTTTTGGCCCTAAAATCACGCAAATCGCTACACAGTATGTCTACACTCATCCCATCAACATGAATCTGTCCCATATAGCGCCACCTTCAGGCCGATTTTTAAAAACACATTTTTGGACACTGCTCCTACAGATTTTGCCCTAAAATCACGGAAATCACTACACAGCATGTCTACACTCATGTCATCAACATGGATCAGGAAGATTTTGGAAAAAAACATTTTTTTTGCCCCCGATTACTGGTGTAAATCATTATGTAAATCAGAGAAATCAATTTAGATAATCATTTAATATGTTTTAAATATGTTCGATAATTCAATACTAAAAAAGGTTTTCAATAGAATAATCTATAGTTGTATTCCTAGACCTACAAGTTCTCTAATGCACATTTTATTTTTGCAGTCATGATGCCATGGACTCACTCTATGACTACATCTGGGACATCACCATCTTGGAATATCTCACACGTATCCTTAATGAACTTAAAGATCATTTAAGAATAATACCACTTAGGATAACTGTACCAAATCTTGGGAAAATCATCCAAATATAATGTTTTTAGGATAGGATCTCTATACATAGTAATATGTTGATGATGCCTAGTTCATTGACTCAACAGTGTATAATATTGTGTGTGTATAACAGTGTATAGTATTGACTTTGACCTCTAAGGAACAATTGCTGTATTGACTTTGACCTCTAAGGACCTTCCAGGAAGAGTGCTCATGTGCGCCTTGCGGTGACACGCTTCCTAGTTTCTTCTTTTTTCGCACTGATTTTTGACACTGCACTATTAGGTTGTTAGTGTTGGTAGTTTCTGAGTATTTTTGCTTTGTTTAACAATGACAGTGAGATACTTGTTTGCACTAACTAGCATTGACTGCTATGGTCTCTTTTGCAAGACACTTTATGTATATATACTTATATATTATTCGCCCCCTCTATTGATGCACCTTCTCCTTATTGTCTCCACCAGCCGAAGGCTGAGGGAGAGTATGTTTTCCCCTCCGTCCGTGCGTCCGTGCGTCCGTCCGTGCGTCCGTGCGTCCTCGCAGTTTGTGAACAGCTAATCTCAGTCACCGTTGGCCCGATCGCTGCCAAACTGAGCACACACACTCCCTGGATGCCAATCTAGAACCTCTGCCCCACATTTTTCAAATCAGCCTCATGGTGGCGCTATAACAGGCCGATTTGTGTGGCCTGGTTGTTACCAGCTAATCTCCGGCGCCGTTGGCCCGATCGCTGCCAAACTGAGCACACACACTCCCTGGATGCTAATTCAGAACCTCTGCCCCACATTTTTTAAATCAGCCTCATGGTGGCGCTATAACAGGCCGATTTGTGTGGCCTGGTGGAGACCTGTGCTCGTTGGTACTGTACTGCTCTTGTCTTTGTTTTTTTCCCCTCTTATCTATCTTTCTTACGTCTCTGTAACTTTGTAAATAACTGTATACTGCTGTGCTACTACTGGACAACTAAATTTCCCCCTTGGGATAATAAAGGTATCTATCTATCTATCTATCAATATACTTTGTTGAACCCTTAACTTTGTGTTCAGATATTCACCATAAAAGGGGTGAAAGCGAGAAGAGACAAATAGCTGTAAGTCTTTTTTTTATCTTCATATAATCTATGATGGTGATAATTAAGCAGCAAACCTTAGTGCAGACCATGTATGCTCCTCGTGAGCCACGTGGACCCTATCTTAAGAATAAACATTAAATATGCCTTAAACATAACATTGTTTATGGGCATTAGCATGTGAAAGGGATACATATTTGACTGATACCTGATACTGATACCTAATGCGATAAGTAATCATCTCAAATTAGTCATTACATTGCAGCTTTCACACATAATTAGATATCGTGTACTGGATTGGAAAATCGAGGCCTTAGGGTTGAACGTACATGTAATTATTCTTTTCAGGTAAAAGCGATTGGTCAGACGGAGCTCAATGCCAGTAACCCAGAGGAAGTACTACTATTGGCTGCACAGAAGAGGAAAAAGAAGTTCCTTCAAGCCATGGCTAAATTGTACTTCTAAAAACATACAGGACCACTTGTCTGTTGGGAGAAAAAAACTGTACATTTTATTTCATTTGGTAAAAAATAAACATTTTCAAATAAATACATATTTTTTTAATCTGTACAAATGTCCATACATGTTTAGTTTCCCTCTATGGGCAAAACTAGTAAACTCCCTGAGGTACACATTAAATACCTTGGCTGGCTTTATTAACAAATCATAAATAATATGATAAGGCTATAACTGAGCATTCTGTCTTGACAGATTTGTATTTTTTCCCCTTTTGGCAATACATACAGAATTCATAGTAAATTAAATAATGCAGAAATTGCACCACTGAAATCAAGGAATGTCAACTACACATTCGAGTCACAGCAAACAATGCATTTTTGATCAGATGAAAAAAAAAATCAAAAGTTTTAACATATGGAATACTTGAACATTTTTACAGTGAAATGTATAGAACATCAGGCTGCCATTGTTTACCTTTAGTAGATTCACTTACCAAGAGCAGCTTACAGACACTATGCAGTGTCTTCAAAGACACATTGCTGTAGTGAGACCTTAAATATGGGGCCCTTTATTGCTTTAGCTAAGATGACATCCATCCAACCAAATACATCCATATTCACTCAGGGTGACTCATTCGATCCCATTTATGGAGATTCAGAATCCTAGCGCCAAGTAAAAACTTCCTGTTCAGAAGGGTCATTTAGCTGATAACAGCAGCCCTTTCTCCTTCTCTTGGCCACCAACTATCCTCGTAGTCGAGTTGTCCTGTCTGGACCGAACTGAGTTAAATCCAGTCCAGTCATTCTTGTTCTATTTAACTTTTCCAATTGTCAGTGTGCAGTAGACTTCTCTGTACTGTTGGGTGGTGTCAGGAACCCCTGCATCACAGGGACAGGGCGGCTCAGTTTCTCCCTGGTATCCGCCTCATCCTGAATTGCATACAAAAGATTGTTTAACCACTTATGCCCTTTATATTTCACAGTACGCTGAAAAGCGTTTAACCATTTGTTATATATGCCCTGAATAGAAGAGAATGGAACACCCAAAACTGCTTCAAAACACACAAATGTTGGCGCAATGCACCAGTATAATCCTTGACATATGCTGCTTATACTGTTGGTGATAAACAAAGTATTTATTTATTTACTGCATACTAGTATTACATTTGTAGACAGTTGTGATTTCATCATAGCCAATTTGATTAAAATGCAAAATCACAAAAGTATAAAACAAGGCTTACTCACCAGCATGGTCATGTAGTCTGCATGTGTCTGAATGTTGTGTCTGTTGTAGTGTTTCACGTTAATAAAATCCTTCAACATGACTTCGCCATAACGTGCTACCGTCTCCACAAAGGGAGCCATCCAGTCAACACAGGGCTCAATGACATCCCATGACAAACCTGAGGAGAGTAAAATGTGTTCAGTTTAGGGTTGTGTTCAAAGACATGGCAAATGGTGCAGTCTTTGTTGAAAGAAATGAACAGACGTGCACAGTCTGCACAACTTAAGGTGAATGTGTATTCTGATTCAATATTCTGCTTACGTGAAACTTCCTCAACGGTTTCAAACTGGACGAAATGGCACAGCACTGATGCAGCCAACACGCTGTACTGGAAGTCCAGTGAGTTTATGTTGAGGACACACAGATCTAAAAGCTACAAACAAAAATTGAGAGACAAAAGTGACGGGTCAGATTTGAACCAACAACTTCACTACAGGCACATGACATGTCCTTCACATCCCTATTAAAGTTAAACATTTGAGCAAGCATTTGAGCCATGTGCACAAAGCGCAAGTTGGCACCTTGTCTAGTTTTTTTGGTTTTGGCAATCAGTTAGTTTTTATTTTTTAGAAGCCGAGGTAATTATAAATTAGTATGCATTGTGAGTCATTTGAGCCTACTGTTCTCATCATATATACATACCCGCGTGACTTGCACATAGATTTCCTGTGGAAACTGAGGTTCTAGAAGATCAGAGTTGCTGTTCATTGATGCCATCTGCATGTAAAGTTTTAGCCATGACACGGCAGTCTCTGGACAAAGGTTCCAATTTAATGCCTGAAAAAGCAACAGAAAGGTAGAAACATGAAAATATGTTGTGCGATTTATGCAAACTAATCCTCTCATTCAAGTAGACTTTGTGCAGGACCACTGGAGATAAACCAGTTTCAAAGAAAAGAGGTTGCACAGCTCGTAGCCACAATGCATTATTTGACCAATGTTTCGACACAGTAGATCTTTAGGCCAGGGTATCGAATGGAAAACTGCCACACAAAAAGGAACACATGCATTATACTGTAATGCTAAATGAAAGTTAAATCACATTGTGGTAAACTAACTGAGTATATTACCTTCAAAATGATCAGTTCCATTTTAAGAATGTCATATTCCAGGCAGGCCCCATCTGTCACAAATGCCAACTCGGCCAACTTGGGAGGATATATTTCCTATGGGTAATGGGAATATAAAATGAGTTACACTTAGCATCACAATTAAAACACTTGCATATGCTAATGTTTTTGTTGTCTTGATGCATTGTCACTAGTAGGCAAATGAGTCACTACTGGATACATATGATTGTTTCAGCTGATGGCCTGCTGAGTGGCGTCTTGCGGATACCCAAGCTTGTACAAGTTCCTGTCCCCCCCGAGCCCCCTGTGATTGGCTGAACCGGAGGTAGGGAGCGCTCCATTGTAGTCACTTGGACCGTGCAGAGGAGGTGAATAGAATGCGTTTATCGTGGGCTTTTTTATGCCCAGGCCGTAAGGCCTGGGCATAAATATAACGATTGCATTCACCACGGCTTCGTAACTCGCGCAGCCGGCCCTGGCCCGCTCTTCGCGGGCACTCGCGCCTGCAGCGCTCGGGCGCGAAGAGGTCCGCTGGCCTTCGCGCCGCTTGCAATGTCGTGGACAATAACTGAATGTCGTGGACAATAACTGTGACATATAACCATAAAACGAGCGCTCCCTTCCTAAACACGCTTGGTAATCTGCTAGACGCTGCTGAGTGTTTAGAGCCAAGCTGAGGCAATGTGTGAAATGTAGAAAAGTCTTGAAAATACAGTGTAGTCCATTTTTTGGGTGAAGTGTACTCTGTTTAGCAGACATTAGCAGAATAGCGGCGATTAGAGCCATTCACGGTCCAAGGTAGTTTCCAAAAAGCATACTGATAGTTGTCTGAATCGGTTTTCATACATGCAATAGCTTACCTCCATCTTTGATGCAATGAACAGACAGGTTATGCCAATAAGTTGCAGTCTGTCTTTATCGATGTTGTCTTGACTCAACATGAACCGGTCAAAGTAGTCCTGTGCCAGGTACGCAGTCTGTCGATGCAGGGAGTAAACTTCACTCACCTTGGGGGGAAAAGAATAATTATAAAATGTAGTTGTCTACAGCCACAATGTCATCCTCCACAAAACGATATGATACATCAATAAATAAGTAATGACCTGATATTAATCATTTTAAAACTAATCGTGTTAAAATAAGTACAATAAAAAACCCTTGACTCTAAACTATTAAAATGTGGTTGCTAGAAAAGACAAAGGCATTTAAAACCTAGATAATTACAATAAGTCATCTTTTTCCTTTACCTCAAATAACCAGTCCAGAAGGACTGATCTCATCCTGGGCGCTAATCTGGGGTGCAGCTGCATGAAGCTCTTGCTGTGAGTGTACTTCTGTTCCTTGCCCAACATCTTCTCCCACACATCGTCAGGTGAACCCCAACTACATGAATGGGGGGAATATTATATTAATTCCAAACGTGCAAAACAGGACCTGCTCTTTTTTCTGTAAAACTAATAAAGTTCATAAAGTTAACATATTGTAAGTATAACTAAATGCATTTGAGTATAACAAAAAAATGCCAGTCTACTAGCGGAGAACACGCCACATTGCGACACGTTTTGCGCTTGTAGACTGGCTATTTTTTAGCTACTTATTCGTGACAGTACAATGATGGAGTGGGACATTAATTTACGAAATATGGAGATAAAAGGTTTCTGTCGAAAGCAACAGTATGCAATGTGGCCCCCTGGAGTGAGTGTGGAAATACAGTGTCCCCTAAATATAATGTCCATGGGAGGCTCTCTCCATTCCGACATGTCGCCACTCCGAAATTGACTTCTTATTGTCGGAGTGGCGACACTCCCATGGGCCTAAGGTTTAGGGTTAGGGTTAGAGATAGGGTTAGTGTCGGAATGGAGACATGTCGGAAAGGAGACATGTCGGAGTGGAGAGATGCACTCAATGTCCATGTACAGTATTTGCTAGGGAGTTACTATGTTTACTTATCCATAATAATACATTTTCCCCTTAAATCGTATTGTATCGCCATGAATGAACCAATATTGTCCATGTATCGTCAAACATGTATCGTGGTGTGTATCGTATTAAAATGTATTGTTACAGCCCAAGCAATTAGGCTTACATTTACCACCCGCCCAAGTGAGAAACAATCGTATTTAGTGTCAGGAAGACCTGGAAAGGAACTGTTGTGACAGTAGGACGTGAGCCGGTGTTACTTTGTTATTCACCTGAGCAGTGGGAGGGGGCATGGATGTAAGCGATTGTCTCTGGTTGTGAGGCTCACATAGCTGGCCTCGTCACTGGGCTTGTTGACACTTTTCTCAGGGGTCTCAATGAGAATACAGGGATTGGCGACACCTTCAAGTACCAACTGGTTCTGAAATGGAAATTATGCTTGTTGAGAGCTTTACAAGAAAAGCCAGAAGAACATTTGAATGACATTCTTATCTATAGACAGAGTAGGAGCCTAATTTCTCTAATTAAATTGCCACCGCGGCTAGTCAGTGGATAGCCACTCTGGAAGTGTATTTTAAATGAATTGAAATGAATCCTCTAAATGACTAATTTCCAAGGTAAACAGTCTAGAAGACGATACAAACACTCAGGCGATAGCTAAAGATTTTGCAGTATTTAGCTAATGACTGATAAACAAGCAATAGAGGCATACAATTAGAACTGAGACAGGACATTATCGTGTATATTTGTTTGAGTCTTAAAGTATGAATTGCCCTACCTTCTCATTTTGACGTTTTGACAAGGGCTGGAGCTTTTTTCTGTTGATCTGCTGAAATGAACAGTTACATTATGTCACACACAACATATTACCTGTTGCACATACAATAATTGCAGCAGAAATGTTATTCCTAGTGGGTTAAAGCACAAATTACAAATACATTCACATTTCTGTGTCCATAAAATGTTCATGACTGGGTATCAGGTAAACACATCAATCTTTAATAAACTAAGTATTCTTACCTTTGTTATCTTGCCTTTCTGAATTGGGGCATTTTCAGATTTTGAGTGCATGCGACCACTGTGGGGACAGATTGCAGTTCATTTTAAGTATAGGCCTACTACACCAATTGTCAAAGGTTAGTGTTACAATATTATTACATTACTATATAAATGTAGCAGCTGTAGTCATTACCTTCGTCTGGTCATGTTTATGGAGAGTGAGGCTTCTGCTTCTGTAAAATGAAAACAAACACAAATTTAGCATGTAGTCAATGATGTTGGTTGACAGTAAAACACCAGGAAGTGTAACATCTTGTGCTGGCAGTATTTCTAGCTTTCTTGGTTTCCATACAAATTACACTTCATTCTAACCCAAATACAGTTGACATAACTTACTAGACTAGAACATAATACTTAACTCACTGTTTCAGGAACTGTGATATTTAAAGTGTTACAGCGCATTTGAATGATAGACGCGCCAACAATTAGCGCGTAAACTTGACAGGCTCAACAAGTCCTACCGGCTAAAATAAAACCTGACTCAATTAAAACAGTCTGTGAGGCCTAATCACACTACAAGCGGTAGTCCTGTCCACGGAATTATTCAATTACACAACAAAAAGTGACCAAATACCGCACAAAGGAGCTTGTAATGATAGCCTAGCTCCCTCCAAAAAGTAGGCAGCAGCTGCTGGACCAAGAGGCACAGCGCCAATAACACAAAGACCACAGGAGGAGATCATATTATATTCACACTGGAAGCTACTACGTGCTTATCTAATGTTATCTGCCCCGTGCCCCTTCATTAATGAACGTATAATTACAAGTGTATTTAAACAACCATATTCATCAAATCAAAAGTAGAAGCTCATTGAGCAAATACCAGCCTGAAGTAAGACTGTACACACACTTTAAAAAATAAAAATATATATAAACTAGTCTCAGTCTCATCTTAAACGCCACCATTCTATCTATGGTATGTTAAACAAGGCGCGTGCTAAAGTTAACACTAGCTTGTTAAATAGCTAACGTAAATAGCAGAAGCCAAAGTAGCCTTAAAGATAACTATAAACACATCTACAAAGCAAAAATAATGACAACAGACCGACCGAGCCCATATATAACGTTGCTATACACACCTTTACAGTGCCGCATTCAAAGAAAACGTGGTAATAAACCGTGTGCAACAGTAAACATGAACAGTAAACTATTGTATAGTGTAGTACTAGTGATAATATGATTGAGAGAGACCTACCAGCTGCTGCAGTTCAGTCCAAAATGAGAGAGACACTGAGAGAGAGAGAGGGTCTGTCTGTTTGGCGCTCGCGCCAACAAGTGTGTGACTGACTGCAGTGCACAGCGCCGCCAATATCCGATCTACAAGCTCACAGCGCGTCGCGGATGATATGAGTTGCGAGCTTGTGGATCGGCTTAAAGTAGTGCTCGAGACGTTGCGCATGCGTGTCAAAAACTACCACTACAAATGTCAAAAACAGTCGAACTGTGTACCTTTTAGTTATGTTATACCTCTATGGCGTGTTAACATGATACTGTAGATAAACTGTGACAAATATGCATATACATCATTTGTAGTAATCCAATGGCTTTTTAATAACGCTTGTATTACCTGGATTCGTTTCAACAGCCATAAATAAGCCGAACAGCTTACTAGGATCTCCTTTTAGTCGACCTTGTACCAGTGATTTGTAGACTACTGTCATGAAACTGTACTTTTCCCTATGCAACCTTCTAATAAATTATTCAATCAATCAAACAAACAATCAATCAATCAATCAATAGCTCTGTGGTCCATAGCTTAGGTATTTAGTTATTGGATAACTCGCGGACCAGAGCTATTAAATTATTATTTATTGCTATGCTTTATGTACACAGGAAAGTGAAACCATGCACTTTACACGTTTGAATATCATGTTTATTCTAGTCCAATGGATTTTTACAAACAGGTCTCACTCACACACACACACACACACACACACACACACACACACACACACACACACACACACACACACACACACACACACACACACACACACACACACACACACACACACACACACACACACACACACATGCACACACACACACACTCACTCACTCTCTCTCTCTTTCTCTCTGTCTCTCTCTCTCTCTGGAAGCCTTCGATGATTGGACCTTGATTAGTAGGTCAACCAATAGGAATGGGCGTTCAACACATGAACACAACGTGCGTTTGGCTCTGCATGTAAACAAACTAGCAGAGAGAGACAGAGAGAGAGAGAGAGATAATGTGATCCAGACACTTTCACGTTTCTTTATTCTACTTTCCTGTACGTACATATATGTTTGAATATTCTGTTTGCTTAGACAATGTAAACCCAACCGTTACCTTATGCGATGTGATGCGCGAACACTGTACGATAACAGAGACCGAGCAAGAGATTTTGATAGAGCGGGTGTTCGTACATGAGCGGTTCCATGGTGTAATGGTTAGCACTCAGGACTCTGAATCCTGCGATCCGAGTTCAAATCTCGGTGGGACCTGATTTCTTGCCTGCCCCCTACGAAGTACAACAACACCCAATTGTGTATTTGTTTACGTTTTTATGTAAGTTATCTTTGTTATACAAAATAGCACTTTTTCGGTTTGTATATGTATTTTAAGTTCGTTTTTGTACTCGGCCTACTAGACTGCAATGTTTTCACGTTTCCTTTATTATAGCAGGCATATTATGCTTAACTGTTAGTAGCCTACACACATTTTCTTATTTTCTGTCTGTTTTTTTAGTATTTTATTAAGTGATCTCGTTTAGGTATCTTTCAGTTTTCATGTAGGTGGCAGGCCTTCAAGGTGAATTTTTTTCTTTCTCCTCACAGCTCCAAGTCCAAATATGGACCAAACACTAACTAGTATTGAGACAGGTTACACCCATGTGCTCACTCTGCCCAGTGTCCACTAGAGGGTGCTGCGGTTCAACTACAGTATGGACAGAAGGGATTTTTTTTCTTCTATTTTGCATAATCTTTTCTTTTCGAAACTAAAAACGAACAAGACACTGTCTGTGACTGTGTCTCAGAGAGCAACATTGGTGTCTTTTACCATCTGGTGAGTATACGTATTAGGGCCTACTATCCAATCCTTAGGGCATGCATGACAAAATGTCCTACATTAACTTACACATCTATTTTGAATTTGGGAGCTAAGATTTGAGTTAGTTGCAAACCAATCTCTCCAATCAGAAACATGTTGCTGCATGCGAAGTAAGTATTAGACCAATGCATTTGGACTTACTATCCTTAGGGCATGACAAAATGTCAACTTAAACATTTTGAATTTGGGAGCTAAGATTGGGTGGGGTTATTGCAAACCAATCTCTCTAATCACAATCAGAAACATGTTGCTGCATGTGAAGTCACACTGTTGGATCCCATAGGCGCACTTTCATGAAAATAATTGGCCATGGATGGCATTCACCTCAGCTGAAGATGGCATTCATGAGTTTGTATTTCATTGATATCCTTCGGTGAATGAAATCCATGTTCTATGCTCCCAAAAGCCTGATTAGAAGATAAAAGACCAAAAGTTTTTTTGAAAGTGAAATATCCCTTTAAGGTTAAAGGACGACTTCACCAACAGTGACATCATCGTTATAGGCTGATTTTTTTAACAATACTTTTCAAAAAATATTTAGATTAGATTAGATAGACCACATGAGACTGACACAATATGTCCAGGGGAGAACGGGGTAAAATGAACCACTTTTCACTTGAGCTGCCCTGTAAGCAAGAAAAAGTGAGATGGCAGTAAAATCAAAACATCTAGACATATTTCAGGATGTCTTCTATCATTTGGAATTATGAGTAAGCATCTATGACAAATGCCAGGGCCATAAACATATGCCTTATTAAAAAAAAGTGGTCATGTGGCTCAATTTACCTCAGGTTAGGGGTAAGTTGATCCAAGTCAAGGTAAAGGAGGTGACCTAGCTCTGGTCCATCCGCAGATACAATGGTTCACAACCTGGAAATAAGCGGCGGTCGAGTTGGATGCACTTTATTTCATGCCAAAAATAATGTATTTTACAGAGTGGGTGGGGTGCTGAGGGGTTCACCACCGCGGAGAATAGACTTTCAACAACGCAAAACTACCTTTGTTTTGGTGAGTAGTGAAGTAGTTTTGTTTATTTTGACTCAAGTTGAGCGCTCGTAGGGGCTGAGAAAACGCGGTCTATTCATTTGCCGACGGGTCTGTCAGAGCACGCGATGGACCAGAGCTAAAGGTGACCCGCATGATATTCTAAACTTTAGCAGTTTGAACTTGAACAAATAATGTATTTACTTATCAGTAAATCTAATTTATTTTCTTATGGTTATTTAAACAATAGAAAACCAAAAAGTTTTAAATTCAGAACCTTTAAAATATTTGCAATTATTAATATAATATTGAAAACTTCTCTTAAATGAGTGTATTCATCATTCAGTGTAATTTGAGTAGCAATACAAATTATGATCATAATAGGATAATTGGTTCATTTTACCCTGGGACATTTGGTTCATCTTGCCCCACAGCAAGATGAACCATTTTGACTAAAAATCAAGGTGAACCATTTTGACTAAACCTGGCTACAAAACCTATTTGAAAACAGTAGGCTATGAGAGCTTCATGGCTTTACAGGTTTTTAGAAATTGGGTCAAAAGAAAACAAACATGTTAGTAACTTACAACTGACCCTAGTTTTCGTATTCACACGTTGTATACATACTGTAGTATATATTGTTCATTATAACATTTCAAGTAGGCCTAATGATTCCAGTGTATGCATTTGGGTTGCATCCTGATACATAAATTTGCAGAGTATCAATTAGAGATGCGTGGCCTCATTTCCTCTCTTGCTCATGTCATATGGGAAGTGTTGGAGGTGGTATCATAAAACAACACAATAACACAGTGACAGGAAGCCACAGTTGGTATTAACTTTCAGCAGCCTCTACGGGAAGAGTGGCAGCTGTGGCACACGCCACTAACACTAGCTCTAACACTTTTACAGTAGTTGGTTTCAATTGTAAGCAGATGGAGAGCAGAAGGAGGCATTTTCTCTGAATTGACCACAAAAATGAAGCTGATTCATTTTATGATTGTCCAAGTGGTCTATCATTGTCAAGGTAATGACAATTGGCTTTATACATTTTTAACATTTTGTACGTTAGAGGCATTCATTGATGGTTCATTTGACAAAATTTGATTCTGTGTGGTCTAATTTAGAACATGATTTTGTAATGATATGCAGATACTGGTTGTACTGTATGTATTTTATTCTATTTCCCTTAAAGAAAGAAATCTGCCACCTTAAATCACCACCATGTGATGTACTACTGACATACCGTATATTTGAACTTTTATATTAAATGGTGACACATACAGTATGAATTATGAATTTAAATCTTCCAACCAGGTCCTGTACAAAATTGTCTGTGAGATAAGCTGTGGCAGGTAGCTTTTCAAATGAGTAAAAAGTTAGACTTTATTACAAGAAAAAACAAAAGGGGGAGTGGGAATAGGGAGGAAGCAAATGTAAAATGCAGTGGTGGAAAAATTACTCACATTTTTTACTTCAGTAAAAGTATCAATACTGGAATATAGAATTATTCTGTTACCAGTAAAAGTCCGGAATTCAAAAGTTACTTGAGTAAAAGTGCAAAAGTATTGGTATCAAAATTTACCAAAAGTAGAAAGTCCCATTTCACAAGTTTTCAAATGTATACAAATCTTTTGAAAATAGCAGATCTACAAGCTTGTAGATCGGCTATTTTCAAAAGGCCAAAATTACATATATCGAAGCATATATCGGAGTAGGAGTAAAAGTATTGGAAATAAGAAATATTCATATTAAAGTAAAGTACAAATTCCTCAAAATTGCACTTAGTTACTTTACACCACTGGTACAATGTATGTACAAATATTTCACATCATTGGGTTTGAGTTCAATACTTTTATGGCTGGGCCCTGAGCCTCCTACTTTGGTCACGATGCTCCAATGCAGTTAACCAGACAGTTCCATATATTACTCTGGGCTGTAATGTACTCTGGTTATTGCTGATGAGTCAAATACAATACAGATGGCCGCACTTTATCCAGATACATGTATGCTAAACATATACCGGTACATTGATAAACAAATTCTTTGTGGTTTGTCATAACATGAGCTGTCTATCCAAGTTCCCTTTGTTCACCAGTGCTGCATTGTTGTTACCAATGAGAGAAATACATTTCTATTTCCAACCGGAAGTCACTATCACGCCAAAATATGGCAAAGGTCTGCTACTGGGTTGTGTTACTGTAATGGAACGACCAATTGAGTGTTGTCTCATGTTCTAGAACGTCTTTTGAGTGACCATTAGGTTCGTGTGAGGTTATAGGGGTATGGTAGGTTTATATGGGACCGTCGGAATGGACCCCTTTGCAGGAAGATGGTATTTGTGAACTAGAAAGATGAAATTGGAAATTGTAAGTGTGGTTGCCGTGATGCGAGTCACACTTGCAAATTGCGTTTTACCATATGTGAATTTTCCCCATTCAAGTCAATGGGGAAAATTAATCCACCTATAATTTAATGGACATAGGCCTATATGGAGATCCCTGATGTCATCAATATTAAGCCCATATCTTGGAATGCCCATATATGGACATACTGTGTCAGTCTCATGTGGTCTACTATGACGTGGTCTATGCCGTTGAGTGATTTCCAACAATACTTTTACAAATAATAACCTGCCCTGAATTCGCACTTTGCAGATAGAAAGAGGATAATTCAAGCTTGCCATGCAGCTGCAATGTTGGTTTAACGTTGTTTAACACAGTCAGATTGTTGTTGTTGCAACTCTAGATTCAACATACAGTATTAAAAATAAGTTGCAAGTTGCGGCTAACTTAAACCCACATCTCAAACAGGCCAAACTACTCTTCAGAAGGAGTCAGATGGAGACCATACAACGCTAAATGGTGAATTTAGTGGTAAGTGATACATTTGCTCTATCAATCCATTGTAATAAACTGAAATAATATTCTCTCTCATGCCTAATTACTCCGCCTCAAACACTCTTCAATCTGCTTGCATTTAGACATCTATGATGTCAGTCATCTCCATATTTGGGAAAGGTTACATTTTTAACTAGAAATACTGTTCCTTCGAAACAGTGTGGGCTCGCTTCCAACCCAACAAATAGGATACTTTAAGGTACAGTACCTTACAGTATTGTACTGTACCTTACTATACTGTACTGCACCTTACTGTACTGTACTGTACTGTACTGTACTGTACTGTACTGTACTGTAACTTACTGTACTTTACTGTACTCTACTGTACTGTACTTTACTGTATTCTACTGTAACTTACTGTACTTTACTGTACTCTACTGTACCTTACTGTACTGTACTCTACTGTACCTTACTGTACTGTACTGTACCTTACTGTACTATACTATACTGTACTCTACTGTACCGTACCGTACCTTACTGTACTGTACTCTACTGTACCTTACTATACTGTACTTTACTGTACTCTACTGTACTTTACTGTACTCCACTGTACCTTACTGTACTTTATTCTACTTTACTGTACTTTATTGTACTTTACTGTACTCTACTGTACCTTACTGTACTGTATTGTACTTTACTGTACCTTACTGTACTGTACTGTACTCTACTGTACCTTTCTGTACTGTACCTTTCTGTACCTTACTGTACTTTACTGTACTCTACTGAACCTTACTGTACTTTTACTGTGCTCTACTGAACCTTACTGTACTGTACATATTCTATGTGTTCTAGATCTACATTTTTGATTCTGTGTTTGGGAACCAGCAACTGTCAAATGGACTCCAACTGTAGTGGAGTATATTGAGTGCATATACTGTAGGCTAACAATCCCAGATCACATCTGTCCTCCACTATGTCTATAACCAAGGCGTTCTTCTATGTGGCCACTCCAGACTGAGGAGTGGAGCATGGCTTTTATTGTGTTTGTGGATCTGACTTGGAAATGCATTGGTTTTGATATCTCCCTGACAACCAACAACAACCACTAATATGGCTGACTGTCCCTGCGGGCTCTAGGATATATGGCTATGGGATTTACATCCCATCGCCCGGACTTGATTCTTGATCACAGCTGTGTAATCAGTAGAGTGGAGAGGGACATTTATTTATAGTTTTAACTATAACTATAGTTTTATACATCACACAGCTTAGACATTTGGATCAAATCAGAGAGCAGACCTGTGTGAACGCAATGATATAGATAGCATATCTGAAGTGTGAACACTGCAGCCACAGCGCCTTAACATAAACATGGGTCTATTATCCTTCTCTCCACTCTGTCCCCACTCACTAAACCCATTGGAAATGCATTGGGTGCTTAAAGTTAAACATTTTTATTTTTTTATATTTATACTACAAAACATTTCAAAACCAAAAGTACAAGCACACGTGTCCTCAGTAAGCTGAACACATAAAAATTTGAATGGTGTTGAAAGGTGTAAGCGTTTAAGAGATGAAGCGCGCCAAAGTTTTGAGGAGATACTGACTGACTGACTGACTATAAATAATGAAGATAACATACGTGCGCTCGCCTTCCAGGCGAGCCCACAATTAAAGCCAATGGAGAACATGAATTCATGAATAAATGTATATAAATTATATATAGCATATCTCTTATTGAAATAATTACATTATGGCCCAAGCGTGTGTGGGAGGAGTAGCGCAAATAAAGCTTATCTAGAAAGATGTAAAGATGGATGGATTGTTGCAGGGGCAAACAGACTCTGAGCTAAAGCCTTTATCATAGTCCAAGGTGAAGAGCTATCACCTCACCGTGGTGTAGTTTTCTAGCTATCACCTAAAAATGTATAACAAAGCCTAGGTGATAGCTAGAAAACTACACCCTGGTGAGGTGATAGCTCTTCACCCTGGACTATATAGAGGCTTAAGAATCGTAATAACTGTCGTCTGTCCTACCTTTGAGCCTCTCAGTTGGATTTGACCTTGAAAAGATGTTTTACTACATTTTGTGATTCCTTAGTTGAGTAGTTTAAAGTAGAATATTTTACAACATCAAAATGAAATATCTCTAAAGATATCCTGCAGCTGAGTACAAGTGCTGTTACTTTCAATATGTTGGTGGTGTGGTTTTATCCACATTGCATGAAGGCACTGAATACTAATTTATCAAGATGACTCTTGGTCAAGTGGTTATTTTGAAGAAGTCCCACATGTGGTTACATGCATAAGAGCAACCCTCCGGCTCCTACAAATCACACTTCAAATCAAGAGCCATGTGACTCAAGAAGGGATATCAAAATGACATTGGTTGTGAAGAGTCGACTTAGTGGTTTTGTGAAGAAGTGTAATTCCCCTGTTTAATTAAGCACTTAACCCTAGCCGCAACTTGAGATTGCTCTAGATTTTTTTAGTTGAATCGACAGTTGCAACACCAACCATTGACAGAAAAATCTGATTGTATTAAATGATATTAAACTCATCATCATGGCAGCTGTACGGAAAGCTTATCCTCTTTCTATCTGCAGTGTTTTGTTCATAAAAAACACTATAGAAATGTTATGAGTTACTTTCTGTCAAGAAATTTCATGCAGGTGATTCTTTTTGTTGCCTCCTCCTGCTGCCTCCTGCATTATGTGCAATTTCGAAACAGGTACGCAGGGCCAACGACTTCCAACGACACTTTTAAAAATAATAACCTGCCCTGAATTCGCACTTTGCAGATAGAAAGAGGATAATTCAAGCTTTCCATGCAGCTGCAATGTTGGTTTAACGTTGTTTAACACAATCAGATTTTCTGTTTGGATGTACAGTAGGTGCTGTCAATGGTTGGTGTTGCAACTCTAGATTCAACATATAAAAAATAATCTATAGAGTTGCAAGTTGCGGCTAACTTAAGCCCACATCCCAAACAGGCCAAACTACTCTTCAAAAGGAGTCAGATGGAAACCATACAACGCTAAATGGTGAATTTAGTGGTAAGTGATACATTTGCTCTATCAATCCATTGTAATAAACTGAAATAATATTCTCTCCTACTCATCCCGCCCCAAACACACAATGCAACGCTTCAATCTGCTTGCATTTAGTTAAGCCACAACCTGACCTCAATCTGTGCAGACTCTCACCAACTGTTAACTGTGTCACAGGATGTGGAGGAGATGAGAGCAAATGCAAGGTGCAAGTCAAACTGAGATATTGTAGCAGGGCATGACCTCACTGCCGCAACCTTTGGCATGCAATGCAGCATTTTGCAGTTGAGGGTTTTTTTCACCAATCTTTCCCCAATGCACTTCGACTGCATCAATGATTCAAAATGATGATATCTATATACTACACAGACATATGTACACACAGACACGTTCTGGAAGAACTATCTCTCAAATAATGCTTCACAACTCAAAATTAAGTCCACGCCCTCGCATTAGTGATGGTGAAAAGTTCCATTTTGGAATGCTGAAATAGCATTAAACTCGTCGTTCTATTTCTCCACAGCTGCTGAGTCCTATGTTGTCCTAGAGATCATCATCAACAAGTGTTCGTGGTCTCTTGGTCTTGGAAGTGGTGATAGTGACGTATTGCCACTTACAGTGGAGAGCAGAGACACGCTGGCTGAACAGATCTGCCAGGATCTTGGCTGTGGTGGGTTTAGTCACCTGAAGGAAGACATCTCAACAACCAATGCCACCTGCCTCCAGGCTTGTGTGCACAAGGATCATCAACTGAATTGTTCCAAGACCATAGAAATAAATTGTACTGCAATCTCGGAAGTTGTTTGTGGTAAGGATGTCTCTGTCTGTGTGTTGCTCACTGCTTATCTGCAAAATGGGCTTGCATCTGAAATACGGCTAGTCTTTACAGACACATGCCAAACATTGATTTGACTCATTCTCCCTGACTTCCGCGTGTGCCCGCAGACCACCAGTTTGTGCGGCTGGTAGGCGGAGCAGACCGCTGTGCCGGTCGGGTGGAGCTGTGGCAACGAGGTCAGTGGGGAACGGTGTGTGACGACCAGTGGGACCTGAGGGAGGGACATGTGGTCTGTGCCCAGCTCGACTGTGGCTATGCCCTGAATGTGACTGGGCAGGCCGGGTCCTTTCCCCAGGGCAGTGGTCCTATCTATCTGGATGAACTGAACTGTACGGGTGCTGAGGGGAACCTGTGGGCGTGCCCAGCCGTAGGAGAGAGCCATGATTGTGGGCACAAGGAAGATGCTGGGGTGGTGTGCTCAGGTAATGTATACTCACCCACACGCAATTGTAAATACTTTTGTAATGTACTATAAAGTATGAGCAATTCAGTAGTTCAATTCAAATGTTATGAGAACAGAGCATGGATGATGTTCCGTATGTTTAATTGTCTTACCCTTTAAAGCAAGGGGTTCAGACCCCAAGTGGGGTCCCCAAATTATTTTGTGGGGTCCCCAAATGATTAGCTTAATGTGAAGAAATGTCTCACTCAACGGTAAACAAACCTACATAAGTGTGTACAGGGTATCTGCACATTCATAAAGTGACATTTTAAGGACTTTCAAGACCGTTTTAATACCAAACTGGAAAACTGTCAAATATGAAGTAAGCAAGAGTCGAACATTGTGAAAATAGCAGATCTACATGTGAGGCGTTGTGAGCATGTAGATCTGCTATTTTCACAATATTTATCTGTGGAACCGAGTCACATTAAATGTAATACCTACAATTCCAAGTGCTTGTCAGGGTGGGGATCCCCAGTTCATATGTTTATTTTGGGGGTCACGGCCTAAAAAAGTTTGAGAACCCCTGCTTTAAAGTATCCCCCTTAACTCCTCCTACGTCTGTACAGAGATGAGAGCGGTGAGGCTGACTGGAGGTGCTGATCGCTGCTCTGGTAAAGTGGAGATCCACCGCAACGGAACTTGGGGAACGGTCTGTGACAACTGCTGGTTCAAACAGGAAGCCTCCATGGTGTGTTCCATGTTGGGCTGCGGGGAAAAGGCAGAAAAGTTCACTCAGTTCAATCCTCCTTTGACACACAACAACCAACCATTGTGGTACTATGCGTGTGGGAAAGAGCACAAGGATCTTTGGGAATGTAGGGAAATTGTCAACAACAAAAACCTCTGCAGCGGATTAAGAGCAGCAGGTCTTATCTGTAATGGTTAGTATGCCAGTTTGTACATTTTACATACTATAAGAACTCAAGCCTATTGTAATTTGCATTGTTGTGAGCTAGTACAGTTGTTCTCAACATTTTCAGGCTGTGACCCCCCAAAATAATCATATTTGAACTGGGGACCCCCCACCCTGACAAGCACTTTCACATTTATCATACAGGTTCTCTTGGGTTTGCTGTAGTGGCCACCACACCTGATACATCATTAATAACCACTCGGATGACTGGTAAATATTTTACTCGCCTGAACCATGTCAAATAGAATAGAAGTACATTGTTTTATCCTACTTTGGCAGAGCCAAACAAATTTCGATGGACAATCAAATGTATTCTCATTTTAGTATACTGTGTTTTTTCATTATTCTTCTGTTATGACAAGCGAAACTCCTGTTTTTATGCGAGAAGATTATAACTATTTAAACACCACCCATCTAGTTACCCTACTACACAATAAGTAAGATGACTTGGGCCTGAACTAAGTAATAATGCTAATATTAACTAACTACTCATGGACGCAGATTTGTGAATACCATCTACTAGCTTGTTGTCTATTATGATAATATAATTTACAAGAATAATACATCATTTTGTGATTTGTGACCTTTTCATTTATGTACTTTGTATCTCTCCCAGCTGACACAACTACAGACCGTCCAAATGAAAGCTGGTTTTCAACATCATTGTCTCCAGAGATCCTGGGGTGCATCACATTGTCATTTATTCTCCTCATCGCCCTGATTGTAAATGTTGTGCTGTGTCACAGTCACAGAAGAAGAAACGGTTTGTCCCACTGACATGAACAATTTCACCACTTTGATTGAATCTCATCATATGATTATGTTATGTGACATGTGCATAACTTAATTTGGCAATTTTATCGTAATAATCTATGGACTACTAAGCACTATATTGGAGACAATACACTTCTCATGAAACCCTTTCACTTTCAACCTGACCTCCGTATTTTGGGCAAATGTTCGACCCCAAAAATCGAAAGAAATTCAAACGAGAAAAGTACTATTAAATTGGGTTTATAATTATTATTAAATTAATCAAAAATAGTGGAAATATTAGATCAACCATGTCCTTTGTTTTTGTCTGTAGCTCTCATACTTCAACAGAGACACCCCAGCCTACAGATGAGCTCTGTACATCAGGCAAATGACTACAGAGAACCTGTTGACCTTGTCAAGGTCACTACCAATCCAGTGGAGGGAACCGGTGAGTCAATGATGATGGTTAGACTCGGTAGACCTTACATTGAAGTGTATGGTGCTGTTCTTTTTGAAACCATACAATATGGCAGGAAGCTTTGCGAGTGAAAATCCTGATTTGAGATTGTTTGGTTTACATTGTGACCTTTGTTCTGAGTGAAGAGACTATCTCTCCAACCAACATATTTCATATGGGGAATGACCCCACCTCATACATATAAAATATGTTAGATAGTCTCGATACGATAGATAACTTTCGGTTACATCATAACCTTTGTGTCGCCCCTTTCCTGCGTCACAGGAGGACGTTTCACTTCTCCTGCATGGATCTGTCAATTAACTGCTTTGTTTGGGTCACATCACTGCTGATTTATCAATGTAAACTTATTCTGCTGTTCTGCTGGTAACAGGAACGCTCACCCCGAATCACTCTCGGCCCCATTTTTGGAGCAGTCCGCTCGCCCCAGCGGCGGACCACACACCCTGCTTGAGCGCTGCGAGCTTGTAGATCTGCTATTTTTGAAAAAGCTACCACTACTCAAAGTACAAAATATTCCCTTCATTTTTATCTGGTGTAAACCAGATCTTTAAAGAGATCATTTTCTGGCGAGACATTCAGGCGACCTATTTGCCGATTGGCTGTCCAATGTCACATGGTAACCGAGCTAGTTTCATGATTGGAAGCGGCCCTCCAAACGATGGGATGGGGGGTACTGCATTAGGGCCAATAGCAGGGGACTTTCCCGCTCCTCCAGGCTATGGAATCCTAGACTGGTGTAATGAAATATTTTGTCCAGCAGGGAGCACCATTCCTTCACACTTCACAGGTCAGGCCCTATAACTCTATGGTCAGGCCCTGTGGTCACACATTTCTGGACACCAATATCTGTGTAACATCCATGCATTTATACAACTGCGAGTCTGCCGCTGCGTGCTTGATTTGGCTGTACTTGTTCATCAGGAAACATGCTCCCTCGTCGATTGGATTTTACAAAACAGACCCGCGTCGTCACATTGAATCCTGTTTAAGAAGAGCTTAAAACACAACTTTCTAATGTTACATTCATGACGTGAGGAACGCTAAAGTCGTCTTGGTTACATAGTAGGCTATGCGAAAATAACAAAGCTCAGAGTCGCAAATTCAATGATCGCTGCATCAGCACACACAAAACACGGGCGTGAGAGAAGTAAATGAATGAAATGGACATCACGTTTAGCCGATTCAACGATTCCAAAAGTCATACGATTGGAAGTTATTGCTACATGCGGCTACATGCGTCTCATGCTGGTTTTGTTAGGCAATAGCCAGGGTCCAGGGAGTGCACAGAATTTTAGAGAGGCATGGGCTGACATTTCTAAAAGGGCCTTTTCATACGGATAAAAGTTAAGGGCTCAAGCCCCTTTTGCTGTATGTGCGCACGTGCTTGGCGACCAGCGCGTCACATTACAGACTTATCATTTCAATCCGTTTCTTTGCAAAAACACATTTCTTTTAGAAAACATTTGTATTCTTGTTTCTCCCAGTGTTATGGTTTTTAATGTGTAAATATAGCACTTTATTATGGGGAAAAACGTGTGTAGGCCTATTTTCCTTTTTTAAATCGCTAAAATAGCGCATTTTTGAACACATTTCCTTAACGGTTAACGGTTAATTAACTGATAAGGCCTGACGGTTATCGGTTAAGAAAAAATCTCCATTTGGCCATCCCTAGACATATAGCCTACAGTAAGTTAGAATATTATGAAATATACATGAGAAAGAACACCAACACTAACTTCAACACACCAATACACCAGATTTTAAATTGACTGTGTGTCGATTCTTGTTTGAGCTTTCTTTGAGCACAAATAAATTCAAATTAATTAAGGGAACATTTTGTTCCCTTCATTTCTTTGAGCAGTATATGTTTCTATGTCAGTCGTGCTCAAACCTTTTCATGTGAAGGACCCCAAAATTATATGTATTTGGCCATGGACCCCCATCTCAAAATATTTAGTTCCAGGGACCCCAGAAGCAAAATTTGAGCTACAAATGTTTGCTTAAAAAATGCATCTATTCAAAGATTTGCACACATTTTCACGACTTAAAAAAAATGGCAGATCTACAAGCTCGCAGTGAAGCACTCAGTGCCGCGCTGTGAGCTTGTATATCTGCTATTTTTCAATAGCTAAAGTATAAAAAAATGAAGGCCCCTCCACCTTGGGCTCTAGTAACTCAGTCCCACTTTCACCCCCCCTGGGTGCACCGTCTGAAGCGAACTTGAGCCACGAGAGTGTCGATGTCAAGCGTGGCCGAGTTGGTTCTGGTGGCCAGAAATACAGGTGGGTCCGACCGTTCCGAGGCCGCCGGATTTGTGGACTTTGGTGGCCAGGCATACAGTATAGGCCTACGTGTGTCAGACCGTTCTGACGTTGCTGGATTTGACCCGGGCGAACGTGTTTTGGGGTGAAGGTTCTTGTATTCATTCTGCTCAATGTGATTCACTCCCACGGAGATGAATGTTTTAAGTGTACCTGTCAATTCAAACTTGTGTGCATTCATTAAGCATCTATAAACATCCTCATTTAGTGATTTCATTCCCCACCCCCTCACTTTTGTTTTATAAAGTCACTTCCGATCCCAGACGTCTTTGGACCCAGCTTAGTAGTGTTGACAGCACATCACTAGACACAGACTATGAGCCATGTGACCCAAGCAATGAACCATCTGTCCACTTAACCACCTTTCGAAGTGAGCTACATTCTTTTATTTCCTTCCTAATTTCTGTTTGTTTTTCACCCATCGTTTTGCTACTGTGTTATCATTTTTTATACATTTCTTTCCAAAATCTAAATTATACCGTATACCATTATATTAGCTACTAGTGCAGTGCTTTGTGTGTCTGAACGCCTGAGCTTATTGAAGCTGTGTCGTCATGTGCGTCACTTTCCATCCAGATTCTCAGCGATACGGGCAGGACACGAGAAACCCTTTGATGACAGCCCTCAACAGCCTCTCTGAGGAAGGTAAAGCCTAGTGCAGGCTAAAGATGTGACTAGACTGAACATTTCTAAGCCCGATTCATACAACAGTGTCTCACAAAAGTAGTCGATCAACATGCTCACGACATGTTGTGCATGCGACACGTGGTAACCTTGTAGACCTGCAATTCTTGGCGTGCTTAATGAAAGGAAAAATGGGGATGTCGTTGTCAGTATGAATAAGAATAGAATGTTTGATTTTCTGACAGCCCCAATCTAAATGAATGAAATAAACCTGAATGGCAAACATCAATTCCACGGATTGGTATTAATCATCGATTACATCTTAATGTCATATACTGTATTTAAACAAAGAATAATTATGTCCTTTCAGCTGCTGAACCTAGAAATGCTGTGTCTGGATTCCTAACAAGCCACAATAACAGTTCTCTGATAGACGACTATTCTACAGTTTTAAGAAATCCAATCCAAAACAGCAACCCAAGTGGTAATATTTTTACCTCCATATCTTCTGCAAAACCATATCAGTATACATCATACAGAAAAATTGTAAACCACAGACATACAGTATTTGTTTTTTTCTAAATAGTTGCAGAGGACTCATTTGATTCGTCCAGTACCAGCTCTGGGGAATCCTATGAAAACGGAGATGTGATGCGTATGGAAACTCCTGGTAAGATTCCTTTTCTATCAATCTATCAACATCACACACAAAAATATGTTTGGGGTTCTGTGGGATGTGTCCAATGATCTGCAAAAACATTCTTCTCAATGTTGTATTCTTTTAATTGCTATTTCTTTGTTTGTTTCAGACACACACGCACGCACGCACGCACGCACACACACACACACACACACACACACACACACACACACACACACACAAAAGGCCCCCACACCTACCGTATATTATTGCAGCATCTATCAAAAAAGTTTATTTTTTTCTCCAGTTGGTTATCATGCCATTGGGGATCAGGGCCTATTTGCTGAATGTCCATGTCAGGCAATCAGTAAACATCCAAACTTAACATGATTGGTTGTGAATGGGTGTATTCTCTGTGCAGGGATAACAGAATACCAGTCCTCTGTCTACCCTAATACCAGTGACAAAACACACAGCTTCAACAATGACCAGCTCCACTCTGCAAGCCAGATAATTAACTGTCAGGATCCAGGTGAAGAAACAATTTATGTCAGATAATTAACAAAAAATAAGTTATTGTGAAATTATTATTATTATTTATAGTTCCTATTTATAAATGTCTTATTTACAAGTGCTCCCACTATTACGTGTTTAAGCTTGAATAGATCTTATTCTGTTTCCTATTTCTGTTTTGTCTTTGCATTTTAAAGATTCCCCTGATCTGTTCTGTGCCAACTATTAGGAGTGACGAATGAAGAGAATGAAGAGGATGAACAGGATGATCCACTGTATTCTCCTGTGAGTCCTGATCCTGTTTCCTGTGATTCCTCCACAGAAGAGGACTATGACGACGTAGGATAGTGCTAGCAAACAGTGGAGGTAAACCCACCTGGTGGATATAATTATGGGATGTATGGACTCATAGTGACATTGAAGCCCAGAGGAACACCATGCTATCTCTGTTTTGCTTTTACATGTGCTATACAATCCCAGTGAGACTCCAAAAAACAAAAAGTAGTGATAGTCGCTTTATGTACATACAAATAGGCCGATTCTTGCAAAACACATTTTTGGACACTGCTCCTACAGATGTTGCCCTAAAATCACGCAAAGCAAATCTCTAAAGTCATGTCATCAACATGGATCTGTCCCATTTCCCATATTCCCTCCTGATTGGCTACCATTGCTTTCTGAAGTTTGTGTGGTCGCTTATCTCCCGATTAGGGAGTCTTACTGGTGAATAATAGTAAATTCTATCGTTTCCACTTTTTATCAATTAAAATACAGTAGTACTGATATTTGATATTTGTATCTGACACTTTTACATTATCTATAAACTCTAAACCTGTGGTTTTCAACCCTTTCATGTTAAGGTCCATTATTTATTCGTCATTTGAGTCCGACCACCATTTGTTGAGATTTAGCCTCTCAGACCCAAAACGTATAATATTTTGTTATCGTTGGTTAGGATTTTGTCCACAATTCCATGCTGTATTACAGTAGTCAAACGTTGATCAAAATCATTTCTACCAGAAGGTGGCACTATAAGTCAACAGATCCCTGCAGCTTCAAGCACTTTAGCTGGACTTTCCCTTCATGTAAATAACAGAAATAGCTGGTAAAACCATGACATATCTAACATACCAACATTTTCCTGTATTAACTGTATGGGGGTGGTCGGTCGGTGGATGTGTGGGGTAGGGGTGAAATCAAAAGTACTTAAGAAAAGATAGAAAGAAAAAATAAATAAGAAGCTTTGAAAGAGGAGCTTGACAGTGACTGGGTCCTGACTGAGAGCCAACATAAACCGTCACCATGGCTTGAAACCAAACCTGGCACCGGCCGCTCCTCCGCATCGTCCATTACACATCTGCAGCCCAGCAGCTGCGGGGTATCAGCCCCTGCGTCTGCCTGGATGATTGCACGATCCATTGTGATGACTTGGTTCTTTTTGGGGGGGAAAAGTAAATATGACAAATTGATTCAAAGTTTCTTTTTTTAACCACTTAAGCCCTATTTTATGCTTTGGCTATTTGAAAAAAGACATTTTGAAAAGTTTGGAACATTTGTTAAATCTTAAGGGAGGTTAGATGGTAATGGTGAATCTTAGATAAACAGTGTTAGGGTTTAACTGATGGCATGTGAGCAGTGGTCGTTGTGAATTATGCATCAGGCCAAAAAGAAAGTCTGGTGAGGAGGAGAGGATGAATATGTAGGAGGCAATGTAGGAGGAAATAAGGGAGGGGAGTGAACCCATACGTCTCACTCGTCCTTTTTCGCTCACAGCTTTACATTGAGATAAACAGATGAATTAAGCGACCGATCTTCTTATGAAACCCAATCTCTCTAACATGCCAGAGAGCCGGGTACGTTCACCAGCAGCCCACCCACCACTTAACAGGAGATCTCATCTCAAAGCACGCAAGTGTGATACATCACAGACGCTCCCTGCGCTCATACTCGTGTGCTGGGTTTACTTTCATTTGATTCCGGCGCTGACAGGTTGATAAAGAATTTTAAGGAACTGCAGATTTACGGCAGCGACTCAACATCAAGGGGAAGAAATTAAGTACTGCAGTATTTCAAGGAGCTTGTAGTATTCCAGGGATCAAAAGATTAGACCCTCTCTTTTTTACTTTATTCATTACATCAATTACACACAAAGGATTACAGTTCTATAAGTCCATAAGTTGCTTAGTGTGTCTAAACAACAGATCCTGCCCTGTTTTGAACTTTTGAACTCTGGTACAAGAAGTCTGGAAATGATGTTGTGCAGGTAGTGTCTGAATGAAGACAATAAACAGTATATTCACTACAGAGACCAATACAGTTTGGATTCCACATTTTCATTGTTCATTTCCAAAAAGGAATTGATCCCATATTATCCACTTAACAGGTTAAATAAAGATAAACACACATGTATTGATCTTATGGGCTGACCATAAGCTGTATAGGAATTCTTGAGTTAGGCTACTGGGTGAACAAGGTTTTAGTGTTAGTCTGTGCAAATCCCAAAAGTCTTGACTTAATGCTTTGCCGGTGTTCGTTTGTGGAGTGGCGGAGGCACTTTTTCTTTCTTTCTTTTTTTATGGAATATCTATATTTGTCTGTCTGTGATTAGAATGCCATCACCAAAGTGTCTGCAACCTTTCAAATACAGTTATCAACTGGATCATTAATGATGTAAGCTAAAGCGGCTCTGTCATTCCACTAAAACAATGGGAAGAAAACATGTCTGCTACAGTAACATGGTTATATAGTCAAAGTGTCTTACTTCACTATGACGTTGTTCCTTTGGCTCTTGAATTATCCTTTGTATTGGCACCCAACACTGATTGTCGGGAGTAGGTTCTGGGGTGGACTATTGCCAAAATAAGCCAGTGAAGTCATCCGTTTAGGCAGAACCACAGATGGTGGCTATGGACTCAAGTTAAGAAAATCCACTGCAGCTCATTAATCAAAACATTTTCTTTGGCCTGGAAATAGCCAAAGATTTATACAAAAGTCATTACATTCAACCAGTATTTCTCCCTGCCTTCGATGCAGATCAGTAACCACTGATGCTTGAATTAGCCTGGCACAGCTATAGTTTACTGTAGCTTTCACTGCATGTTGTAAAATGGCTTTAGCGCATGCTGGGCTGGCTCTGGGCTGCTTTGGTGCAGCCTGGTAATAGTGTTGATTACTTATCACTCATTAGGTTGCTTTCACTGCTACCACTAAGCCCTCATCAGGAGGACTTGGGCCAAGTGACTGAATAGGGGCCCTGATCCAAGTCACCTTTAAGTTCAGCCGCCCTATGTGGGTTTCCATGGGTCAGTGCATTGCTGTACATGCTGTGTGCACTCACGGAGAGGCCCTCATTCCCTCATTTCCTGTGACTACTGTACCAGACACGTATTAGAAAGCACGGGTGGTTATATAAAGTTTACACTGTTTATCATACACCGAAGACGGAACTCTCGAATGAAATGCTCAAATTCCTTTGTGCCGCCAACTTGGGGTTTATTTGAGCCTATGAAGAAGAGAGGACTCTCAGAATTAGACTTACTTAAACGTTGCTTTGTTTTAACAAGGCACCTTTATAAGTCTGTATAAAGAAATGAAGCTCAACTTGAAAGGCGGCCTGGCAGTGTGATGTTTAGGTCATTAACCTTTCTCCTTAGCACCTTGCTGCAGTTAACAGTCCCTGGCTGCCTGTCCACCAAGACACATTCAGTGGCCCACTAATCAGGTCAACACCCAGAATTAAGCTATGCTTTAAACTTGGTCAGTGGTGCTTGGAGACCATAAAGAATACTTCCGTTTGAGTGTCAATGGAGCCAGTGGTGCTTAAAGCATTATTTATGGGAGAATACATTGTGTGTTGTCAGTGTTAACCAGTCTGGTCACTGGGGACCAAAAGGTCATCTAGGCTGAAGAGTACAAGATGTTCCAGTGAATGATTTTGCAAGATCTCCAATGCCATTATTAGAACTTAATTGGTACGATTATTTCAGTGGCAGCAATTTGACACAAACACTACCAGGTTAATGATGCATACATACAGTATTCATCAAGTTCCACTTCCGATTCCCGAGCCCGATCCAAAGTAAGAATTTATGGTTGCGTTTTCTTGTTTGTCTCTGACCAGATGGACCGAGGTTTATTAGTGTGTAGTGCATGTTGTTGGACACTGTCACTAACATATAGCTCTGTGTGGCAATCACTCATTCAGGGTCAGTGCCATCAATCTTACTCTGCAGTGAATAGCAGATGGGTTGCCATAAAATGAGCCTGTTTGTCGTGTGCGGTTTTCAGTGGAAGAAGAAGAAGGCAAGCATGGAAACAAAAACTTGCAGGGACAATTTGTGTGAGTGTGGGTGGGTGGGTGGCCCTGTTGTCTTTATCACAGTACGTAACGTTGGTTGGATATAGTTTCCACATGAATGTTTATTGTACATTATAATATGATGATTAATGAGATTCCTGAAGGCAACATAACAACATATTAAACAGGGTGACAAAGCAAATAAAATGGGAACATTTTCCCAAAGCAAAAAGATTCATACACCCCTGTTTAAGTTTTAACATAGGTGAGCTGACGTCATTTGTTACTGGGTGAAATAATTACACCCAATCAAGCGTCAGCCCTATGTATGGACTGAATCAGTGGACTGACATGTCAAGTGGACTGTGACGTTTGGCAGAGCTGGGCAGGCGTCACTAAATCAGAGGACTTTTAGCTTGGCAAAGGAATTATGCGTTTAGGGGGTTTCCAGTGCTGTAGGTCTGTTCTGTAACGTGGGTCAATGTAATTCTGGACCTGTACCAGACCTATTAAGACCCATTTATAGCTTACTTCGTTGTACAACGGCGTCGCAGACCGAAAAGAGCTGATCTCGGAATGGAATGCGACACGTTGTGAGCTTAAAGATCTGTTTTTCTTGGTCGTACAACGAAGCATTATGGCTCTGCCTTCTGTTATTATCAGTACATGTCACTACATTTCTGATAGGCCTACTACCTACCTACATAATACTTTGTATGTATATATATACTAGGCATGCGCAGTACAGACGGTGGTATCAGTGATGTCAGAAATTTGGGCACTGTTTCACCCGTTTATGGCCATATATGGTGTTCCGTGTCCTATGCTCATATGGTGTTCCCCTGGGGCCAAGCCAGAATGTGTATAGGGCACACTGGTGCAGTGAACTCAACTCATTTGGCAGAGTCAGCACATTGATGCCAGGTGAGGGCTCTGCTTGGGTATGAGTCACCCACATCGTTACGGCAACACACCATCGTCATTTGTTTACCGCCTGCCCAAAGCTGGGTCATAAATTACTGGGTCTTAACAAATAATGTAATGCAATTGGAAGGCGTTTAGTGCAGCAACCCTATGCTATGTGGCCAAACGCTCTTCTCCCTGGAGAAGAATATCAGAATGGGAGTCGAGATCACCTTATTTGCCAAGTACACCAGCTGTGGAGGATCCTTTCTCGGTGGCATTGTTGCAGGAACATGGGAACACATGCTGTGCGATAAATAGCCCGCTGTACATACATACATGTGTCATGTGTCATGTGTGTGTGTGTGTGTGTGTGTGTGTGTGTGTGTGTGTGTGTGTGTGTGTGTGTGTGTGTGTGTGTGTGTGTGTGTGTGTGTGTGTGTGTGTGTGTACTGTTTATACTGTATTGTTCAGCATTTGATCATAATGTACACTGCAACCAGGCAGCAACAGGGACGTGCAGAGAATGTTAGAGAGGCAGGGGCTGACATTTCTAAGGGGGCCTTTTGGTGGAAATATCGAAAATAGCCAACCTCCAAGCTTGGAGGTCGGCTATTTTCTGTGCTTGATACCACACTGAACTAAGCATGGACTTCTACACAGAGAGGGCAATTCTTATTCTCTCAACATAAGATGCTGCATTCAAGTTCAGGAGAGTTTGGACAAGGCAATTCTCTTGAATGCTGCTTTCAGGTATGGCATGGAAAGGGGGCATTTGCATTTCTTTCACCATAGTAAAAAACTGTATTCATGGTCTGGAGAGGGCACTTTTTACAGACGGATAAAAGGGCAGGGGCTCAAGCCCCATTTGCTGTCTATGTGTGCACGTGCCTGGGCAGAAAGCATGCAGCGGTGCATAAGGGAAGCAACCAATGTTTTTTTACTGACTCAGATGGAAATGCATGAAAGAGGTGGTGAACACTGCAGCGCGGACGTGGTTTCTGAGGTTGAGGTGGCGTAAAAACATAAAACGCAGACTGTCTCACCTCGGCCACAATTAAGGAGAGAAGCAGCTGTGAGAGAGAGAGAGACGAATGTGGTCAGCGTATTCTTGATTCCATCCACGCCGCCTAAGAAGTGTGTCATCTCTCACAATGAGGTCACTGTAAGATGGATGGTAGGTGGTGTATAGATGACTGTTTGAGTGAGCTCAACTAGTGCCGCGTTGAGGAGGGTAACTGTGTGTGTGTGTGTGTGTGTGTGTGTGTGTGTGTGTGTGTGTGTGTGTGTGTGTGTGTGTGTGTGTGTGTGTGTGTGTGTGTGTGTGTGTGTGTGTGTGTGTGTGTGTGTGAGAGAGAGAGAGAGAGAAGAAAGAACATGATGGAATGACAATACAAACATGCAGTGACAGAATAGGGGATAGTAAAAGAAGAGAAACAAAGCATAAAGACAGAAAAAGAAAGGCATTGAGAGAGGTAGAGAGAGAGGTAGAGAGAGAGATTGAGAGAGAGAGAGAGAGAGAGAGAGAGAGAGAAAGAGACAGAGTCTCTGTCTGGTCTCCATGGCTCCAGCTTAACCCCTAGATTCCCCGCATTCCAGCCCAAAGTCAGGCACAAGTCTTGCCGCTGGTCCGTTTAAGGTGATTGACGTTATTTGCTACCATTAGGCACTACTATGTAATTGACCTCTGACCCTCACAAGTGACCTGTTGAAACAGCTTTAAACCAGATCGCCTAATCTCCATGGGAAAGCCCTCCATCCAGACTTAAGGCCCTAAAAGCGATCAACACCTTAAGGTGAAGGAGGTGAGTCCAGGATCACTGGTAGCAGAACTCACCTCCCCGCCCACTGAGGCGATCAACACAATGGGCAACCATATAGTCTGTTCCTATGAGACTTCCCGTTTTAAATATTTATCTTTATGAGAAATGTGTTGCAGTCTTGGAGAAGGGAGAGATGACCTCTTGATTGATTGATTGATTATGATTTTAATCCGCCAAGTGGGAAATGATGTGTGTGCACAGTAGACAAGCCAATAAATATTAAATACTGTACTAAACCGTAGAATAATACATAGACACAATTAGACTGTCTATGTATAGACTATGTGTAGACTATACACATTCACATGCACACATGCATACAGTACATGTACTCACTCGAACTTTACACTCACTTACAACAATACTTCCATGAGTCTCAGCGGGGGAAATTATATACAGTATTGATATACAGTATGGAACTTAAGAAATTAGGCTTTTGTGACCTCATTGCCAGATTTCCTCTTAGTGCTGCCTATATTTTTCAGGTAGACCTTCAAAAATATTGACAGCCTTATCACAGGCCAGTAAGTAAACAGGGGAACTTTATTGCGACCGAAGGTCGCAGTTTAGTATGCGAAAAGGCACATGCTGACTCTGTCTAAATTGTCTGTCTGGATGTGTACACTTTTCTAAGGTCTATGGGTTTGCCGCTCTGACATCACGCTTTTACATCACTGTGATGTCATGGGAACCACTGTAACAATATCTTTTACGCCCATAAATGGAGATCCTGTCATCAATATAAAGCCCATCCATATCTAACAGGACTTCATATGGGACCATATATAGAGGAAGACCGCCCATATCTGTGTGGCTGATTAAGACAGGGATCTCCATGTATGGGCATAAAAGGGATTATATGTTGTGATGGCATGGGAACCACTCTAACAGAATCCCTTTTATGCCCCTATATGGAGATCCCCGATGTCATCAATATTAAGCCCATATCTAACAGGACTTCATATGGGAATGCCCTTATATGGAGGAAGACAGCCCATTTCTGCGTGGCTGGTTCAGACAGGGATATCAATGTATGGGCGTAAAGGGATTGTATGTATGATGTCAGATGTGATAGACGTCATAGGATTTTCACATAACGAAATAACTGAGTAAGCATGTTTGGGGTCTCACAGCATATCTCCACATACAGTACATGGATCTCCATATATGGGTACCAGGGGTCTCCATATAGTATGGGTAACTTGTCCGATATACGGTACATCACTGGCAACCTCACCCTTTAGGGCGAGGTCGCTTGTCGCCCTGAGGCGTCTTACTAGTTAGAGGAACACATGCGTTGTGGGAGGTCCGCTTGCCGTGGCGTTGGTGCCAATCCCACAGTGACCTCTCCCAGGCCATGTGCCTCTCAAATCCAAATATGAAAAGTGGCTTACAGATTGAGCAGATCAAAACATGCTTTCATCATCCCGCTGTCGCACAGTGGCCGTTTCTGCAAAAGAGGCCTGTTCAGTTTGGCACGGTGGAAATCCACATAGATGTAAACAGTAAACATTATTGTTGAATTAAGATAACATTAAACATTGAAGATGTGTGTGAGCAGAGGTGCAGGCAAGACCTTTCATTGCCAGTCCCCCGACCCCAACCCCTTTCTACCTACCGTACACTTGATCTAGTTCTTGTCTTTCATAATTATTGGATAACATTTGTCAGACTGGTATTTGTTTCTTTTTCCTGACACAATTCTACAAATCACAGGGGATATACAGTATTATATGTTGTATTATACTGTAGCCTTGAGACATTTATCTCTCACTATTGGTTGCTGTAAATCTTAGTCATATCTGTACAATGTCAGTATGTTAATCTAACTCTTTTCACTCAGAATGAAAAAGCCTGTATATTATTATTTCACTCATATAACAGGACTTTGCAGTGTGGTAAACTAACCTAATCTTTCAAATGCACATTATTTACAAATGGATAAAGCCTGATTTGTACTTTGTTGCACTGCTTTGCTGGAATACATGATGCATCTTTTTGGTTGAAAGTCAGTTAATTCTTCTCTGCAAGTGACATGGTTGTACAATAAAATATAAACAGCCTTAAGAGTAACAGCTAACTGCCAACTACAAATGTGCTGTAAAATGCTGAATGTCTTCAGTAAAAGGCTGAATAGCAGTTTCTTTCCTGAGATAGGCCGTTGACCACAGTGACTTTACTGTTTACTCTCTTGATGCTCCAAAAATGCTGTAATTTACCCCATTAAGACCTGGGGCTATTCTACAAATGCCTTCTAAAATCCTATCAGTTTCCTGAAAAACCTATGTTGCTATTATTTATCTAAAATCTATGGGTTCCCAGTTTTAACAGGGTCAAAAGGCAAATGTACATTTGCTGAAGAAAAAAATACACTTTTTACAATCCTCATTTCCATTCTTATTGCTCCTGGCGTGAATGCGTTCCTCGTCTGGTTGGTTTTACGTTTTCTGTATCTATTTCTTTTGTTTATTTAGTATTGCTTGCCTGTGTGGAAACCCCTCAACATACGCTGCAGTTTATTCACTCAACGTCAGCTAAAGTCAAATTCCCTGCCATCAGAGCTATTTCCTCTAGGAGTTAACGTACATTTGCTCAGACAGCTTAGAAGCAGTAATTGGAAACAGAAATCGTGTGTAGTTCTGAGTTACAGTAGCCTGAAATGTGTTTAAGGCTACGTTCATTTTTCTTTTGTACCAGGGGAGGAATTAGACGCATTTATGGATACATTCCTTTAATTAAGCTTTTTGTTTGACTTGAAGTCTGTTTTCTGGGAAACATCGGTGAGTCTCTGTAATCCGATGAAACGTTGAATTTGATGCCCACCGTAAGAAATATTATTTTAAAACTCACACTTTCATCATCATCCAAGTTTAAACTTCAACCCAAAGTTTATGTATGTTTCTTGCAAGAATGCATGGGAAAAGTGCCCAAATGCCATGACAGACAGACTGAATGCTTATATACCGGTATGTCTGTGTGTCAGTGCGTCTGTCTGTGTATGTCTAATGTCTTGTGTGTGCATGTGTGTGCGTGTGTGTGTGTGCGTGCGTGCGTGTGTGTGTGTGTGGCATAGCAGCGGGGGCTTTTCCTTCTTGTCAATGGAAAACATTAGTGTCACGGACCCCCACTCCTCCCCAGCCCTTTCCCCCTTGTTTAATTCAGTCCATCAACACTTCCTCCTCCAGCCTGTTAGTGTCACAGTGCATTTCCTCTTCGTCCTCAACCAGCCCGGCTCACCAGAAATGGCCCGGTTTTGGGTTTCCCTCAAAAGGCAAAAGGGCTTCAAAGTCAATAACTGCTTTTTGGATTTTTATTGACCCAAAGACTCATTTTTCTTTTTTTAAAACCACACAAAATACCACTTACCCACTTTTTTTTTAAAGGGACTATATTACAGTAAGGGAAATGATTATGGTTGGGGTTCAAGCCTGGCGTTGCACCTGCAACTAATTCATTTTTTTTACTAAGGTGCTCCAAAAATGTCCAGCCTTCATCACCTTTGGAAGATTCCTAATATGGCAAAGCCACGTTTGATCTTCACACCGAGACGTAAAAGGCTCTCCAGAGGTTCAACCCAACCAGAAAGGGCAGATCTCTTTGAATCAACGACACACATCCTATTTAGATAGGCAGTCAACAGGGGCTAACTGAGCCGACCGATGCTTATAATCCGGGTGTGTCGTGTGTTCCCACCGCTCTTGTTGGTGGGAAACGGCAGAGAAAAAGCAGACAATCTGTTGATAATCAAATGGCCAATGAATGCTTCTGTGATGTTGTTGGCGGAATCGACTCACTAATGGTTTGCCTTGTGTCCTGTGTCATTTCCTTTTGATGCGGACGGGCAGTGATGATCGGTGATGCGGGGCCATGTGTGGTGGTAGTATACAGAGCTCACAGCAGGCACTTTTAATTACCGGGGGGAGGCTGATTTCACTGTGGAGCCCAACTCATCTGGTTCGCATTTCCAGCGCAGACTGACTGTAAAACAACACTACCACCGCCTGTCACCGAAAACCCGGCTTCTAATGTACAAAAGAAGTCCAGACCCCCTGATTATCATTCGGTCTCCGAGCGTGCTGAACGAGGGGTCGCCCTGTTTTTGCTTAAGAGCCCACTCCCCCCCTCCTCCAACCACAACTGTTTAAGTATCACTCTCCACACGTAAAAAAAAAAGAAAATCTAATGTCAAGTGCACATACTATACACAATTTTGAGGCAAAATCAGAGCCAGGTGCTTTCATATGAGAAGGTTCATAATGCAGAGCTATTACAAACATCTGCGTGTCCTGTACTGTATGTCCTCATGGCTCTGATCCCTGTATGACAGTAAAAGGCTGCTGGGCCAGGCGAGGGAACACCCTTTATAACTCTACCGGTTTGTTCTGTTGCCAGCGCCGTGAGTGATGGGATGGCTCGCTCAGGGACAGGGAGCTCTCTTTCCCTCTATCACACACGCACACACGCGCACACGCACGCACGCACACACACACACACACACACACACACGCACACACACGCACACATGCACACACACATGGGTCTTCAACAGGGGTTTTGGGACCCCTAGGGGGTCCTCAGAGTTACTACAGGGGCTCCACCAAATCTTTGTGTGATAGAGACCTTTTTTCTCCTTTTTATATTAACCACTTGAACCCTAGTGTCCATTTATTCTGAGAACCTTAGACAAAAATAGCAGAGCTACAAGCTCACAACGCCTCGTGCTGCGAGGCGTCGTCTGGTGTGGCAAAGAGGTCTGGTGTAGAGGGGAAAAAGAGCAGACTAAGTACAGATCTACTGCTCTACTATATCTTTAATCTGGTTCAATCTGTCTTTCTGTGTCTTCCTTCGTTATAGTCACTCTCTCTTTGTCCCTCTTACGCTAGTGTTCCTTATATTCACTGTTTGCCAGTGTCTCTTTCTAGGCTTTTCGCTCCCACCTGCCCCTATTTCCCCTTTGTCCTGTTCCCTATGAGTGCATTCTGCTGCTTTCTCTCTCTCTCTCTCTCTCTCTCTCTCTCTCTCTCTCTCTCTCTGACTCTCTCTCTCTCTCTCTCTCTCTCTCTCTCTCTCTCTCTCTCTCTGTCTCTCTCTCTCTCTCTCTCTCTCTCTCTCTCTCTGACCGCGTGCTCTCCCCATACCCTCTCAGGTGGATCAGTGAGAGCAGAGCAGGGCCGAGGCCCAGCTCTATAAAACTTCACCATTATGAGGTGTTGTGGATAATGCGTGTCTTTAAGATATCGCAAAAATGTGGATCCGTGCCCGGCTGCCCTCTCATGAAACTTTCACCCCCGGTTACAATGTGGATCCACGGGAAAGGAAGATAAAGCATGGGAAAAACACACGAGTAAAGGAGTCGAGCTCAAATGTGTTTTTTCATGGAGTTTTATAGTAAAATAGTACATGCATGTCAGTGAAAAGATTTAGTTAGTGTTGCAGGATGTCTCTCTGTGGACACTGAAATGAGTAGAGTTGTGCATTGCTGAGCTCACCCCAATTCATCCTTTTTACAGTAATGAAAAGGATGAAGCCTAAATCACTTCCGTGGCACTCGGCGAAATATAACAGTTATTTTTGTCGAGAGTCACAGGGTTGTACTAGATTAACGTATATATTATGACATGTAAATCAGCCTGCAGCAAGCAATTTCCTTTTGTTTAAATATAAGTCACCTTAAACCTTTCACAAAAAAAAAACAGTTTTAACCAACAAATATCACCAACCAACAAATATCACCAACTTTAAAGCATCACTAACTGAGTTACTAGGGCCCAAGGAGGAGGGGCCTGGAATTATTTTATATAAATTTTAGCTATTGAAAATAGCAAAAGTACAAGCTCGGTGCAGCGCTGCAAGCTTGTAGATCTGCTATTTTTGAAAAAGTCGAGAAAATGTGTGCAAATCTTTGAATATATGTATGTTTTAAGCGAACATTTGTAACTCATTTTGCTTCTGGGGGGTCCCTCCCTGGGACTTAATATTTTGAGATGGGGGTCCGTTGCCAAATACATATCATTTTGTGGGTCCTTCACATGAAAAAGTTTGAGCACCACTGACATAGAAACATAGGGTTTTCAAAAAACCTTAGAAGGATTTGAAATATTCATACACAAATCTTCACGATTTTTCAAAAATAGCAGATCTAGCTATTTTTCAATAGTTAAAGCACACAATAATTGAAGTGAATCCTTGTACCCAGGACCCAGAATTTGGTGCGACACCCCTGCCAGAGGGGATATGAAAAGACGTAGATCTCTCCCGTCTAGGGATTCAGGTGATATTGAAGGTGATGGAGGCATGGCAGGTTGGTTTAAAGTCTGGGATCTGTTTGGGGAGGGGCGGGGGGTGGGCTTCAAGACGACACTGTTTGCCAAGTGCGTTGACCCATGAAGGACAGCCTTTATTCTGGGATAAGACAGAGTGCCTCTGGCCTCTTGGCTTCCAAAATAGTAGACCTCCTCCTCCGTCTCCTCCCTCTTCATTATTGGCGTTTTCTCACTCAGCTGTGCAGCCCCTCTCACTCTCAGTGAAAGCCAAGAGCTTCTCGTGAATCTGATTTTCCTTCCCGTTCTTGGGTGCCATTTAGGTTTCCTACTGCAAAATGATGGAAATGTGTAGAGCCTGACCGATGGCAGATGTTTGGGTCCGAACCTGATTTTGAAGACTGCCAGACCACTGTTTACTGATGTTTTGACAGATATAACTGTTGTATTAACTGTTGTTTTTAAATTGTTGTTTGGCGACCTTGAGTGACTTGAAAGGCGCCTTATGAATAAAATATATTATTATTATACTTAAAAAAAATAGTGAAATATATAACAAGCAATACATATTAGCAAACAAATAAATACAAATAAAGAAAAATAACAAGAGTAGCTGACAGACATGTTGTGGGCTTGTACATCTTTACTATATTTGATAGTGACAGTGGAGAGAGAGACAGGATATGGCAGGGTGGGGAAGGACGCAAAGGTTCTTGGGTCAGATTGCACAAGGACCCTGGCCGGCTGTACAAGGAGTCTGCTTTAATTGGATGCACAGGTGAGCCACTGGGGTGCCCCAGATGTGCTATTTTTTAATAGTTTTGAAAAACCTGCCCAAAACAGGGATGCAAGGTTGAAATGCTGCATTAATTGCTAGTCTACCGATGTCCTCAAAAATACAAATAGGTCTACTGGCCGATATATCGGTTTGGCTCTACTGCATAGTCAACATTGCAAAAAAGGTCTTGGCTTTTATCCTCTGTCCTCCACATCTGCGCCAGTTACCCGTGGAAGGTGCGGAAATCTTTCTTGCGGAATTTCAAGTAGCAGCTCTGGTCCTCAGGGGTTCATTTCATTAAGCACACACAGAGGAAGAGGAGGTGTCACTCTAAATTACTCAAAAAGTAGCTCAGAAAGTGCACAAGTGCTTTGTTAGTTTTGGAGGGCAGATCATTAATATTCTGATGCATGTCCAAAAGTCTTCCCACTCAAAAATAAAAGTGCTACTTTAGCACACAAAAAAATACCAGTAGAAGTACAGTTATGAAATTGATATTCAGGAATGGTTCCAACAGACTTATTGTATCTGATGTGGGAGGTTGAAAGTTTCAACGTTTTCAAAGTTAGAGGGGCTGTTATACTACTATACTTGTGAAAAGTAGATAGTAAAGAAAAGAGTAGTTGTAACTAATTACTTTCCCCCTCTCGGTCAGTGCTTTGAATCCGATACCATTTAACTCCTCTGTGGAAGGATTTCCCAGTCTAAAGCCCTTCAGAGGCAAGGGTTTACTAGAGCAAATAGAAAGGTCAAGATGATGGGACATCACTTCTGCCTGTGACTAGAAGCTAACAACAGAAACGCGTGTAGGAAATATACTGTGTCAACATTTAATGGAGTTTGTGTTTTGTTGTGCCCTGAGATCCCTGAAGAAATATGTTTGTGAAAATCCTATTGCATTTTACATCTTTATTTAGGTTTTCGATTCATGGTTAGACAATTTAAGAAAAGGCCTTCCATTTCCACTAAAATATGATAAACTATATTATATTAGTTAGTTAGTTATTTCAATAGAATCCAACAAAATAAATAATTTCACTTTTCTACAAATGGTCACTTTTGAACAGAAGCCTTATGTCCATATTTCATCTTTTCATGTTTTCTTTCCCCAATAACATTTAATACATCACTTCGCCAGACAGTGATGAGCTGTGTGAAAATGGTTCATCTACAAGCTCACCATGCTATTTTTTGCAACTTTTGAAAAATGTTTGCCCATGTTCACTCAAAGGCACCGAAAGTGTTCTATAAACATTTAACCAAAGAAATGTATTAACAGATTACTTTTTCCAGTTCCCGAAAAGTGGCGGGGTTTGGACATACAGGGATTCCACCACCACAGCGACAAAATAATACCCCAATCTCGCTGTGAAACACGAGGGAGAAAAGGCCTCCAGATGCCCCCATAGTGCACAGTGCATTCCAGTCTTTTGTTCCCCAGTGGCTGTTCAGGGCAGCTGTTTAAAACAGCCTCCCACCACTTTTATATCTTACCTTGTTGTATGGGGCCCGGGTGTGACAGGCAACGCACAGAGAGCATCACATTCCTCTCCCTTGTCCTCCCTTTTGTCCCCACTTGATTGCCGCCGCTGTTCTATGGGTATGTGTACGTTGTTGAATGTCCACAGCTCCACTGAGACAATGGTGCCACTTCACCTTTGACCCCCAGAGGAAAAGGCATGCTTAATCTGATGTTAAGATCCTCCTCAGCCATTGTATGCATTGCCGGGGACCAGTGGTGGGCATTGCATCTGCCCACCAATGTGTTTGCACCCCCCCTTACAGACAGACACACAAATCCAGCCCACCCATGGCTCTATCCAGTTGTCTCCTGACCCTGCTTTCACCCCAAGTGTCATTTATGTTACCCATCCCTTTATGTGAGAAAATCACTTAAGCCCTATATTTAATATAAAAAAAAAGAAAAAGAAATCTTTTCCCAAAGATAAAGAAAGGAAAATCTGATCTACATGTTCACAACGTGCTGTATATTGAGAGGTTGCAGATTGGCTATTTATTTTTGGCATTTACAAACTCAAGGGCTTGCAATAAATAAAAGTTTTTTTAATAGTGTTGAGTGTGCGGAAGTTGCCTGTTCATTTGGTTCCCTTTGGCTCCAGCACCTGCGTTTATCAAGTGCGTGTATTCTACTCAAATTGCTCTGGACAGGAAATGTTGATGGCATTAGCTATCTGATATGTTTACAACACTTCATAGTGTCAATAGTTTATTGGTTTGATTGAGAGGGCAGGTAAAACAAGCAAGCATCAGAAGATCCAGCAAATAGGTTTGGTTGGGTGAACTTTATGTTTATGTGTTTATGGCAATGCTGTTACAACTGGACTGTAATGGTGAAAGACAACAGACAGATAAGGAAGTGACAAAATACATTATGTTATAATGTTACACAGTAAGATCTTGAAGTGTAAAGTGTAAAAATGTATCCTTACACACACCTTGCGAATTAAATGTACACTTGATTTGACTGTGTAAAGTGTACATGTATAACTAAAACAAACAATGAAGACACAATAACTTACATATATTTCAAGTTACTTTAATTTATTTATCTATCATACATATTACACACAAAATGTCTATATTTAAATTGACTGGCATAAAAAATAGTATCATTTGGTTAAGCAATTTAATTGATTATGTAACTTGGGTTATAAATTGAAAATTCCTCATCTAAAAATAAGTCAAACTTAAGGTTTACAACTGTAACTTAATAGGTACAGCAGTTCCTATTTAGCTTGATGAAGGGTGGCAATGCTGAAATTACATTACAAAATATAAACAATTGGCATAAAGTGGCTTTTGTCCTTTATGAGGCAGTCTGTGTAATATATTAGTTTCAGATTTCAGTGAAATTATGTAAAATACAGACAAGAGGCTAAAATGAGAGATACAAACAGTTAAACAATGGTGTAGCCTGCGATCATAACAAATATTTATTTTGTGAATAGTTATTTCCAATATTTTTATCTGAACAATAGTGGTACCATTTCACATTGTGTGACTAGTATTTTATACATATTGTGGATGCCTCTCTAAAACATTCACAACAGCTGTATTTGTATCAAGTGTCAAATACGTGCAGTCCTGAAATTGTAAAGTAATAATACTGACAAAAAGAAAATGCAATAACTTATTTGTAGAACATAAATTATAATCTTCACATCTAATATTTACATATCGTAACTTTGAACATCAGTGCATTCAGAACTAAACAAACCTTTGCGTTATAACAACAAGAAGTCAGCTGGCCTTGGGAGGTTTGTTAATGAAACATATTTTAATTGGTGCTTCATCTGGACAGGGCCTCACATTCTGTCTAGCACTGAAGTATACTCCCTGAGTCACAGACCATGTCAAGTGCTTAAGATATTCAATCGAAAACTTGGTTAGGTCAAATAGTGTTTGAAATACTATGTATTCATTTTGGAAAAATTAGCTTTAAGGCATATACTGTCCAATCCAATCAGTAACGGCGTTATAAGGTTGGCATCAGAAATACATATTATGACAACTAATATCCTTCGCAAAGGAGGACAAATTGAGGTCTTGTTGCTATCAGGTATTCTTGAGTGTTTATTTCTTTTTTCAACTAATTCTTCGAAAGAAACTATAAATGTGCCCATGTGTTTACTGTACACCATTTGGAAGTGAAATAAATCAATGGTTCAAGTTCACCATTAACAGTCTGTGATCAATTAGCAAAGACTTAAAATGTGAACTATATACCTTCAATTGAATTAATGGGAAATAACTAAAATGCATGAGGTAATAAACATGGCTTAATTGACAAAATATTTAAGAAATGCATCTGATTGTGGGAAACTATTAGTCCAAGCCCAAGAAGAAAGTGAACCAGATCTGGTGTCAAGTGAAACCTTCCCACCAAACATGCCGTGATGGACTTTGGGTTTCACTGGACTATGGAGCCATGTTCCCAAAGAGGTGGTCAGCATAAAGCATTGCTATAACCATAACTGGCAGCTCTGCTACTACCTACAACCACATGACTCCACCACCATGTCCTCGTACTGTTTGTAGACCACGTTGTTTCCTGAGTCAATGTAGAGGATGCTGATGGGGCTGAGCTTGGATGGGGCGCAGCAGCTGGGTGGCATGTTGCTGGGGTTCATGGAGTTCATCAGGGTCTGGATGATGGCGTGGTTGGTGGGCTCCAGGTGTGAGCGGAGCGGGAAGTCGCACACTCCCTCGCAGTGGTACGCCTCGTAATCCAGCGGGGCGATGATCCAATCATCCCAACCCAGCTCCCTGAAGTTGACATGCAGAGGCTTCTTGCTGCACCTCGACCTCGACTTCTTGCCATGCCTCTTCCCGTGCCTGTTTTTCGACCCTGACGATGATGACCCCGCCGTCCTACGACTCCTTTTGGCTTTGCCACGTGGGACCCTCTCTTTTGCCCCCACTTCTGCCTTTCTCCCCAGGCCTGGTGCTCCCATCACATCCCTCCTCTCGCTGTACAGAGTCTGCCTCTTCTTGGACCTGGTGAACACCACCAGGATGGCCTTCTTCTGCTGGGGCCGTCCGTGCCGGTGCAAGCCCAGGAGCTGCAGGTCCAGCTCCCTCTCGGGGTTGTCCAGCATGGCCCGGAGCTCCAGGCAGAAGTGCTTCCCCTGACTCAGGACCTGCCGCTCTTTGAATATCTCCCACACGTCTAGCACCTCCCATCTCAGCCTGTGGGAGTCCTGGAGGTCCAGCGTCTTGGAGTCGAGCAGCTGCTGCGTGCGGCAGGACAGGAGCTGGAGTTCCACGGGCTCGGTTTCAGATATCCTGAAATTCCCAGACACTTTGGTGTATATCCTGAGCTCGGCTCCCAGCACCTCGGCTTTGTCGGAGAGCGTTGACACGTCGAACAGATATTGCTGTCTTCGCAGAGGAGAGAGTGGGAGGTCATCTGTGGAAGGCATTATAAGCAAATTCTTGGTCAGATGGATTCTCAAGGAAGATAATAATGCACATGCCATCAAGACAGTTTGAAACCTAAAAAAAAGACAACGATTTAATTGTTGTCCAGATTAATGTAGGCGACTGAAGTTATGTAAAAGTTGGTACATAAGTATTTATGGAATGAAAAGCAGTCCCACCTGTGCATGCACAGGAAGGACACGTACACGTGTGCGCGCGCACACACACACACACGCACGCACGCACGCACACACACACACACACACACACACACACACACACACACACACACACACGAGCCAAATGATCAAAGATCGTCAGCCAGCCAGGGCCATGATAATCATACATAGCCTACCTTGGCCAATGTCCACATAACTTGAGATAGTGTTGGCAGCCTTTGACGACCGAAAAAAACTTGCGTTCAGTCCCAGTTTCTCTGCCGTGGAGAATGTCTTATAAATAGAGAGCATGTAGTCGTGAGGCTCAATAATGTCTTTGTTGTGCGGATGCCCCTCGCTGGATGAAGGTGTGTAAAGCTCTTTGAAATATTTTGACGCGCCCTGTCCATCAAGCAGCTTCGTCACCTTGCTGCTCCTCTGGGCAGACGGGAGGAAAATGGCAAGTGTGTGAAAGCATGGACTTGCCCATGCAAATATAAGAGCCGCATAGAGTGTGGTTATATGATGGAAATCCATTATCTGGCTCCACCGGCAAACTCTTCTCTGTTGCAGCAAGAGATAATGCCGAGTCGTGGCCGGAGGGACCACGCGGGCAAGGTTGAAGCTGGACTCTACATCCACTCGCAGCAAAGTGCGGATCTGCAAAAAAGTATGCACCTCTCCACGCACACAGTCTTAAGTTAAAGGGGGACGAGAACACGCCCACCTTGTACTGTTCTTGTAGACCTAAATGGTGGGACCAAATTAAGGCTGTAAAACTAATTGTCCCATTGTTGCTCAGAATGCTCACTCTCACTGTCATTCTCACGAGGGGAGGCAGATGTTCAGGCGATGACAGTGCGGAGAACGCTGTGAAAAGGGGGCATGTCAAAGCTCAGAGTGTTTGACATGCCCACCTCCCAGGGTGGTTTCCTTATCTTGGCTCGCTCGTGCACACAAGACGAATATCTAAATTATAATTAGTTTTAGTTTTTTCCATAATGTAACATTTGCAATTGATTGATTGATTGAAGAATTTATTAGAAGTTTGCAATAGAAAAAAGTACAGTTTCATGACAGTACAAATCACTGGTACAAGGTCAACTAAAAGGAGATCCTAGAAAGCCGAGGCTTATTTCCACAGGAACCACACTTTAAGTATCTCATATAACATTGAAAGACAGACGGATATAACATAGTAATTAATGGTTTCCATTCAAATGGAGCTTCACGCTTCAGATCCATCTATCACGGCATTTAATTCATTGTAGGCTACCTTGCTTAATTCACAACACAAGACCAGCACAAGGAGTGGTGCGCCCTCCAGCGACTCTCGTCCAAAAAAGCAAGTGTTTGACAACATCTCGCCAATCACGTCGCCTTCATTCAGCACCATGGACAGAGACTTCATCACAAAACGTAGCCAGCCTACTCTTGAAATGAATACACAACGAAAACATATATATATTGACTTGAATTTATTAAAAATAGAATTTATTTAAAAGATAATCCTTTTATTTGCAATCAACAAGATGAGATGGATACAAAAAACAATCTTCTTTGACAGATTTTAAACTGACTATTGCACACAAAGAGGTAGTAGGCCTATGTCAGAAATAATTTAGCCCATCTGCAATACATTTCAGGAATCTCTGTTTGTTTGTATGTCTGTCTGTCTGTCTGTCTGTCTCTCCTTCATACGGCAGCTCTCAAGAACTGAGAACATCCAATCGTCTTCACACTTGTTGGGTGTAGGCCTATTGCTGAGGAAGCAAGGAAGTTCAGTGCTGAGTGTGAAGTTGATTAGATGTGCTGTTCTTGACAGTGCTGCAAGCAGCACTTCAGAAGGCCAAGAAATCTCCCCGCTCCAAACAGGCACACATTCTGAACGGCTACACGTTCGAAACAAGCATGTCCCTTGATAAGGCTGAAAGCAGCAATATCGGGATCCAAGCTCTCGCCATTTCCGAACGGGCACGCGTTCTGAATGAGCACACGTTCTGAATGGGCACCCCATTATAATATAAGATAAAGTTCAGCCTCATGAAACATTGAAACAGAAACAGGAAATCCAACCAAGATACACTAGAAAAGAAACCAACAACAATGTGCATATAATTTAATAGAATTACTGTACATTCCTTCATTTGGAAGACTTGTTTTTAATTCTCAAGAAGGTACAGTATGTAACGTCTTCTCAAAACCCTTCCCCCTGGCCCTAGCATTTCTTACAGGCCTCTTAAAAAGAAGCTCAGAGCATAGATAATGCTAATCAAACAAAGAGCACTGGAGGAGAGATTAGAGCTTGAATCAAAGATGCTGTTGTCATCTGTAGTGGACTCTGTGGTCCAGGAGCTGGTAGTGGGGCCCATGGTGGTCGTTGTCTGAGTGGAGTTGTTGTCGATGGTGTTGTTGGGAGTGGTGGTAGGAGCCAGAGTGGTCGGGAGAGCTTTGACGCTGAAGGCTCGTGACTGAGCACCCCACTCTTTCAGAGTAAAAGCCATGGTCAGATTCTCACCTACAGGGAAGGGAAACAGTTATCTTAGGAAAGAAGTGCTATCCTAGGAATAACACTATGGTATATAGTGTAGCTACGTAAGACTCTGGAATTTTCACTTGTCTTGTGGGAAACTAACAAACTCTATCATATTAACCACTTGAACCCCAGCGTCCATATTCTTGGGGGAACATTGGCCAAAAATAGCTCACAATGCGTCCTAAAGCGGCACATTGTGAGCTCGTAGATCAGCAATTTCTGGCAAAAGACATTATATGGAAGTAGTACAGTTGTAACTCAAGTCCAGTTCTCTAAGACTACAGGGATTTAAGTGGTTAATCTGATAAGTGATAATAATGTAAAGCACTGAATATGTTTCTAAGACAGGACTGTGGTTTAGGTGCCAATACACTAAGATTACTGCCTGGTGCCAAATAAGAGGTTTTGCGTCTGCAAAGATTGTTTTAATGCCTTTTTATTGATCAGATATTTCTAGACCTCAACACTGAGCATTTGCGTTAATCAACCAGGTGGAACAGGTGGAACACCTACCACTGTTGAGGATGGCCAGATCGGTGAAGTTAGCCCAGCAGTCACTGAAGAGGATGGTGGTGTTTCCAGTTAGTCCGTCGACAGGGTTTCCACTGGAGTCTTTCAGGGATGCTGTGGCCATGAGGGAGGTGACTCCCACAGAAACACATTTACCCTGCAGACAGAGACCATAGCCATATATTTTATATTTGTTTATATCTTGCAGAGGCTTTCATTCAGATTGCCTTGCAGTGAGAATTAAACCACTATTCATGTAGTGAATATAGACCTAATCTTTAAGATACAATATGTACCCTAACCCATGTACAGTAAATGTACAGTATAAGTATCACACTAAACCGTAACTGTCAGTGAAGTCAGTCATCTACTAGTAATATACTAATATTTATTAGAAGCAACTTACAATGGCTTCATTACAGAAGTTTAGCCTATTAACCTGCCTTGACAACAAAACAGATTTAAAGCCAAAACTTATATTTATTATATCTTACCACTTCATCCACAGCCATGAGGCTGGGCTGCTGGTACAGAGGACCAACGTATTGCCCTGCAATGGGTGCCACTATCAGCAGTAGGTCAGACACACTGGACACAAAGCTCACTGTAGGCTCTTCCCTTGTCACCTCTTCAGTGGCCACCTAAGCAGAGTAGAAGCAAGAAAATAAATGTCATGAGAAAGCTGAGCATTTGTCATTGAACAAGCAACAGTACTCCTTCAAAGGTGATGTACAGTAGGGTAGGACAGACTAGCTAGTAATAGCCTACAGTTGCTGTAGGCCAATGCCCAAAATGTCCTTTAAATTGGTAATGGAATGAAACTTGAACGTTGAATAAGCTGCTCGGTTAATTAACTACTTAAACTCTTATATACTTTACTGACCGGGGTCCCCCAAAGGTCTATACTCTTGGTCCCTTACCCTTTTCCCCTACACCTAATATCACCGAAAATTGCTGATCTAGTAGAACTGTTTTATTTTTTGCTGAATGTTCACCCATTACAACATGTTCAGAATAGGGACACAAGGGTCCATGTGGTTAATTCATAATATTTTCATTGAAACGGTTCAAAAATAGCAGCTTGAAAAGCTCATAGTGTGTCAAAAGTTGTCCATGGCACAAAATATTTTCAGATGGGGGTCTGTGGTCAAATCCATACCAAACAGTGAAGGGGTTTACCCTACAACTGAGTCTTGAGATAGAGCTCACCTCATTCCAGGTAGGGTCAGATGCCGGGGGAGGAGGTGCAACGACTCCCATGGAGGACACGTTCAAGCCGGTGGCCATACTCAGGTTGCCAGAAACTGCTGCCTGTCCAAGGTCATTGGCAATGTTCTTCAAAAGAGCAAAGTCCTCTTCATCTGGAAATAAAATAGAATCAGTGATACTGTAGTAGTAGATGGAGCTACTGTAGCAGGTCCATATTTCCTGTATGGCCAAACACATTAGTTGAGGCAGACCGACATATCGGTTTGGTTGATGTATAATCATGTGTCATTATGGTACGACATCGGTATCAGCAGCAATTAAACAGCCTATGGGTCTCGATTTTAACCACTTTCAATCTAGCATCTATTTTGAAAAGTGTCAAAAGAAATTTCAGAAATTATCAAGTTAAAAAATAACATCTACACAGTATAAGCTTACCAATCAGTAACACAATATATATTTTTAATAGGGCTTACCAGTATATAGTTAAATAAAAACAAGTCCAGTTTATGCATGAGTGATACGCGGAAGCGGGGATTGAACCCAGGACTCCCACTCACCAGTCCAATGCACAACCAGTCGAGCTAATAGGGTTGAGCCCGATTAGCAGGGCTGTTGTCGCTGGTTCATCGCTGGTACTAACTGTGGGGTCTACAATCACCCCCCTGATCTTTGGAGCGCGCCCTCGCGCTTCACACTTCACGCCGCGGACCGCCGCACACGACGTGGACCTGTCCCTCACACAAGGATACCACGCTCCTCATCCTGCCGACAACGCCAGATTGTAGTGATACGCGGAAGTGGGGACTGAACCCAGGACTCCCACTCGCCAGTCCAACGCACAACCAGTCGTGCTAATAGGGCTGAGCCCGATTAGCAGGGCTGTTGTCGGCTGTCGCTGGTTCATGGCTGGTACTAACTGTGGGGTCTACACATGCAACTATAGGGGCTGGCTACTCATGCATTTTATATTGACTTGTTTTTGTTTTAATTAAATATCAGTCAAAACATTGGTAATCCGTGTCTAGGCCTCTACAAATTTGCGATCGACATCGGACCCAGAAATCTGGCATCGGTCGGACTCTACACATTAGCAGTGTCCCTACTACTAACCATTAGTGGTGTTGGTGGTCTGCTGTACAGGGGGCTTCTTAATCTCAATCTCCACTGTCATTCCACTGGCCCTCTTCCTGCGGCGCTTTGCGCTGTCCTCGCGGACAATGTTGGTGATGCGGATCATGTTGGCCGGGACCTTGAGGAACAATGCCAGGTTCTGGACCAGGTTGTCCCCGAAGAACTCCTCCTCTGTCATGGCCGGCAGCTGGAAGGAGATGAAGAGAACCGGGGAGAGTCTGATCTCCACGGGTGTGGAGCCTCTCAACAGGACCTTCATCATCTTGTTGACCGGGTCGAAGAAATTTGTCCCCACAGTGGCGTTAAGGCGGGGGACGTATTGTCCTGGGGGGGTGCCAAGACAGATGGGTGTTAAGTATTTGTATCAGTATGATACAGTAGTTTAGCAACGTACAGTGCTGTATATCAGCAAAGCTGGGATTAGGTTGTATATGTACCAAAGATAATGTACAGCAGTTCTACTACAAATTAAGTAATGGGATACAACAGTTAATAATTTGTTGATTATTTATTTCATTTGGCTCTGTATAGAGCCTTCAGGACTGAAACAAAATGTGGGGCTAATGAAAGGCTAATGTTACAGTAGCAGAGTGGCAAAATGCCTGTGCTGTTATACCGTATAATCAGAACACTTGTTCAATCAAATTACTCAACCAGAAGAACTAACCATGAACCAATATATCTATAAGTTTAGAATGCATTCTACCTGGAGACGTTGGCTCTTTCAGTGTATAGTCAGTGTTGTCAGAGTTCCATTCAGCATTAGTTGGAGCGACCAAAGAGTTGTCAACGTACACATCCAGCCGCTGGGGCTTGGAGTAGAAAACCGAAACCAAGATACTCTGTATGAATGAAAGCCAAAGTTTAAGTTAGATCTATAGTAGGTAGGTGAACAGGGAAAATGCTTAAAACACAGAAAAATACAAAGTAAAAGATGTGAACTACATTTTGCTTCTCTACTATAAAGAGCTCAAAAGACGAATTTAGGAGAGTTTCATTATATTTGGCCTTTAAAGACAAAATGTGTCAATTTCATTATGATCTGACCACATTCAATATATGAAAAGAAGATTCCCATTGAAGGTCCAGGCTTTTCCTTTGACTCTGGTACTCATTCAGGGCAGAGCAGTGCTATGCACACATAGTACTGTACCTCAGAAGGTTTGGCATTGATCATCATCAGGCGTAGTTTCTGAGGTGTGACACTGCTGAAGTAGACATCGTAGGAGTGTCCGGTAGCCACAATGCTGTGGAACAGAGACAGCCTCTTCTGACAGGTATAGCCTGAACACCAGCCATGGTCCTGAGGGCCTGTGAAGCAACAGTGATGAGTTTTATTACTTTCTTTGGAGGTTTGTCAGGAACACTGTCTATAAACAGCATTAGCCTTGCATAGCCAGACGAATATGCCATTGTAAAGAAACATTGTATGTGTGTGTGTGCGTGCATACGTGTGATTAATTGAATACTTTATTGACATCTTTAAAAGTACACAGTGCAACAATTAAATACACCAAACTGCATCCATCCAATGTGATGCAAAAGTGATTATGTGCATGTGTGCATATGATTGTGTGTGGAAGCAACTATTCTCACCATTAATCAGATCCACATAGCCATCTCCCAGTACAGCCACAGGAGACAGGCGTCTGGTCTCTGTGTCTGCGTCCAGACTCTCAATCGACAGCATCCTGTAGTTCAGTCCAAAGCACTTGTAGCTCTGCCAGGTGTGCATATATGTGCAATCCTTCCTGATCACACCTGAAAATGAAGATTAAAAACATGCCACAATATTATTAATTATAATAATGATAATAATAATACGGTACATCAGACATATATGGAAAATTGTATATATACTATATACTATACTTTAGACACACAGAAAATTTCAAATAGGGGTTACTGTACATGCATCTATTGATGCCTATGCCCTTGTACATTTTCAGTACAACTCCACATAAATAAAAAAGACTCTTATCAGCAACCCTGGAGTGCTACTATGAGTGAGATACTAGGAGTGAGTTGCACTGGACTTTTTGTACATGAGACTTTTTGAAAGACAGAATAAGGGAAAGATCACACGTCAGACGCATCAATGTCCCATGTTGAGGGTAGTGGGCAGCGCAGGTTTTCTGGTGTGTGTACGGAAGCTGACTCTTCTTATCTAATGCATACTGTATGTGAGACCATGCCCTAACATTACCGTAACAATTCAGTGTCTGTCCTTTATTTATAATATAATTAATATATATAATACATTTAACCAATGTACTTCATTCACTTGATCCAAGTACTGATACACATCCAGAGGAACTAAAAAGTACAGCCATGGATGGTTATGTTCCAATTCCTTAAATGACTTCCTCTCATCAAAATCACATGCGAGGAAGTCTTTACTCTCTTTACAGACAGCCGTAAAGAGAGTAAAGAGAGTGGAAAATCCTGAGCGTTTAATTCAGACATGTAAGGTTGGCTACCTTTGTTTGGAGCGATCTGATCCACAGGGATGCGGCTGCCATTGGGGAAGGTGAGCATGACTTTAGGGATGCGGTAGTCACCCAACCCTCTCCTGGCATCCCCATCCCACTCATACTCTGACTGGGGAATCACAGAACCCACTGCACCCAGGAAGGACCCGTCCAAATCCTTCAGCATCGTCTTCTTCTTAGCATCACAGTCCATGTCCACACAGTCAGCGGGGTTGGCTTTCCTGATGGAAATAAAGCAAATATTTATTTCTATTCTATTGTGTAAGTACAGAAGAAAAAAAGGTCTAGTCTAGTATAGGCATATATTAGCCAAGTATAGTATGTATAGGCAGTTATTAGCCAATTTTAAGTCTCACTTAACTTTATCAACTGCAAAGTAAAAAAGTAAAAGTAGAACACTAATCTAACGCCTGGGTGTTCTGTAGCTCAGTGGAGGTTCTTCATGTGTCCAAGATTATGGGATCAAATCCTAAGAGGAAGTCTAATTCTGAGAGCCAAGTAAAACATGGTAAAGTACCGGTAAATGTATCTGAAGCACTTAATACAATGTGCATTACATTGAAAACCTTCCTAACAGTGATGTTGAACCCAAAACCTTGTGCTAAACAATAATACAATAAATTAAGCATTACAATCTTCTCCATCCATGCCTCTGCATTTAGATACATATTTAATACGTCTTAGTTACAGTATATATAATTTGCAGACACCAGACCACAGACATACCTGACGTCAGGCCTGTGGATGAAGACCTTGGCTCCCTCTGTGCTGTCAACCATCTTTATTCCCTGGACGTACACTGGGTGCTGCAGATCTTCATTGCCAGGGTTGGTCATGAACATGAAGCTGGTTTCGCTTGAGCAGATGTTCCGGAAACCAACAAACGTGGTGTCTGGACAGGGACAACAAGGAAACTGGGGTTATTTATTCAAGTTTGTCTCACAGCAGGCAGCAACGGAAATGTAATAGTTTTGATGTTTTTTTTGGATCCCACTGGTTCAACGTAAACTGATCTAATCAAAAACAGGCAGCACTCACCGATGACTCTCATCAGCCCTTTGATGGTATTGTACGAGGTGATTCCGACAAGGCTCATTTCGGGACCGGCGTTATGTCCAGATTCAAATGTAGGCCAACAGATCCCAGACGTGCCACCTTGTACAAAGACGAGAGTTGAAGTTGTTTGGTGCAACTTTGAAAATTTATGTTTTCAGGCATAATAGGCATAATATAGTGTGCGCGCACGCACGCACGCACACTGTATATACACACACACACATGCGCACGCACGCACACACGCACACACACACACACACACACACACACACACACACACACACACACACACACACACACACACACAGGGTGTGTGTAATGTATGTGTAAGTATGCATACATACATACATACAGAATGTATAGATAATTTACACACATACATAAAGGTTTCCATAATTATGTGTCAATGTGTGTACCTTTGGGAGGCCTAGGACCACGGTGTCCTCCACTGTCTTGCATATTCCAATCGGACATCGGCATACCGGCTGAACAGTTGAAGTTGGGGCTGCTGCCTACTATCAGTGCATTCTGGGGAAAGAGGGGTTACCATTACAGTTACATGAAACTGTTTTTTATTTTATTTTATTTTATCATACGTATATTAAAAGCACTATATTAAAACAGCATGTTATTTAGACAGTGACATGTTCATTTGTTGACCTGGCATCCTATAGTTTGTATAGTTTTAATGTCCTTGTGTTTACCTGTAAATCGCTCTGGATTAAGAGTGTCTGCTAAATGCCTACATTTTAAATTGTAAGATTAATGTAGGGCTCACACTACAGGATAATCGGGGTGATCTAGGGTTCGGCAATGCCCCTCTCGATTATCGGCAGGTTTAACAGGCTCATTTTTTACATCTGCTTCTGCTTGTAATCACAGCACGTTTTTTTTCTGGCAAACCCAATAATTGTAATAAATAATTCTAGTCTGTGATGCCCCATGATTTTTTTAATCTTGTAGTTAGTCTTGCATGTTTAAGATAATCTACGTAATAAGAGAATCCTATAGGATTTGGTGATTTCCAAATCATTTCAGATTTTAAAATGCCTGTAGTCTTAGCCCAGATTAAGGTTTAAATAAATGAATTCGCTGTCTCACCTGGACTTCAATGGTCTTCTCGGAGTATAAATGGGCAAGTGAAGGAGGGCTATAGACGTATGACATGATGCCCATGCCGTTGTCCACCAGGGTAACATCGGCAACAATTATTTCCATACTTGTCTGAAATCAAAGTATAATGGAATAAGAATACAAGTAAGACTAGCACAATGATCCTTTCTATTGTCTTCCATATAATCTACAGTATCTAACCACTGTAGCCGCCTCAACACCACGGATGACAATGTTTCATCCGTAGACACCCAAACTCACTATAAGACATCATTTCTGTCTACTTGTTCTGTGTGGGCTGTGGATAGCTTGAAAATATACCTGCCAATTACGTCAGTGGCAGAGATTTCAGGCTAATGGAAAATTACATTCTTTCTCTCAGGAATGTTGTATGCTTAAAATAGTAAACACAGTTGTTCCATCAATTTAAAAAAAGAATCTGTCTCCCCACAGATGATATCTATCAGAACGTTTTAGCTCTCAACAGCCCTTTTCTGAGACATAGAGCGAATAGACAATGGTCCAATAGGGGGCGTTAGCAAGGATCTATTCTACATGTATGGAGATGAAGATAAACAGGTGAACCTTTCCTTTAATGTAATTCCTTGACTCCACTTCTTGGAAGCCTAATAATCCCTGTCATTTCAGTATGCCCCATGGGTGTCTTAGAGCTTAGGGTGGGAAACAGGCCTCTTGACAACTTTATTTATGTCCAAAATGTATGCTTTTAGCCGAACAGTCTGACCACAAAGCACTTTGGAGAGCAAAAAAAGGACATTAACAGTAACACAGAGAGGGACACAAGAGTGTTACAGTTAAGAAGAAACTTGACCGTTTTCATACTTGGAAGTAGATGCCAAAGTCAAAGCTCCTCCAGATATTGAAGCCTTGGATCAGACTGCATCCAGGGAGACCATCCTTGTTCATGAACACGCCGTACAGACCGCCATGGGCTTCGTTCTGACGCCACTTCTCAGTGACACTCTGAACACCTGGCAAAGTAAATATCACGCACATGTAAGAGCTCCTTCCTCCAAGACCTCAGTGTTCCTCGTTACTGCTTGAATAGGTACAATGCACTATGAAACTGTTTACGCGATCAGTCTTAGGTGCCCTCCACACTAGGATCGGTTGCCGTTGGGGCTCCCGCTAGGATCAGCGGTGGCCGCACTGTGGTGAGACACACACTCGCTGAGTGAGTAAACGCCGCGCGGTATTTCACAAAGATGAACACAATCCGTCTCTCACCGCCCGCGTACGCATGCACAAACGAGTACGCTCGCGGTGGATTTCACGGGACCGTGCCGCCCCAAAACTTTGCTGCGCGGCCGAAAAAGCCGCCCGCCTCTCATTGAAAATGAATTGCTAGGAGGCGGTGACCGCGCCTAGTGTGGAGGGCACCTTAATGTTTGCAAGGGAATTCAAGAAAAAAACAATGTCATACACAACACAGCAGACAACTATACTCAGCATATTGATTTGACACATTATTTATAGGCTGGATTTGAACAAATTACCTGGGCATGGTTCACCATCAATACGATATCCAACTCTCTCATAACCTGCCACAATGTTCCCCTGCAACACCACGTTTGTCCCCTCATTGACCTGAAAATAAAGTGTTTGATGGATGTTTTGATATAAATCATCTTACAGTAATTCAGTGTTTACATTTCCAGAAGGGAATCGTAGGCCTGTCCCTGTATTAGAATTAAACAGGGACAAGAATTACAAGCAGGCAAAATAACAATGAATTAGGATCTACTGGCAGTGTACACATTTACTACTTTTTCATATTGCAATGTGCTCTTTATCCATCATGCTGTTACTGTGAGTTAGACATTGCTCAGAGTGGGTGTTTAACGTCATCAATGTACAAAATGTATGCTGATGATGTGGGGGAAATAAGACATACAGTAAGGTATTTACTATTTTTGCATCAGAAAAATTGGATTTAGGTTAAAAAATTGCAACGTTTTCCTTCAATATAACGTGCCTCGTTAAATAAAGTTAAACAGAACAAAAAAGTAGACAGACCTCAATGGCAGCATTCCATTCAAAATTGAATTTCTCTTCTCTGTCCTGATAGGATCCTGTCCATAAACTTAGGGTCACCAGGTTCCTCCGCACTCTTATGTTGTTGCCCCACACTCTGATACCTGTAATTGGTGACACAATGTGACACGTTTCTTGTAGAGTGCTACTTATGCAACATTATTACAGCACAACCTGATCCCACCTCAAAGTATGACATGATATAACATGATTTAATATAATAATAGCATACAACATTTATCAGAACAATGCTTTAAGTAGCACAAATGCATATACCGGTATATTTTGCATGATCCCGTTTAGGCAATCAAAAGTGCTGCTGTGTGGTGCCATGTTCTACCCATTGAACTGTATACAAATACCTTTATGATTTGCTTTACAGGACAATACAGAAAGGAAAAAGTACATTACACAAATAAGCACTACCGTATCTTACCTTCTCCGACGACGTGGAAGATGACATTGTCATCAACATCCATTCTGCTTGTCCCAAAGACTCCAATTGCAGGAGAGAAGCCATTGTGGAAAGCACAGCCCTGAACGTAGGAGTCATTCTGTGTAACCTTTCAAAGAGAGAAAAGTGAATTAGTATTCTCTTGCTGAAAATCGAACTGGTGACAATTTAAATCGATTTAATAAAAAATATATTTCCATGGTTTTCCTTGGCTTTAGAATTGGTATATTAATGTGAATGTGTTGTCCTACAGTACCTCTTCCAAGTTGATGAAGGCCACAGAGTAGCGAGGGTCATAGTAGTCATTCCATCCCAGCTGACCAGTGTGGTAGAACTCCACGTTCCTTATCTGGGCTTTGCCTTCATGGACAACAAAGGTGGAACAATACATAAAACATCATATCATATCATATCATATCATATCATATCATATCATATCATATCATATCATATCATATCAATATCTTTTCAAGTCATGTCATGTCATGTCATGTCATGTCATGTCATGTCATGTCATGTCATGTCATGTCATGTCATCATATTAATGTCATATTACATTACGTCATACCATATTGTTGTCATGTCATAAAATGCTGCATTTAAAAATGGTGTACCTTTGTAGTCTATTCCACCCCATGAGTAGGTACCAACCACCACCCTGGCGCCGAATGATTCCTCAAACATGGCTGGGTAGTCTTGACCAATGATCTTGATGTTCCTGGTCAGGAGACCAACATCAGCTGCGATGGTGTAGCTCAATGGAGTACCTGAGACACTGTGGGTCTCTCCTGCAGAGAGAAAATAGAGAGCAAGAGAGAGATAAAGTCAATAACATGCATTAATCCAGGAAAGTGTGTGTGTGTGTGTGTGTGTGTGTGTGTGTGTGTGTGTGTGCGTGCGTGCGTGCGTGCGTGCGTGCGTGCGTGCGTGCGTGCGTGCGTGTTACGTCATATAGTAGATACCATCATGAGCTACATAAGCTACATGTGTTGTGAGCTTGTAGATCGGCTATTTTCGACAAAGAGCTTTGGTGTAGAGCGATAAAAGGAGAGACAGAGTATAGACCTCTGGAGGACAACACAGTATAATAGGTTCCAGGTGAAGTGGTTGAACTGACCAATGTGGGTGTGAGACAGAGACTGGTTGAGGGTGAGGGTGCGGGCGTCTGATGACACAGCAGCGATCTGACGTGTCTCCGTCTCCATGGGATTATAACCAGTGGTGGAAATGACAATGTCACTTCCAACCTGCATGCAAAAACAAAGGAATTAATGGATAAAAATGTAGTGTAGTACAATTATTATTGTATGTCTATGATCTGTCTTCTATGGTCCCTTTGCACTGAATGTGAGATCTTGTCCCTATGACATCACATGCATCACAAGAAATCAGAGTACAATGAACCTAGATGTTGTAAAAAATAAATACATGTAAGCATCTACAATATGCTGAGATAAGTGTATGAAACCAGGCAGACCTGCCAGTCCACAGGCTGAGCCAGGGTGAGTGTGTTGGTGCCGGCAGAGGCAGTGCTGGCCAGCTTGGTGTGGTACACGTTATGAGGGATTCCATACAGCTCCAGTGTGCCAAACACACCTGTGGTAGAACAGATATTGGTCAGTTATACAAGTGAGCCAGCATGAATGGAAGACTTTTACTTGAAAAGGTTCAAACCCATGATGATGTTGTGCTTGTGTTGCATGCATTAGCTGATTGATCAACCAGCGTCCAGCATCACATGATGTTCTTCTTACCCAGAACCTTGGATCCCTGGTTGGGGCCGTTGGGCAGAGGCCAGTCAGGGGTGTGGTGGTTCCCTCTGAGCTTGATATGAAGCTGTCCTCTGAATGGCTCGTCGTCCCACCCTGCGATCATCCTGCCTCCCTGAAGCAACAGGAGACGGACAGATTTCAGTGTGACATTACGTAATGTCAAAGGAAACATGACCATCATCAGAGAAAATAAATGCCCAAAGCAGTTTTATTGTAGTCGTATTATTTTGTAAAGTATTACATGTATATGCAGTATTATATGCATTTATTTCATTTCATCTTGTGATGTACTGTACATCATTACATAATATCATAAAATGGTGAATTCCGCAATTAATTTATCACCTTTCTCCAAAGCATTTTACAAAGTGCATTACATTCAGAGACACATCTGATCAGAAGCAGAAGAGTTACGGTAAGTGCTCAATGACACATCAACACGCAGACAAGAGGAGCCAGGGATCGAACCGGGAACATTCCTTTTCTTTTTTTATAAAAGATTTGTTTTTGGGCTTTTATGCCTTTATTGGACAGGACAGTATACTGACAGGGAATGGGGGAAAGATAGGGAGTGACATGCAGCAAAGGTCGTCCGGATCAGGAATCGAACCGGCGACGCCACCAGGCATCCATGCCCATGCGGCAATGCCTAAGTGGTATGCACCTGGACCAGTAGGCCAGCGGGCACCCTGAACATCCCTTTTCTAAGACAGCCGCTCTACCTCCTGAACCACTATTATCATATCATATAATATAATATATGTTTAATATAATACATGTCAGGGTTGTTCTTGAAAACTGACCTGGATAGAGATGTAAGTAGCATCCAGGACCACTGTCCGGTACTGGGAGGTGGAGCGTCTCCTCCTGCTGGAGCTGGAGGTGTCATTCATAGTGTCCGGAATCTCCAGAACGCCAATGACCGTCAGCTTGTTGAGGGGAGGAGTGTTGCTGTCCAGGACAACCCACTTCCCTGTGGTTGGAAAAGTGTTGAATTATCACAGGATTAAACCCCAGGAGCAAATGACGGCGTAATTTAAAATCATTATGCTTATTGTATTATCAAGCAACTGGCTAATATGAACCATACAAAGCCTGCGAGGTCGTTATGAGTTAAATAAAAAACAAACTCTGCAAATGAATTAACAGTGAGCTCTCATTTTGAGTCCAACCCAGGTACAGTATAACTTGTTTGCACTGTTGAGATCTTTACCTGGTGGAATGACCACATCAGCTCCCTCTGCTGGTGCAGTGAAGTTATTCTCAGCAGAGGCTTTCCAGAAAGAAGCATTGGACCAACGACTGGAAACACAAGGGAATCACATATTAAGACTTACAATAAATCTAACTAATGTCATACAACGCGGTGGTCATTTAACAACGTATAAATGAGCCTTAACCCATTAAGACCTGGAACCACTTTAACCATTATTTTATGCTTTATCTGTTAATATACAAGCTCACAGAGCTTGTAGATCTGTTATTTTTTAAATATCTAGTTTGTCTTTTGCAAATCTTTGAATACATCTTTTTAAAAGCGAACATTTGTAACTCAAATATTTGCTTCTGGGGGGTCCCTGGAACAAAATGAGATGAGGGTCTGTGGCCAAATCCATGTAATTTTGGGGGTCCTTGACATGAACAAGTTTGAGAACCACTGATTTAGAAGAAGGATTTAGAAGACATTTATAAAATCGTGTCAAAAATATTCAAAAACAAAACAAATTTTCACAATAAAAAGAAAAAAGAAAAAGCAAATCTACAAGCTTGCAGCGCGGCACCCAGTACCTTTTAATAGTTAAAGCATGAAATAATGGTTAAAGTAATTATGCGTAATAGGACATAGCAGTCATGTCCAGATCAGTGAGTGAGAAGGCGTGCAGAACAGACATACATGAAGTCGTCTGGTCGTCGGGTGGGAACTGGGGGCAGGGTAGCCGGAGGAGGAGGAGGAGGTCTGATACAGTTGGGGAAGAAACAGCGGTAAACCTGGAAGTTCACCGCCACGTCCCTCATGGAGCGGTCCACGCTGTTACGGCGTCTGCGCGCCGACCTCTTAGCAGACACTAAAAGAAGGAGGACAGGGCGAGGTCAGTGAAGGTTCAGGTTCAGGTTCAGGTTTATTAGTCACATGCATATCCATACAGGTACAGACATACAATGAAATGCTTGTGCCAGGAGCACTCTCAGCCTTATTACACACAAAAACATCAACCCACAACAAGACAACAACAAGTCACCCAAGACAACCCAAAAACAACAAAAACCATACAGTGTAACAGTGTACAGTTTAAAAACTGCGTACAGTGCACATGACTACCTACGTCTCGCATTCATCTCTTCGTTAAGCAACCTGATTGCTTGAGCATAAAAACTATTACTGAGACGGGTGGTGTGCGATGAGATGCTCTGGTAACGTTTTTTGAGATAGAACAGGGAATGGGCGGGATGACTGCTGTCCTTTAAGATGTTCTCTGTCTTTTTCTTACAGCGTGTGTTATAGATTGTGTGTAGCTGTGGTAATTCTGTGCCAATGATTTTGGCAGCTCTCTTCACAATTCTCTGTAACTGTTTACTGTCTTGAACAGTCACGTTACCAAACCACACTGTGATGCATCCTGTCAAAATACTTTCTATGGTACAGCGATAGAAATTTACAAGAGCCTTGGTGCTCAGGCCAAATCTCCTGAGGCGCCTCAGAAAGTACAGTCGCTGCTGCGCTTTCTTAAGGATACCTTTGCTGTTTAGAGACCATGTGAGTGAGTTTGTTATGTGAACACCCAGGAATTTGAAACTGTCCACTATGTCTACAGGTGAACCATTTATGGTTAAGGGACTGTGATTGACTTTAGACTTCCTAAAGTCAACGATGATCTCTTTTGTTTTACTAACATTTAGAGAGAGATTGTTATTCTGGCACCATAGGGTTAGCTCTTCAATTTCCCTCCTATAGGCCCTCTCATCATCGTTGGATATTAGTCCTATAACCGTGGTGTCATCTGCAAACTTGAGAATAGAATTATTGCCACACCTGGCAACACAATCATAGGTGAACAGACTATACAACAAGGGACTGAGGCAGCAGCCCTGGGGCGCTCCAGTCCTGGTCAATATCTTAGATGAATGCTTGTTCCCTATTCGTACAGATTGTGGCCTGCCTGTCAAAAAGTCAAACAGCCAGTTGCAGATACTACTGCCAAGACCAAGACCCCTGAGTTTCAACACAAGCTTAGATGGTACAATCGTGTTAAAGGCAGAGCTATAATCTATGAAGAGTAGTCTGACATAAGAGTTCTTTTTCTCCAGATGTTTCAAGGCAATGTGTAGTGCGAGAGAAATAGCATCATCGACTGATCTATTAGCACAGTATGCAAACTGTAGTGGATCAGTATTGGCAGGGATAATGTGCGAAGATTCTGATATACCGGTAGAACATGGATACTTTAGCCTGATTTGTGCTTGATTGCGGGCCTGTGTTGCCTGCTGAAAATGGCACATTTTACAAGCTCACAACTCTTTTACCATTTTCGAGTTGCAGCCACCTGTAAGTGATTTTTCAGAGCGGTTTTAAAGGGGAGTAGGTAATTATACTCCTTAAATACTCCTCTTCATACAACAGAGCGTAGGTTACCTTTGGGGGATGTGATGTGCAGTTTGTGCACTATAATATTGAATGCTACCTGTTACCTGCTACCTATGTTATCTTTGCATAACAGTACAGTAAGTTGATTAAAGAGTTTATTTATTTGCCAAAAGTGACTAACCGAGGTAGAAGAGGTCATTCGTGTCGTCATTGAAGTACCAGTCTCCGTTGATGTTTTTGCTGTATGTTAGTGGCTCTGTGGAGCCGTTCCTCACGTCCACTATACGGAACTTGTCTGGACTCTGAGTGAAGTTGTGGTTTATGATCACATACTGGTCTTGCTGTAAGGGACAAGGAATATGCAGTAATAAATTAAACCTTTTGTTTGTAAATATACAGTAGTTTATTATACGGATAATATACTGTAGGCCTGTGACGAATGTCAAGGAGATCATAGCCTTATTTAGTCACAATAATAAACAAATAGTATTTACACAACTGGTAGCCATGTTTGAAATGCAGAGTTATTGGTGCCAGTTTAGTGCAGTGGCACATTGGCGTGCCTTGATTGATCAGCTACAGACCTTGTTCCTGATAGTTAGGATGGGTAAATGAGAAGGACAAATCTATTGTACTCTGACAAAAGAAATATGCCAAAGGATTGGGGAACATATTATTAATTATTATTATTTACTGACAGTCTGTCACATAGCAATTATCAGCCCCATCAGTTACCAACCTCTTTTATCACTCCCCTCAGCCCGGGGAAAATTTACATTATTTGTCCCACAGATTTCTAGATAGGAACACGAGACAAATACATGTATGGAAAGAATCGTACCTTAAAGCCATAGAACTTTGCTTTGTATGTGATGTTTGTCACTTGGTCCACCTCATCAAAGTACCAGTTATATGTCTGGCGAGAGGGTAGCATCATCATCCACCCTTTTGGGTGAGTCATCTTTTTCTTCGTATATGGAACCACACTGGTGCCTGCAATAGATAGATTTACATTCAAACAAGGCTTTAAACATGTCTGCCTGGATGCATTTTTGATATATAATGTATGGACATTGTACCATGGGAGTTTGTCATAATGATCTCCTTGGCATCCAGTGAGGACGGTGATGGTTTGTTGAGTGATACGCGGTGGAAGTCAACTGTCTCATCACACACAACGCCAGGGAAACCCAAAGTCCACTCAGCACTCTCAGTACAGTGAGCTGGGTCTAGTAGCGGGCTCTTTGGCACCACCTTGTGGTTGATGTTTCCTATTGGAGAGGGGAGGGAGATGATGTGACATAAGAAAGAGTATAACAGTAAGCTACATTGTGTGATACACAGGCCCCTACAAAAAAAACTGCAGCTGTCATCATCAGTTAAATGCATCTCGCAATCTAATTTGTTATTACTTTTTTACATGAGTACAGATGTTGTGATGGACTTTCAGCCAAAGTTCCATCATGACATCATTATAAAGATACAAATACTAAACTAACACATTTTGAGATGTGTTGGTTTTAATAATACAAATACAAATGCATGCTTTATCTAATTTGTAATGACCGACAATTAAACTAATACATATCATATGACTAATAAATACAACTGACTTGAGCAGTTTTAAAGGAGGTAGGAATTTACACTCCTTTAATACTCCTCCTCACACAACACAGTGTAGTTTGGAGACTAAGTTGATTAAGAGTGTTCTTAAAATGACGCCTGAAAGCATGATGATCACCTGTGAGAGTGCCGTCAGTGTCAATCAGCTGCACCTCATGTTCCCATCTGAAGCCAGCCTTGTTAGGAGCGTTGAAGTACTGCACACCGCTGAATCGCACCGCCCAGCCGCCGCAGTCATGCTTGCAGGTCCCATCGATCGTAGTCACTCCGATAGCGGCGCAGGAGGAGCGGTCGAAGTTGATGAACTTGGTGTTGTGGACATTCATGCCGTCGTCGAAAGGGGTGATGATGCCCCGAGCTGTGCAGTATCCGCTTCCCAAGCCCAGCTCGTCCACGTGTCCCACCATGGTGCTGTTATACACGCCGGCCCCTCCTTCCTGCCCAAACCCGCTCACGTACCTCTGTATGATGCGCTTCCCCTCGATGCCGGCCTTCTCGTTGTTGGCCGCCACGAAGCCGCTGAACTGCACGGCACCCACGTTCACCCACTCGGCGCCCTTCTCGCAGTTCCACACGGTGAGCGTCCGGAAGACGGCCGGCTCGGGCGTGCTAGAGCGGCAGCCTCCGTCCTTCAGCGGGAAGAAGTCCTGGAAGATCCAGATGCCGAACCAGCCCTGGGAGTGGACAGTGTTGTTGGTGAACTCCCCCAGGGGGACCTTCTTCTGGCAGATGTTGGGGTCATAGGAGGGGCCGTCGGGGTGTTCGTGCATGCGGTACCAGAACCCAAAGTGGGTCCCGCCTACGGCGACGTTGTGGCGGAGGGTGTTGTTGGCGTTGGTGACCCAGTAGGCGGCCGGGGTGACGTCGTCATTCAGCAGGCTGGTGCTCTGCTTGACAAATACGGCCAGGTTGTACTGCAGAACGTTGCCCGTTTCGATGCCGTCTTCGATAAAGAAAGCACCGCCCATGATGTTATAGATGACGTTGTGCTCCACCAGCAGCCGGTGGGTGTTGTGGATGGTCACGGCCCTGTTGAAGGTCTGGTGGATGGCACAGCCCCGGACGTAGGACTTGAAGTTAATGTCGCCCATCAGATGCCAGTGGATGGGGTAGCGACCCAGCTTAAAGGCTTGCCCTGCGTGGAATAGCTGTAGGGTAAAAACAACCGTAAGAGTTCAAAATGTATCAATGGAACAGGGGGGAGTTCACCTTCAACCACTGCAGATGTAGTCATTATATTACATTAACATACTGTAATGCATACAGCTTGGTTATACTATATAAATAAGTTACTGTAATTTCTTAAATTCTAGCTTTAATAACATTTTGCTCTACACCTTCTTGCATTATTATGACAAGTGTAAAACCATTGTTTTACCTCAACATATTCCAGTCTTCCGATTGCCAGGTTCTCGTTGGGCCTGGGTGCATGGAACATGATGCAGCCTCCGAACTGGTCACTGCCCGTCTCCTCACCAAACCTTCCCTGGAAACAGGTCTGGGTGGCAAACTCACCTACAACACACAGGAAACAGAGATGTAAATGTGACACACCACAAGAACGAAGGAACAAAACTAAGCAATGATGATAATGATGACGATGATGATGATGATGATGATGAGAGACAATAGCCTACAACACTGGTTCTCAAAGGGGACCCCAGGGCTCCTTGAGTGGGTTCCAAGGCTTCCCCAGCTACTGTAGATAGTTAGGAACCAAATGGATCCTCCAGTTGGTTCCTTACTATTAATCATTGAGCTGGAGACCGGCTTAGGGTGACCATATTTTCAGCCGCTCAAACGCCAACCACTGTTGCCTAAAACCAGGACCCTCAAAGCAATGCGTACGTTACCGCGCACGTACATGCCCCTTCTCTAACGTTCGTGCATGCGCATACAGGCAGTGAGTGTCTGACAAACAGTCTCAGCGTTGAATTCAGACACGCAATGAATTTGTTCATGTTTTCTGATTGTTTAGGTGAGCATGTTTACATGAAAAGAACATGTTAAATATCTATGCAAACATTGAAAACAGCTACTATTATTTTAATTCTGGCGAAAACCGGGGCAATTAGTGAATGTTGAAAACCGGGACATATTAGTGTTTTAGAGATATTTGTTGGGACACCTGGAGTCCGGGACACGCAGCTTGAAAACGGCCAAACCGGGACGTCTGGTCACCCTAGACCGTCTGCAACTCAGAGAGTTTACAAATGGAACCAAATGGACCCTTACGAGTTTATAACTCTGAGACTGGTTCCATTTGCACACTCTCATAGTTAAAGTAACATTGTGGATTTTGCTGCGAACTGTCACTTAACTTTCCCCAAAACATGCTTAGATGCTGGTTGTTGTACCATACCTGTGTTGAACCCCTCAGGACAGGCCTCAATCTTGTCCTGCCATTCTTCATGCTGAGACCCTCGTACCACAATGTTCCTGGTGAGAAGTCCCACCTCTGCTCGAGCCTCAAACACCGTACCATCAGCCAGCGTGACAGACACACCCAGGTGAGTGTACTCCAGCGCTTCAGTGAGGGTGAGTGTCTTTCCATCAGACGACACAGAGGCAATCCTTCTCACTTCGCTCTCTCTCTGACTGTGCCTGGAAAATGTGCATTCAAGAATTAATAGGATACATTTTATCTTCTTCTTTTTTTCTTTCTTTTTTGAGCGGTGGCTGCTATACCTTTTCTGACCACACATGTTAAGGGAGGGGCGCTGTTGTTCAGGCCAGCTAGGCACACTCACACTCACATTCACACACAAATACACACACACACACGCACGCACGCACACACACGCAGCCTCCACCGCTCAGTTCACACAAGTGTGATTTTTATAATCCCCCCCCCCCCCTCTTCTGTATGTTTTGAGGTTAGATTTTTTTCATAAGATGCCATATGCCAGATCTCTATTACAAAAATTAGTAACTTGTTTCTTTAATTCTGAGGTAACCTTGCAAATGAAAATACATCAGAAAAAGTCATTATCCATTGCCCAATACACAATTACTGTATTATGAAATTTATGAACAAAAGCATAATTCTTGTATCCGCATCTTGTGACGTAAAATCAATATAAAAAATAAATCTTTTTTGATAAATATTGCAATCATATACATAGCATTGTGGGGGCCTTTTGTCTAGAACTTATGGTCAAATGTGGTCAGTGATGATGTTACAGCTGAAACAGATGATCCTCCCCTGAAGGTGTTTGCTTAACCAGGTACAATTGTTTGTGTTATTTTACCTATGGCCTGTGGTTGCGATGACGATCTCATCACCGGCTTTCCATGTGACTTCCTTCATCAGGATCAGCGTTGTGGACCCATTGGTGGCTGTCTGGGCCAGGTGGGTCCAGGGAACAGGAACTGGAATACCTGGAGAAACATGGACAGAGCAATGACTTGCACCTTGAGGACAGGTGAGAAATTATGGATTGCTAATGGCTGCATGTACTGTACCTGCAGGATATATTAGTAGCTTAATGACTAGTATTAAAATGTTTATTTTTTAATTAAATTAAATAAAATTCTCAGGATTTCAATTCAAAAATAGCAAAAAATAATTCAGGATTCCAAATAGCAAAAACAGCAGAACTAGATCGTCTATTTTTAGAAATAAGAAGTTTCCGACAGTATATGCAATGTGTCCCTACGGACTGTACGGAGTGAGTGTGGAAATACAATGGCCCCCTCTATCATCAAAGTTTCCCATGCCTGCCTTAAGAGATACACGTTTGCAATCGTAACTATGACATACACCTTGTGAGTGGGTAAGGAATGAACAATTACTAAAACCATTTATACTTGGTTGACCTCCAGTGTCGCACACACAAAATTGCAGCTCTACAAGCTTCCACCCATAACACCGCGCATATCTACAGATCTACTATCTTGTAGCTCTCTAGACACAGCCAGCATGCCACCAATAAATACAGGCATACAGGCATTAATTACAACCTGTAGGACACAGAAACAGGTTCACAACGGTGACAGGCACCTCGAGGACGGGCGAGGACTGAATGACAGATAATAGTTACATCCTTGCAGGAGACAGACCTTAAGTTACACTATGATCTAAGTATTATGTCACATAAGGACAGGCCTGTCATGGACTATTTGGGTCATGTCCATTTTCACGATCTGTTGCGCAACGTTCCTTTTTGTGGCAAACGTTCATGCCATTATATGAAGTTCAAATAAACAGACAGGCGGGCCGTCACAATGCTGTCACAATACTCTGACATGCATGCCGTGGGCACGGTAATGCATATGAACCATGTGTGTGAGTGTGTATATCCACACCGTGCAGATCCAGCACTCCCTCTCTGACGCCCAGAGTCTTGGTTCCATAGACAGGGAGCTCTGTGGAGCGCAGGTTTCCATGGAGGGTGATAATAGCTTTGTGCTGGAACGGCGCCCCCTCTTCGCCAATCTGGAGACGCCCACCACCTGTGATCAGGATGTTCTCTGCCTGTAGCTCGATGTCCGCTTCATCAAACACCAACGTCCCTCCTGAACGCAAAGAAAGGATAAGTGATACACATCGCGAACTGGTGTACAGTATTAGTCATAAAAAGTCCATTGTCAAGAGAACATTCCTGTGTGTATAGTATGTGTGCATGTGTGTGTGTGTAATGTATGCACATGTGTATACCGGTGTATATACATATGCATGTTTACGGGGAGATGAGGTTATGTGTCCCACAGTGCAATCACTGTTGGACAATGGCCATTGCCGGACAAGACAAATCCTGGTGCTTTTACTGCACTTGGTGACTGCAGGGATTTAGAAAATATCTTAAAGACACAAGTGGGTTCGGTACTGTACCTTGAATGAGGAGCATTTTGAGCACTGGGGTGCTGGTGTCCAACAGGATGTACTGTCCTTTAGTGATGACAGCAAACGAGCCCCTCTCTGGAGGAGACAGCCCTCCCCAGGTGTACCTCGATGACCACACATCAATATAGAAGAAATCAGCATCGTCCTGAGAGGAGAGAACCAAATAATTAGACTAATTGTTTAAGTATTTTTTTCAAAGTATGTCTTCATAAAAAGTAGGAATTTAAAAAATCCCCAAAAGATAGCACATCCAAAATTTCAAATCAATGGAGCACAAAGTACTCACATTTCCACTTTTTTATGAAAGAATAATAATGTAAATTGAATTTAGAAAAAGGTAAAGACTACTGTATGTTTCTCACCATCTTGGCGATCCCTCTGTCTCCGATGCTGACTCGGACCTTGGTTTTCTGGGACCTGGGCTGAGCGTTGGTCACACAGATGATGTGTGTGCTGTTGGTGGACTGGATGTCACAGACTGATCCCCCAATGGTCACGTTGACGTCATTACTGTTGGTACTGCAAAGTGAGAGAGGGAATTAGGACAATCAAACTAAGTGCTGCCATGACTAACAATGTTATAGAGAAGTAATAGAGGGAGTATGGGGCTGTAAATTGTTTCTTCTAAGTAATGTATATAGTATAAGTAATGCCTTATTTATATTTACTTTGTTGCATGTCACACACTGAAAATAGCTTATTTCTAAGTAAACACAATACGTTGCCTCCTGACACATTGAGCTTGTAGATCTGCTTTTTTCAGTGCACGACACCGGCACGCAACTTTATGTGTCAATCAGGCTTAAGGGATAGTGTATACTACAGAAAGGTTTCACATCGATCCTGCATCAACCTGTATGCACACATTTTTGGCAATTATTATTATTTAAATATATATTTTATTAGCTTACAAGCTTCAGTTAAAAAGTCATGTCAGTAAGCATAACTTAAACGGAGGCTATACAGATTGACTAAACCGACTTGTACAAAATAGAATGACACTGAGAATGTATTTCAGCATTTGTAATGAAATCACGTTTCATCTAATCACCTTTCATCTCAGGCACCGACCAGTCTGAGCGCTGTGACCTACTGTGCCTCTATGAAATAAACTGTATTTGCATACATAACCATCACGATTGAATCACCACACGCCAAATGTGATAGGAGAAATGCCTTTGTATTGGTTGTCAACGAAAGAGACTCGAACATAAAGAAAGGAAATGTAAGCCAGAGAAAATAATCCATTGTGCTGGGGTAAAGTGAGCATTTAATTCACAGTCTTTAGCCCATAATCTGGGCGTGCCGCTTGCATTCATTGTGCCATAAGCACACTATGTGCTCATCACCAGCATGGTCACCAAATGTACCTGAAACCTGAGCCAGTGATTGTGAGTGTGGTGCCTCCAGCGGTGCCTCCTCGGCGCGGGGACACATCGGAGATCACTGGGGTTAGCGTGGTTTTGTACGTGAAGCCATTCGACAGGTTTGCAGCGCTGAACTGGTTATGGATCGTTACCACACAGCTCACCTCTGACTCAGTGCCTGGAGACAGTGAGGAAACAGACGCAACACAGACAGACACAAACACAAAATAAAATGCAAGCTCGCAACACACAAAACCACAACCACACCCACACCTACACACGCACAACGAAGGAAACACCATGACTCTGTGATCATCTGACATGCTGAGAACATTCCACACGGAATGTACAAGAATTCACACAGGATCATTAGCAGTTCACACCGTGACAGGACTGGTTGGATTCAAAATGTCAGGACTGTTACAGTCCTAAAAATAAACCGGTGAAAAGAATACATTCTTTCCAGACAAAAGGAAAAGACAAAACGCCTCTAATTAGAAAACCAGGTATTTACCTGCAGGGTGAGAAAATAACACTATAATTATTAATTAACATTGCTCAGAAAGGTTCGGTTGCTGCTAGTAAGTTTGTCCATTTAGTGAAAAGGAATACACATTCTAAAAGAATGTAAATGATCACTTAATGACAATCTACTGCAACCCATAACTGCTGAGAGATGCATTTTTCTCAATTATTCAATTGAAAATGTGTCAATTATACAAGAAAACCTGACAGGTAAACTAAAAAGTTTGGCTCATAAAATAATGAAAGCGGCTGTTGAATTTTGCGATTTGCTGGTGACTGTGTCCTGCAAAACAGTACATTCATCAATCTGTGACCACCTTAACGCTGACATGATACTCACCATTGTTGAATGAAGATTGTCAGCAGAGTTATGCCTAATATACTGTATAATATGCTCCATCTTATGATGTTGTTGCAGACTTAACATATAAGATCTACTGTAGAAGATCACAACGTGTCGTGAGCTTATAGATCAGTTATTTTCCATTGTTGAATGGAGATTAGAGTTACAGTACATTCATCAATATGTGACAACTTTGAACACTGAACATACTCACCATTGTTGAATGGAGACTGACAGTAGAGACGTGCTGATGTGGACATATTTCTATCAACCTCACATTCCTCGCCGCAGATGCTCACAGTGGAGGAGTGAGGATCGAACCCAGAGCCCAGGACAGTCAACCGAGCACCGCCACCGAAGCCCCCTATATCACACAGGAGACACTTCATTTACCGTATCTCTGGATGTTAGCATCAACATTACAGAATTTGAGGTTTGTGCGAGTCACCCTTACACATTAAAATCTGGAGTGTGAGTTTAACTCTGATGGTCCATTTTTACACTCACCTTTAAACTAACACTCCGGATTGTATGCTAAATAAATCCTGTTGTTGGAATTGACATATTGTTTTTAGGTATCCCACTTGATTACACAATTTTTTGCCTATAATAACATTGCTATATTGACTGTTAACTATATGAACTATATCAATAACTACCGACTGCTTACCCTGGTTGGGCTGGACCTCAGTGAGAAGCAACTGGTAGGTGAAGATGGCCTCAGACTGTGCGAGGCCCTTGACCTGGTGACGGAGGACTACTGGGTATGTTCCACCTGGGTTTTCACCCACGGTGCACTGGACCTCTGTGTCCGTGACTGAGGACACATTGCAGGGCACATGGTTGATGGTCACCCAAACGTTTTGGGCGTCTGTGCCAAACCCTGCTCCAGTTATTGTGATCACTGAACCACTTGGGCCTATAAATACAGATGGGAAGAGAAGGCACGGTAAGGGACTACATCAGTAAGTGTGATAGACAATATTATCATTAAACTTGGCATGACTTTATGGTGCTTTTAAGCCGTGACATCATTTTGTAGGCAGAGGAGAATCTGCCCCCAGAGCATTTTCTGTCCCTCGCTATTTCAAAAAACAACGACTAAAAAATAACGACTAAAGTATAATTCTAACACTTTCCTTTCAACAACAAAGAGAAGAAAAATGTGTAAATAGTAAAAATAGTAAAAAGATTCACGGAAACTGGGGGCAGAAATTCTCCTCTGCCTACAAAATGATGTCATACTTAACAGCCCCATAGTGATCTACAGTATTTTGCTTACCACTGTCAGGAGTGACGGAGCTGACATTAGGAGTCAGGGCCTGAGAGTAGGTGAAGTTCAAAGGTTCATACTCCACCGAGTAGACCTGGACCGTAACCATCACAAGGCCTTCATCCCTGGGCGGGGTCAAGCAGCGCAGCATACCTGGGGTTATCTCCAGAATCTTGCAGTGTGAGCTGCCCACCATCACACTGGTGTTCCCCGGGGCAAAGCCGTTCCCTGTGAGGACCAGAGGTGTGCCACCGGCCGTGCTGCCCGCGGCCGGGCTGCGGCTTGCCTGGGCTAGGCTGGTCAGGGTAGCGGAGCCGGATGCCAGGCCTTTTGTCCTCACCACCACTTGAACCTGGTGGTCCCCGGCAGGCAGAGCGCCGACCCACAAAGTAACGTTTCCGTCAGTGACAGCGGTGACCGCCAGCTCCCAGGGGCCAGCGAAAGCCACCACATGGCCGATCTGTGTGCCGAAACCTGCTCCGGAGAGGGTCACAGCAGTGCTGTTGCCTTCGATGCTGTTGGGGGAAATGCCTGTGACTGTCGGGGTGACAGAGGAAGAGTACACGAAGGAGCAGTTTGAGTGGCAGGAGCCTTGGATGCCGGTGGCCGCCTGGAAAGTGACATCGCCTGTGCGTGACTGGGAGGGAGCAGTGTCACAGACAATGTGGGTATAATTGACCGACAGGACGGAGCACGGCACGCCGGCCACTGACACCAGGCCCTCCGAGAAGCCGGAGCCGCGGATGAGAAGCCTGGTGTGGCCTGTGGTGCTGCCAATAGGGGGCACCACTGAGTCGACCACAGGGAGAACCACAAAGCGACGGCCGAAGTTGGCAGCCACAGCTACGATGGCGCTGCCCAGGTTGTTGACGCGGAGCTCCACGGGATGGGCGATGCCAATGGGTGCCCCGCTGTCTGGGCTCAGCATGCAGTTGATCTCTGTTGTGGTGCTGTTGATGACGTGGCAGGGCAGACCTCCAACTGTAACCTGTACACAACAGTTTAATTTAATTTACACTACTTGAGTTTATTTGCATAGGGAGAACATCATAGTGAAATCTAGAGTGTTAATTTAAAGGTAAGTAAGAGTAAGAGTAAGTCATACTGTATGTTTTTGTAATAAACCTTTAATTTTACTTTATTTTTTAAGTTAAAGCTCTACATTCAGATAGTAATCATTGCTATACAGTCAGTGTTTGTCAACTAACTGGGATCTACCCATCTCTTCAGTTCCTTAGTAAACAGAAAATACATTTTCAGGTCAGGATACCAATTTTATCCATCCAGGAGAGAGAACCCACAAAGAGGATTTATCTCTTCTTGATTTGGGACCCCGACCTGAAAAGGCATTTTCTGTTTACTACAGAGATGAAAGGATGAACAAACGCGAGTGATTTACCACTTAATTTTAATGAAACAACATCACTCACAGTACACCTTAAGAGTCTTACAATTGAGTGATCAAAATATATCCATAAACGTACTGTAGGAAGATGATAAATTATCTTGATAAATTATCAGTTGTGGTGCCTCCAGCAGTGTAAATCATTTAGAGCAATGGAAATGCCTCAAACCTCATTGGCACAGCCTGTGCTGCTGAAGCCCATTCCCTGCAGCGTGATGACCTGATGTGTGGTTCCCTGGTTGGGGGAGATGGAGTGGACCATGGGTGTGGCACAGGAGGAGAGGCTGAAGGAGAGGTTGTCCGAGGTCTCATTGGAGGTCTCATTGGAGGGCTGGATGCAATGAGACACGGAGGCAACACACTCCGAGGCTGCTCTTCGACTCCTATGTGAACCTACGTTGGAAGTGACAGTTATCAGATTTATAGGAATCACCTAATCAGTAGGGCTGTCACAATTATTACATAATCGTCTAATCGTGATTATTTGACATAATCGTGATTATTTTTCATAATCGTCATAATCGTTTCCATGTCAAAAATAGTGGAAATACAACGCGTGAGCTTGTAGATCGGCTATTTCAATGTTCTTTTTTAAGTATAAAGTTGTCAAATATGTCAAGTAATTTCTTTGTATATTTAGCTTATGTGTCATATCTACCATGTGTAAGTGTAACTTCAAAGCCTAAAAGCCAAACAGAAATGTAATTGTCAACGACAAAAACACAATTAAATCGTTAATCGCAATTATTTGAGAGAGACCATGAGACTCAGGAGAGGGATTCACTTTGGCACGCAATTAAGTTACAATCAGACAATCACCATCTCCATCCCTGCATGTCAACAGACGCAGCCCATCCACCCTCACATTTCAAAGCAAACTGCCCGATGCAAATTTGTCTTAAGACCTAATTATAATATACTGTATTAGTGTTCACTGGACCATGGTGGACAGCGATAACAATGTTATGTGTAATGTTTCAAATTGAGCATTGAAAGTTTGAAAGGTGACCTTACGGGACACACCAGTACTCACATTGCCAGTTGTTAAATACCATGTGCTCTTTTAAAGGAGATAATTGTGTAATGGAAGGCTGTGTGAAAGGGATGAAGTCACAATCCATAACGTCACTGTCGGGCAGAAACCTCGTATCTCCAAGTTTCAAATTTGAAAGTTTTTCGTAAAGCAAAGCCCTGCTTCATCATACAAGACTGTCGCACAGGACTAGTGAAAATAGCAGATCTACAAGCACACAAGCCTTGCGGTGCGAGGCGTTGTGTGCTTGTAGATAGGCTATTTTCACTAGTTTAGATCATTTTTAAAATGATAAATAAAAAACGAACGGTTTTGGACATACAAGGTTTTCACCCGACAACGACTATAAGAGTTGTGGATCAGGCATTGAAGGGTAATCTAGCTCTATCGAAAGAACGGAGCTGCGCAATGGCGCAATCCCACCGAAACACCCCCACCCCCAATATTCCAGCACCACCTGCATATAATGGCAGATCTCCCTATATCTGTTGGCTATGATGGCAATTTATTCAATAATAAGAACCACAGTTTATTTGAATAATACAGCACATATTTACCGCCTGACATGTGTATGGCTTCCATGCCTCCCACACTGACAGAGACTTTGTTGGTGCTCTCTTCCAAGGGCATGACCCTCACCACTCCCTGCAGCAGCCTCTTTTTGGCTGAATCTATATATCCACTGCTGTAATAGTACACCCCAGGAGCAGTGAAACGGTAGCCGAAAAAGCCTAAGGAAAGACAATGCACAAAGAAAACAGCATGAAGTTTGCTTCATGGACTGTTGCATTCAATTCTATTCTCATTCATTTGGGATGTACAAACACGCACTCATCAAAATTCAATTAATTGTCAACAACAGTATTCTGAAACAGATTTGTTTACAATTTTGCTAACTACAAATTGTGTAGGCCGAGTACCTTTAGGGGTTTTGGAATCTCCGCTGTTGAAAGGTCCTCCTTCATATGTGGTGCCACTGGGGCTTGACACACTGAATACCCTGTAGCCCACCTTCTGGAAGGCTGGGGCCTCCCAGCGCCAAACCACGGTGTCTCCAACAGACACTGTCAGTGATACAGGACTCCACGCGTAGCCATCTCCAAAATCTGTTCACACACACACACAAACACACACACACACACACACACACACACACACACACACACACACACACACACACACACACACACACACACACACACACACACACACACACACACACACACACACACACACACACACACACACACACACACACACACACACACACACGCAATCAGAAAGACAAGTTGACACGTGAATACTACACGTGAAAACTTTCACAAATTAAGTTGGATACTACATGTATTTTAAGCACACTTCAAAGCCGCAACACAAATAACTTCCTGTCACTCGTGGATTAACGCAGACTGATGACACGTGAATACTAGATGAAAACGTTCACAACTTAAGTTGGATACTACATGTATTTTAAGCACATTTCAAAGCCGCAACACAAATAACTACCTGTCACTCATGGATTAACGCAGACTGTTGCAAAGTAACAAAGGTGCTCTCAACTACATGTCACAGGTTACTCGCTTACGGCAAGTCTCTGTAAAATAAATCCTGCTCTCTACCCTGCAGCAATGTTAGAGTGACAGGTGAACAATGACACCTACCACGATCGGAGCCTTGGTTGGTGACGGTGTGGGTCTTCTCCTCTGACTGTATGACGCATTGTATCTCACTCTCCGAGGCAGTCGTCACCTCACACTCAGCGCCTCCTGTAGAAACCCCATCCAAGATTTATGAGATCATATAGAAAACCTATAGCGGTTGGTGACAGACTTAGATAATATTGCTTTGACATAACCTGCCTCGTGTTCCATCCCTGTGGACTCAGGGCGGGAAATAAGCAACCACCACCAGGCAAACTGTAACTTCAACCGTGTCTGGTAAGTGTATCTACTCTACCAGCCACGTTTGGCAGGCGCCCACCACTTGTTCAATTCTAAAACTTGGCTAGCAGGTGAAATAAGTGACTGGTGCATATTTGCAGTATATTAGAGTAATTTGGGGCCTACTTTATAAGAAACAAACAAAACAAAACATTGTGAAATAGAGCGTAAAAATGCTGGTTTAATATTAACTACTTAAACCCTACACAGTATATACTTTGCTGACCAGGGTCCGCCGGGGTACTTGGCCTTTTCTCCCTCCACACGAAAATCTCTTCACCGAAAATAGCTGATATACAAGTTCACAATTTATATACAAGCTTCCAATGTGTCGCCATGTGACACATTGTGAGCTTGTAGATGTCTCTATTTTTACATAGTGATGCTGGTTTATGTGGCATGGGGACAATTATTTTTAAAATAAATCTGGATCATGTTGCTAATGCTTACCAATGGCGACTTGGTTGTCTGAGGTGTTTGTGCTGAAGCCAGAGCCAGCGACAGTCAGTTTAGTTCCTCCCAGCAGGGAGCCCAACATGGGAGAAATACTGTAGATCTCTAGGATGTATTTGATGTTGGCATTCACGCCAATGCTATGGAAGGAATAGCAGGAAAGATCCCAGTTGTATTTTTGGTTCTCATGACATTTTGAATAATTGAAGTAACATTCATCTCCATTTTGTAGCTCATATAGAAATGATACTGTAATTCACTATGGAAGTGCACATGCTACTTTGTGAAGTGAAAACTCATTTGTCACTTTTCAGACAACCTGACAGGTAACCTTTTTAAGTTTGGCTCATAAAATAATGAAAGTGGCTATTGAATTTTGTGATCTGCAGGTGACTTTGTCCGTCAAAAGATTACATTCATCAATCTGTGAAAAGTGGTAAATATTGTTTTTTGTTAATTCCATTATCTGTTATCTGTTACAACACGGTCGATTTGGAACTCCCTATTGTAATGCACTGTAGTTGTATGTTGTATAATAATCATGATGACAATCAATGCAGGTACTACAGAGTGTGTTTATTGGCTAGACCAGAGCAATATATGATTGGAGTGCTTGGCTACATGACAGTCTCTCCAGTCTAGACCTTCCCTAGGTTTCTTTTTTGTTATAGTACCTTGTTCTTGGGTAACCATTGTTGCCAACCTGCACATCCACTTCGTACGTGCCAGGTGGAAGCGCAGGAAGACGACAGGTGACATTAGAACTTGTCCACACCACTGTGGGACATTTCTTCCTGCCGACAAACACAACACTGTCGTTGGCTTGGCTGCCGAAGTTAGAACCCAAGATGGTGAAGATTCTGTGTCCTAGAGAACAGACAAACAAACAAAAAAAAACAACGTCATCAAATCTATCATTAGTACAGCCTGTTTCTACAATGAGGTTCCAGTCATTGAGGTGTCAAAGATAATCAGTGCTTTTCAAATACTTTGACAATGGCCACCGGTAATACCCATATCTAATCATGGGCAAGCGGCGCTGATTATGCAACAGCTAGAGAATGCTCATTTTGTCATATGGCGCTCCATTTGTATTTGGAGAGCTGTACTGTAATTAGGCAACATGACACGCATGATGTTGTCTTCAGTCTCCAGCTCAGTTTCGAGACGAAACAGAGGAAAAACCAGCAGGTCAACATTACTGTCGCATGGAGAGATATTACAAAAGGGTTCTCATGTACTGTGCACTTAGGGCTCCTAGGGATGGGATCCGGGGCTGCGTGCCAGAGCACTGAACGCAAAAAAACAGACACAAACAAAAGACGAATGGACACTTGCCAAATCCAGCACATATGTTACATGTACCTGTAAATGCTACTATTGTGGTTGGACATGGGTAATTACAGTGACGCACTAAGGCGATGATATGTATGTTCAAAAGGTCAATTTAAATGCAGAGGGAGAATTCTTTCTTTTCTTTTTAACTCCAGAAGTGTTTATGAAAGATACTGACGATGTCACAGACACCATTTTAATAGCTCTTGACTAATTGGTTTCGTGAGAGAAATAGGCTGGGAAACATCAGTGAGCTTGCATTAACTTTTCAGAAAATGATAAATGAACAAATATTGAATTCTCTTGTTTTCATCTACTGTACAATACAATGGAGCGATATGCCAGGTGGACAATGGATTTTGTCATCCTTGGTGAATTGGATATCTATTGACCTTTGGAGAAAATAGCCCTGCTGCATTAGGTTGGGCGCTTTACAATACATTTACAGTAGCTACTATCAAAGAGCTTAAGCTACATTTTCTTGCTCAAAAGGACATCCTCTCAGTTTACCCATCTCAGGCACATTATAATGTCTGAATGGCTTTTCGGTGTAACACATGCACGTCATAAACCCTCAGATTAGAATGCCATTCAAGAAACAGACGCCTTTAGTGTTGAAACGTTTCACTTAGCTATCGGTCTAATGCTGTGTTTAAAATAATAATTCACACATAGCGTACAGTTTTGGATGTCAGTTGGAACATACCGGTAGATATTTGTGTTTTCCTGTGTGAATGTGAATTTCAGGATGTCATTGTAAAAGTTATCTCATCTTCACTCACCAATCACAGTGGTGTTGAGTGGACTCATGCTTGTGATCAGTGGCGTAAGAGCTTCATCATAGGTGAAGGAGCTGGATGCTGTCTCAGTCATTGTTCCAACTATAACCGTGACTGTTTCTGTTCCTGCAGTTCCCTGAAAAGAAAAATATGAATAATTTACATTGAAAAAAAAAAAAAAAAAGTAGGTTGACATGAAATGGGGAGAGAGAGATGGTGAATGACACGCAGTTAAGGCTGTCGGATCGAGACTCGAACAATTGTTTTGCTTTAACTACTTATTGAACTACTTATTGTATATTGTATTACTTACAGCGGGGGTCCTGCATTTCAGTTCACTGTCACTTGCATGAACTACTGTACATTCCTGACTGCCAATCATAACAGTAGTATTCTGGCTGAAGCCAAACCCTGTCACTGTCAGCAGGGTTCCTCCTGTACGGGCAGAACCACAGAAAAAATAATGTTCGCAATGTTCAGAACACAATGTAGACTCGAAAATGTCATTTTAACACATTTTATTCCTGTCAAATTGGTTTGCTTAATTCTTTGTTAACCAATTTAACTATACTGTGCAGTGTGTGCACATGGTGCAGTACCTGCCACGCTCCCAGAGCTGGGCGAGAAGGCAGACACAATCAGCTGGTAGGTGAAGTTGAGGACGTCTCCGCCCGAGTAGCGAGCGTGACCCAGCGATGGGAAGGTGACAGACACTGGATAAGTGCCCGTGCTGGCATTGCTCAATCTGCACACCTGAGTGGTCGCTGAACAGAAGAGCAAACACAAACTTTTAAAATGTCTTTTTTAAAGATATTTTGGGGGCTTTTTGCCTTTATTGATCGTCCAGTAGGTAGACAGGAAACTGGGAGAGAGATGGGGAGTGACATGCAGCAGAGGCCGTCGGGATTGGGCCATCAAAGCCTATTTGTAAAGTGTTTAATTAATGTCTTTGGTAAAACTTTACAATAACTTATTTTGGTGAGCTGTGGTACTGCAGTTTGATACCTTGTGCCTCATCCTCATATTATCAGTGAATGGTAAATGACAGTTGACACATGGATATGAAACAGCACACTATTCCATCTTGGCAACCAATTTCACTTACAGTTGAACTGTTGAACTTGACATCTTGCACGTCCCACCATGACAGAGGCATTTTCACTGCCGAATCCAGTTCCCGTTATGGTCAGAAGAGTCTGCAGACCATGTGACCCTGAAATGTCAGTCACGTTAATCCACAGAGACAATATTCCACATCTTTAATTGTATTCACATTTATACTGCAAATGTTTTATCACAATTTTATTTTCAGTACTCTATGTCTCACAAATTTATTTTGTATAATAATTTTTTGAAAATGATAACTTGAATTTGTTGAAAGAACCAAAATGTATAAATAAGGTACCTTGAGATGGAGTGATTCCAGTTACAATGGGAGTCTTCTCTTCCAACCATTCAAAGCCACAGTTTCCAGAACACTTAGATGGAATGCCATTAATATGAACCTCCACCTGCAGACAGCATCTCAGCGTTTAGACAAGCCAAATGTGCAGTGCATTGTAAGGCCGCCCTCTCAAGGAAAAGTAGATTGTTTGCTGAAAACTACACTTTTAGTTGATAATCAGTTACTTTGGCTGAGCAACATGGCTGTATGATTAAGCTGAATCTGTAGTGACACATCGTTTAAGAAAAGCTTTTGCAATACGAAGGTGTGAAGGTTTTACTACTCGCGTGTGAAATTAATTACTACTGTCAGAGTTATGTCATTGGGAGAACAGAGGACTCTTGGCCGCCCGCTCCTATCGCTTACACGCACAAAGCACTATAGTCAAATGCAAACATGAAACCTTTTGCAAGACCACAGATCAGACATGAAAGGAAATGTACTGGGTGGTGTGTGATTTAGAGTTAGCTCAGCTGACACAAAGAATCATCAGCAGTGGTCACAATAGACAATGGATGGATGGATAATCCAATAACTACCCAGGACAGGAAACAAAAGCTTAAAAATGTTCAGTACCTGAGGTTTGGGTTCCCACACACGTAAGAAATCTCCTGTCACACTTCGCATGAACATCCCTCCGTGTCTTCTGGCTATGGCTTTCACATCAGGGTTGTTGCCCACAACAGATGAGGAATTGATCTGTAACAAGAGTGAAAAGCAACTTGTTTCTAACATTTGATGTCTAATTACCTGCAGAAAAAACAATTGTGCTTTTGGAGTACATGTAAGAACATATAAGTCTCTGGCAGCACATATATTTAAGTTTCTTAGCACTGTATGTTTCTTCTATAGTTTTATTACAGATTCATTTCAGGGGTATGTGGTTGAAAATAGAAATGTCCATAACATATGATAGTATGTAACATATGTATCACATTAGAGTCTGACCAATCTTGGGAACCCATTCAGTAAAAAGGGAGGGGGGAAGGAAATAAAACAGCAGAATCTGTCTTGAGAGATTAGAGTCTGACCTGCATGAGAGGCTGGTCTCCAGGCACAGTGAGCCACTTGACCAGCCATTTAGGGCGTCTGCAGGTCGAATGGTCCCAATGGTCCCATGTCTGCACCTGTCCCATGCCTGGGATGCCCTCCAGGGCATACTTCAGGTCATCCGCACTGATGTCCACCGACAGACCTGAGGAAGGACACTGGTCACTCGCTACACTTGCTTCTACAGCCGTAACCACTTTGTCGTTTAATAACAACATGTGTAGAAGTTAAAATAATCTGCTACTTAATGTATACTTTTACTGTACAAGCGGTGTGACAATACTCTGTTAGCATCATGTTAACAAACATGATGTTATTCCAGAGATGCAAAACGATAGCCCTTTCAAGGGTCGAGCATGGGTCAGAGGGAGCTTAGTCTGCAATAGTAGGTGTTGATTTTTATCTCTGGAACAGGACAAATTCAGCTGGCAGCAGTTACAGCTGTTATGCAAATCACCAAGTGTAGCACGGCAGCCTCTCGCATCTACAATACCTTCAGCGCGTCCTCCATAAATCTCCACATCAAAGGTTCCATTCAGGGGCGGGGTCGCCCTGTCCAGGCGAGTGACAGTGACCGTTGCTGCTCCCTCCTTATACTCGACCATGTCCTCCGTGTGATTTGACACCTTATTCACAGAGCAAAAGAGTGGGACAAGTTACAAAGATGCTGACTGTTCCCTGTGTTACCATCAGGTAGTTTAAGTCAACACATGGACTGTCAACATAGCACAGAAACAAAGATGTGATTGCTTCTCAACCATTTAAAGCCGTTGGAATGGCTATAACATGATGGGCCAACAAGGGTGACTCAGCAATCATTTGGGCATTACATTTGATTAAAACAATAACTCCACCTGTGTTCGGCAGAATCATAGACAGTAAGGACATGCTGTAGACGCTAACAAGCAGACAAGATCCCCTGAGGGGATGCTACCACTGCAATCTGTTAGGCAAATCACCTCATTGCTGTACATGCCATGCAGGCACAGGGGTGGATCAGATCATATTGGTCCCTGCCTGTGCTGGAAGTTACTACACGGGTTGCCTTCTGAATACGGCCCCAGGTTACCGCAAACATACCGGTACTTGTCACAAGGTCAAATGTGACATCAAGCCTATGGAAATAGGCTACCAAACAGCGTGGGACCTTGGCGGTGGCAGAGATCCCTTAAAAAGAATTGTAATTCTCTGCCTAGCACCCACACCGCACTGATTGGTCACCTGCATTAAGTTATAGGCTCCTCGTTACGCAACAACCAAATGAGTTCTCTGTGTGTACAATGCTGCTGCCCCACGTCCCTCCTCCTACTCAACTGTACGGATTGGCTCAAAGCGAAAGTGATGGACAAGCGCCAATTAATGTTTTGAATGAGGATCCAGACTTCTTCTGATACCGTATGTGCCATGAATATCAGAATTGCAGCTGGCATAAGCTACACATTTTCATTACCGTATACTGTATGAGCTCTTCAGTCGCCTGACTATTTTGAGTAGATGCTTCTTCTTCAATTGCAGCAAATATTACTGACGTTTTGCATAATGTTATAGTTGCAGATAAACGCCTATATGTTAATAATTATATATCACTTAACATATAACACATACCGTGGTATTTGTACGCACACTGTTATTGAATATGCACTTTATATAATTAATAAACATCCTAAATTCACGTCAACGTTTGATTTGGACAATTCTGCGTATTACCCCATAGATATGTGTACGTGTGCACATTTACTAGTTAAGTGTCTCTGAATACAATAAAATATGATGTATTCTAATCTACATAATCATGATGACAAGAAGTTGTGTATTTAAACAATTATTTACACATTCTTAATTAAGGCCATGGATCAGTTACCTGTAGAAAGCCAATGTCTAGCAGAGGAAACCCAAAGGCACAGTCTTGGGGTCTGGCTGTGATCTCATAGATGACCTGTGATGTGTCTGACTTCTGTACAGTGATGCTCTCAAAGAAACGACCAGAGCTTCCAAAGGGTTGAGGCTTCCTCTTCTGTATGACACCTATGAGAAAGAACACAAGGCAAGAAATCAATTAAACCCTGTGTATATTGTGGTCGCTATTGAATTTGTCTGATTCTATTCAACCAATCATTGTATGCATGAATGCAATGCAGAAAACGTGTCATTCGGTTGGATAATGAAATAGGCAACACTAACATTAATCAAATAAAGGTATCAAAACAAGCATTATTTTAGTTTTAATGATTTTCATATATTTACCCAGTACTTATCCAACAATATTTACATTTGAATTTGAAAAGCGAACTAAAACTAAAGTAAAAGGAGTATACTGTACCATGTTCATCCATTGTGGTGGCTCTCTTTCCGAGCTGAATGGCATCCACGAAGAAATCTGCATCGTTGTCATCTTTGTCCAGATAGAGTTCCAATAACTGGTGCCGGTCTCCAAAGAATGCTGTCTCCAGTGGACTCAGCAGGTCAACACACTTGTAGCTCCAGCTGTCAACAAAGATACACATTTACCGTAAGTGCCAAGTACCTAGTTGGTTTATTATCACTAGTTCCACAATGTGATGTGAATTTGGTGTTTGCCATGAACACAGGGCCCCATACAGTAGGTTAATTACTTATTTTCTATTAATTACACACCCCATTTCTTTTTCTTTTTTTAAACATTCACATTCCTAAGCCAATAATCTGATGACTGGTGGAGACTAGTCCGACAGGAGACTCAACCCCTTTTTTGGGTGATCTACTCCTTTAAACAACAAGTTGTTCGACGTCTGCATTCCTGTCAAGAACATCTCCCGACCAGCTGGGTGAAACATACAGTAGGTCTAACAGGTTGATCCTCACCCAGAAGAGTTGGGTGACCAATCAGGGCCCAGTATTGGTCTGGTCTAATCAATTGTGTCCATGTGCTGTAGAAGACTTTGACTCTTATCCACGCAGTGATATAGTCTAGCTACGTAAGTCTAGTTTTGGACCCATATGATGTAGGGTGCGATTATGTACACAGGATCCATTCCTATCAGAATGAGCACAACACATGCACTGATGCCTTATGGCCCCTTAAAGGGCATTGAAGTGCTTACTCTCCCTTTTTGAGCAGTGCTAGCTCCAATACGTGACTTTGAGTGTAATAAGTAATAAGTATTTGATACACTGTCACTGTCCATGTACTGTATGTACTGTACATCCCCTATCCGTATGTCCCTTTTCTGATTGGACAATATGCCCTCTGTGACATCATGTGGGTCTATACATCATCATACAGTATTCATACTGTACTTAGCGTGCTACTTGAACCCAAACAGTTTTTTAGTTTTAGTGTTTTACAGTTCACTTTGGGTTAATTTGACATATTGAAATCATCATGAATGGTGGTTGTCACTTACTTGTGCTCTTTGTTGAATTGTTGTGGAATTGTTGTTGTCTCTGTCATGGTTTTGGACTGGGTGTTGCGGTAAGTGAACTTGATCCTAACTCCATCTTTCAATGCTCCTTTGTATGCAAAACAAAGCTGGAAAGAAAATAATTGAAGATGTTTTCTGATTCTTTTATCCTATCCATCACACTATAGCCATCTCAGCAGACTGAAAAGGGCCAAATATGTCAGGTAAATCTAAATATCTTACCTTGGGATACTGCTTTAATGAAATCGCTCCGTATTCGCGACCAGATTCTGTGGGATAATCTTCCTTGAAAAGCACCTCAGGGTTCTTCAGTGACCAAAGGCCACAGAAAGCCTCCGTATCCATCACAGGTTTCCCTCGTTCATCACCGTTGTACTAATGGGCAGAAGGCCACAAGATGTAAGAACAAAAGAAATCAAAGTCTAAACTCATTGACTTCCCATGAGATTACTTGGTGAAATAAAAGCAGCAATACCATTCCATTATAAACTAGCTGCCAAATACATATCTTCCTAAAAGAGTGAGAGTGAGCCATATATTCTTTTAATGGGTTTGCATCCCCAAAGACCACCGTGTCCAACTGCATGGTTTCCCATAGCAGTGGCTTTTCGTTGTCCCCCTTCAGGCCCTTGTCACTGGTTAATACTGTAGTAATGGTATTAGTTCCCACCTGATCCCGAGATTCGTCGTCTTCAAAGTCTCTGGAGTATTTTACATTAGAGCTCTCCTCTGCCGTAATTCCACTGGGACACTCAGCCTTTAACATGTCCTCCAGAGCCGATTGCACCTGTTCCCACAAAAAAATTCACTGGCTAGAATCATCTTTATATTCAAGGACATTTTTGACACATTGGTTAGAACAGTGGTTCTCAACCTTTTCAACACAAAATAATCATATTTTAACTGGGGACCCCCACCCTACGAGCACTAAGAGTTGAGGCATTACATTTTGTATAATACAATTGCGAGGCGTTGTGAGCATGTAGATCTGATATTTTCACAATTTCTGCCTCTATAATTTGACAATTTGGCCAATGTTTAATATGTCATTTTAGAGGTATTAAAAAGTCCTTAAATTGTCACTTTAGAAATGTGTTATACACTTAAAGTTTATGTTGGTTTGTTTACTAAAAACAATGTTGCACATTAAGTTAATCATCTGCACCCCCCCCCCCCCCCCCCCCCCCCCCACAGGTTGAGAACCACTGGGTTAGAATGTAGTCTCTCTCACATTACCACTTTATCACTTGATATTATGCTTCATCTAATTCCTAAAGCAAATGTAAATGAAATGATTCAAGAGAACGGACCTCAGACTCCGATGCATTGAAGGCGATGGGCTTTGTAGGCACTCCACCCCAGAGCAGAGTGAAGGTAGCCATGTTGCTTTTGCCTTTGGTCACCTCCATGACGGTGATGTTGGTGTCAGACCCAAAAACCTCATACTGAAGAGGCTCAAAATCACCTGTAGTCAATACACGGAACATTGTTTTTGTTTAGCATGTCAGCTGCAATGGGGGTAGTTGTATACTCCTGGAAAGCAATATTAACCACTATCCCTATTTTGGGAATGTTATAAGCGAAAATGTATGCATGCTCACAATGCGGTGTGATTGTAGATGGTCTACAATAATAATAATAATGTAATTTTTGAAAATAGGCCTTCAGTGTTTATATTGAAGAACTTGAAGAATGTAGAAGTGTCACCTACCCCTCTGAGAGTTGAACATCACAGTGAAGTGAGTGCCATTGCTGGTGATGTCTTTAGTGACCTGTACTGTGTCCGGCTTAATGGACCAGAGGTCATTCAAAGCTGCCGCCACTGTGTCTGCTTCGGCTGTGACGGTGATGGGTCCTGTATAAGACAAACCAGGTTCCAAGTTATGTTTAATGTGGAAGCCAGTGGGAGCTGAGCTCCCATAAGGAGGGGTCTCAGCTATCATTATTTAATGGTTCACAATCATTAAATGGTTCAATAATCATAAATAATAATAATAATGTTAATAATGAGATGAAAAGGCAAAAGAAACATTTTTCCAAAAGAACTAAAAGCACCATGTGCTGTTTAGTAGAGGAAAAAATAGGCCAGAAGTTGACCATACCCCTACCCGGGGTAGAACAAAACGCGACATAGTTTTTTCATATCTTTAGGATGTCCCTTTCATGAAATGGATTGTCCCGAGTTTTGCTTTTACTGCAGAAGTCATGAAATTGATCCATGAAGGGACTAACCACATAAGCAAAAAAAAAACGCCTATCCTGAAAGTTGGAGTTCCAAGTCAAACCTTTGTAATTTTCTACCTGCTGGTTGTTTTTACCTCATACTTGCACAGATGGTCTACAGGTAGTGTCCCTACATCCCAAAACAATCAGACTGCAAAATTTTGGTTCTGTTTTGAATCTGCAGCCTTTTATATAAAGACTTTCTATAGGCGGAAATGACATTCCTATGGAAAGTTCCCCTGTAATCCTTCTATAAGGGGTAGTACAAACCATGACAATGTTTTTTCATAACTTTTACTTGTCCTCTTCATGAAATGGATGGTCAGTAGTTTTGCTTTTACTGCAAAAGTCATGAAATTGATCCATGAAGAGACTCACCACATAGACAAAAAACACCTACCCTGAAAGATGGAGTTAGGGTCAAGTCAAAGTCAATCCTTTGTAATTTTCTATTGCTGGTTGTTTTTACCTAATACTTGGACAGATGGTCTACAGGTAGTGTCCTTACATCCCAAAATAATCAGAATGCAAAAAAGTGATTTACCAAGAAAGGGCAGAAATATCCCCACAAGTTAATCATACACCATTTCTACTTACTGGTAAGGGAAGGAGCTCGAAACAAGGGCCTACTACAAACTTGATATCCCGGTATCAATAAGCTTTGGCCTTATCAAGCGTGTTATTAAGCATAGCGGCCCATGACATCATGTTTAAATAATCAAGACAAGAGGCGATCAATACATTGTTACAGTACTATTCATAATATATAGCCATTTAACACACACAAATGAATGATTTTTTTTTAAATGATGTTTTTTACTTTTGTCAATTCTCATCTTCATAGACAAACTCACAGTCACAACAACTGGCCAATAAAAAAAAGATACCAGTTCTGTTCAGAATTTGTCATCTCGATCTTCCCACAAAATATTATAGTGGGCTCGATAAAAGCCCGGGTCAATAAGCAGGATCGATAAGGTGCTCATTATCAATACAAATTAACGAGCTCCATTCAGATTGTCAATAGGGAATACACCAACAACCAAAAGAAACCAGAAGAATATGTCATAATATGCTTGTATTGTAAATCAGGAGTTTTTTTTTTCAGAGTTCCTCTATCTATTAATACTGTATGTGCCTCAAATACAACAGAATGAAGTGGGATTACAATTTGATACCATGTCTCTACACACTTCATAGTCATAGAATCTACGGATGGTTCTCAGGTATAGGTATATATTTGTGCCATTCTTACTGCATGCCAAATAATCAAAGGCAGCTTTTTCTCATTTTAATTTATTTAGTTTATTTCTTTTTCAATCTTTTCATATCAACAACTATTTTGAGTGTGAGGGGGACTGACCAATTTGCAAAGCTGGTCAATGGATACAAAGCTGTGATCTCCCAAATTCTGACATAATTTTGTCATAATTTCGTGACATAATCCGGCTGTGTATCTATTGGTCAATGGCTGGTCAATGGATTAATTGAATTCTGTCTTACAATTTATGTTATGGTAATAAATATGGTATATATTATTATACTATAAACGATAAGAAGGAATTCAGTTCCCAGTGGATTACAACCACAAGGCCACTACAATGCTCCACAGTCAAGGCTGGTCCACAAGGCACAAAATGATTGTGTAATTTCTTGTTTATTTTAGTTTACAGGCAATGTACTGTAAATACAGGAGCAATATTATGTACAACACAATCCCACAGAGAGACATTGAGGCACGTACTGGGTGAGGTCTCTTACTGCTTGGTGCAGGCTATTTTTTGAACAGGACAGGCTGTAGTGATGTATCCTTAAGCATCCAACCCTTCCCAACTGAATTCCACAGAAGGGGTTTGGGCACATGATTGTGGCACCATACTGTACCAGTTTGGTACATAGCCTGTTGAACATTCAAAAGTATCCTAAGTGGGAGGCAGATGTGAGACTGGCATGTCTGTCGTTGATGACAGAGCTCATCAAGACTAGAACACACCTGGCCCTTTGCCTTCTTTTTTAGGCTATAGAGAGTGAGGGCATATTGTCTTGAACATGCTGAAGCCTCTGGTAGACTATCTGTCAAGCCAAAGGTTCTCAGACCCTGACCTAATTGTGGGCTCGCCTGAAAGGCGAGAACACTATGTTATCCTCATTATTTATATAGTGAGTTCCCCCACATATTTCTGCTGCATATTTCTGCCGCAGACAGAACAAAGGCAGGGCCTTTAGGGCCAATGAGGCGCAATTGGTGGAAACAAATCTGGGAGTTGTGTTAGCTGGAGTATTGGTTGAGCTTCACATGACAGTTAACACACTGCAGAATATAAGTATTGGTTGAGCTTCACATGACAGTTAACACACTGCAGAATATAGTCACGTTGGCAAACATAAGAAATTAAGAATTTATTTGATTAAGAGTTTTTATTTTATTTATTGTTGTGGGCTCGCCTGAAAGGCGAGAACACTATATTATCATCATTATTGTGGGCTCACCTATATATAGTGAGTTCCGTCGCAGACAGTAAAAAAGCTTCACATGACAGTTAGCACGCTGCAGAATATAGTCACGAGCAAGCCCACACTGTTTCGTAGGAACAGTATTTTTAGTTTATATTGTACAGTACTACTTGTGTTGCTCATCTACTATGTCAGTCAACAACTCCTTGGAATAGATGCCATTTTCATGCATGCTGGTCATGACAACAATACATCCCGATGTCTGATATTACAAACACATTGGGAGTGGCTTTGTATGAGAGTATTCCAGCATGGCACGCATTGACTGGATGCAATGCAACGAGCAGCCTGTTCAGAATAAGCAAAACAACAGCTTTCAACAAGCTGGCGAAGCACATACATGCATGAGCTTCAGGATCTGAGAATCTTTGGCTTACTGCATGCCAAATAATCAAACATTGGTCACTGACTGCTCAAAATAGTTGTTGATTGAAAAAGAAATAAACTAAATAAATGAAAATGAGAAAAGGCTGCTGATTATATACACTAAAGTGTAGTGTATTCTACTGAATATAGGCCTACATAGTACATACATACATACTGCATTTAAGTCTGACTACCATAAACTGCTTATAGAACAACATTTTTGCTGCTTTTGAGGTGAAGAGAATTAGGCCTTGGGATGTAGGGACATTACCTGTAGACCATCTGTGCAAGTATGAGATAAAACAACCTGCAGGTAGATAATGACAAAGGATTGACTTGGAACTCCATCTTTCAGGGTAGGCTTTTTTTATGGTGAGTACCTTTATGGATCAATTTCATGACTTCTGCAGTAAAAGTAAAACTACTGACCATCCATTTCATGAAGAGGACAAGTAAAAACAGTCAGGGTTTGTACTACCCCTTATAGAAGATTATCCCCAGGATCACAGGGGATTTTTCCTAAGGAATGTAATTTCCACCTATAGAAAGTCCTTATATAAAAGGCTGCAGATTCAAAACAGAATCAAATTTTTGCATTCTGATTGTTCTGGGATGTAAGGGTGCTACCTGTACACCATCTGTGCAAGTATGAGGTAAAAACAACCAGCAGGTAGAAAATGACAAAGGATTAAATTGGAACTTCATCTTTCAGGATAGGCGTTTTTGCCTATGTGGTGAGTCCCTTCATAGATCAATTTCATGACATTTGCAGTAAAAGTAAAACTCGGGACAGTGCATTTCATGAAGGGGACATCCTAAATATTTGAAAGAACTATGTCGCGTTTTGTTCTACCCCTATAGAAGATTATCACCAGACTTACAGGGGAACATTCTTTAGAAATGTAATTTCCGCCTATAGAAAGTCCTTATATAAAAGGCTGCCGATTCAAAACAGAACCATATTTTTGCATTCTGATTGTTCTGGGATGTAAGGACACTACCTGTAGACCTTCTGTGCAAGTATGAGGTAAAAACAACCTGCAGGTAGAAAATGACAAAGGATTGACTTGGAACTCCAGCTTTCAGGTTAGGCGTTTTTTTGCCTATGTGGTGAGTCCCTTCATGGATCAATTTCATGACTTTTGCAGTAAAAGTAAAACTTGGGACAATCCATTTCATGAAGTGGACATCCTAAAGATATGAAAAAACTATGTCGCGTTTTGTTCTACCCCGGGTAGGGGTACCTCAAAAACTAAGGCTCTTTTTTAGGGTTTTTTCCTCCTCTATTTGTTGTGTAGTCATTCACCTAACCCTGGCTCTGGGTTGGCGTGTTTCAGCCTATACTACTGAAACTTATATCACAGTATGTTTAAGGTTGTAATTGTGGGTGGCTGCTCTATGAGTGTGTGTTTGTGTTTAGAGAGTAGCATGGGCCTGCCCGGAACCTCGGTTCAGTCCAAATACCCTTATTCCGTTTCGGGACAGTTCTCATTTTTTGGACCCGTGCTACCCTCTAGTGTATGTGTGTGTGTGTGTGTGTGTGTGTGTGTGTGTGTGTGTGTGTGTGTGTGTGTGTGTGCGTGTGTGCGTGTGTGCGTGTGTGCGTGTGTGCGTGTGTGTGTGTGTGCGTGCGTGCGTGCTTCTGTGTGTGCGTGCGTGTGTGTGTGTCTGGCTGCCTGCATGCGTGTGCCTGCGTGCGTGCGCATGTGTGTTGTGTGTGCACCCCTAACGTATCTCTACCCCTAACATTAGTCATTTTAGAGAACCCCTCAAAGCTCAGATTATAACTTGAAACCAGGGACAAACACAAGACTGTAGAAGAGACATAATGGACATGTGTAGCTCAGGTTATCATTGATCATATTTATGTGGTATTGATGAGGTTTCCCCACCCCACAGAGTATGACATAAATTCAGGCTCTTACCAGTCTTGGTGCCCCCGTAGCTCAGTTTGAAGACTGTGCTTCCACAGAGATGGCTGGCACAATTGCTGTTCACAGTGACCTTCTGGACCTCACTGACCGTAGCAGCAGAGGCAGGCCAGGACTCAAAGATGACCACCTGGACAACGGTGGAACAAGAGACAGAAAGAATGGTGACACACGGGCAGTGGTGGAAAAATTACTTGCATTCTTTACTTAAAGCACTGTAAAAGTATCAATACTGCAATGTAGAAATACTTTATGTTAAAAGTACAAATTTGATTTGCATGTTGATAGGGCCTCCAACGCTATCCCCAGTGGCTGCAACCCCCGACTCAAGTCGGGGCCACCACACTTGCAATTTCCTGAAATTGTGCCTTCCTAGTTTTGTTGCACAAAATCAGCAAAAACAGCTGATGTTCATGCATACGATGCACCATATTGAGTCACTTTTTGCCTTTTGAAAAGAAAATTACTTTAGAGAAGGTTTGCCTGTGGTTGAAAGTGGTTAATGTGCATGGGTTCAGGAAGTGGTTTGTGATGAGAAACACTGGGACTTCTACTGAAGATCATAGCTCTGAACACTGACTACGCTAATAGGACATAATAGGATAACATACCTGTTTCTCGTCTGTGACATCATATTCTGCCACAATGTACTGCTGCTCATTGCGAGCATCGTGTGTCTGATCCTCTGTGAAGGCGCTTGTTGCTCGGAAGAAAGCCAGGTTAACGCTGGTTGGTCCACCATACTGTTGCTGCAGGATTTCCATGTAGTAGCTACGAAAAAGTGTCTTTTTACTTAATACACACAGTAATAGTTTGCAGGTATTTTATACAAATCATAATACTCCTCATCAATCTTCAATATAGTCTTACTACATTTTGTATTCATACTTTTTCAAGTGTTTAAAATACTATAGGCTAACTCTGAAACAGGGCCCTTGTCAAGTATTGGCCATACAGTTTTGTGAGGTTACAAGTGGAGTAAAAGACCTCTACTCACGCTTTTCCTTTCTCCAAAAGCATGGATCTAGCCCTCTGCGATGACTGGGAGTAGGTGGACGTATAATGAGTCTGGTAAGCAACCTTGACCTGAAATAGATTTTGTGAAATATATTTTGTGGGCATACTGTAAGTACTGTGGTACCAAAATCATTAATCGTTAATTAATTAATAACTGCATGTGATTACTAAACCTCCTGAGGTATGAAACTAAAATTCGTTGAAAACATTTACATCTATTTCAAAAAGCCCCCCAAACTTTTTTTTGTAGTGAATGATTCAGTACATTCGTGATTTGGTAGGCCGACACATGATCTTTTTGGTCATGTGATGAAGACGGATTCTATCGTGGTTGGCTGAAATTGACATCTAAAGTGTGCAGCTGTGGTCTGTTTTGAACAAAATGCATCAAATCATTAATGCAGCGTTACAAGTGCAGTGAAACTCTCCAAGCACATTTCCTCTATGTTGAGGAAAAAATAAGACCCTTTTTCATTAACATTCCTGACCTGGCGGTCAGTAGTAGATCAGGCCAACACCATACAATTTTCCCAAGAGCATTTCATATGGCTCAAGACATTATTATTAGTGTGGTTGCAATGGTTGTCCCCGCAGGGCAACCAGACAATACTTGTCTGACTTTAATCCATCCATCCATCTTCCTGGGCCTCATAGATAAACTTTTTTTTTTGCTGTGCTACTCCTCCCACAGTTTCGGTGGCACGCACTTGGACCATATGTCAACGCCTGGGTGCATTTTGCTAAGAGATAGGTTATATATAGTTTAATTTATATATATACATTTATTTGTGACTAGTTTTTCTCCATTGACTTTTCCCAAATGGAGATGACAAACATGATAGATGTCTGACATCATAGACCACATGAGAGTGACACAGTATGTCCATATATGGGTTTCCAAGATATGGGCTTAATATTGATGACACAGAGATCTCTGTAAATGGCCATTAATATAGTGAATTAATTTCCCCCCTTGACTTGAAAGGGGAAAATTCAAATGGTAAGACAAAATGAATTTGCGAATTTGTGTTATTATTTATTATTTATTGTTTTAATTTGTATATTGCAGTTCTTCCTTCTGCAATACACCTAACTAGTAGTACTAGGGCCTGGGTTTGATACCTGGGGATCCCCATATATGAGCATAAGGGGGTACCCTAACAGGGTGTAAATCAGAGTAAAGCAGGCTCTTGGGCCAGTTTGGTCATGGGATTGATGACATCAGATATCTCCATATATGGACTTTTTATTTAAATGTTATCCTTTATTAATAACTAGAAGCTGGGCCGCCCTTCGGGCGGCCCAGCGTCTAGTCGGCCACCTGGCCAACTCGGGAACGATGTAAATAGGGAATGAATCCCCCGCCCTTTAATGCAAACCCCATTATACCTGTTGTCATAGAACCCGTTTTGACCATCTGTTTGCCTGTGTCCATTTATGCCCATATATATCTGTATCTGTCTGTCTGTCGGCGTCCATTTTATGTCCATATATGGAGATCACTGCAGATATAGTTCTGGGTCCATTTTATGCCCATATGCCCATATATGGAGATATCTGTCTATTTGTGTCCATTTTATGCCCATATATGGAGATCTCTGTATCTGTCCGTCTGTGTCCCTTTATGCCGTATATGGAGATATCTGTTTATCTGCGTCCATTTTATGCCCATATATGAGATCTCTGTCGCTTTTGTTTGTTTCTTCTTTAAGCAGAATACACAGCCTGCTTAAATCTGCATCATTCAAGTCATCCTCCCAGTCCCACGCTTTGTCGCTTGTCTTATGTTTGTTTTTGTCTCTTTTATTTTCTTTTTTGGAGCGGACCCCATGAATGCCCCATCCTTTAATGCAAACCCCAATATACCTGTTGTCATAGGACCCGTTTTGACCATCTGTTAGCCTTTGTCCCCACCCTTTAATGCAAACCCCAATATACCTGTTGTCATAGGACCCGTTTTGACCATCTGTTTGCCTTTGTCCCCTTATGCCCATATATGGAGATCTCTGCACACACAGTACCGGTTGCGGAAAACTCTGATGTCAGACATCAGCTCCGCATTCGGGGATTCATTTTATGCCTATATCTGGAGAAAGCGTGTGCCGGTGGGAAGAACGGTTCTCGAGATTCACATACATACATACACATTCACAGAGATTTTTTGTTGACTCATGTGGCGTACGTGATGTCACAGCCTTTTATGAAGTGATGTCACAATGAGTCAGCGCTTGCGCCGATTTCCTCCGGAACAGCCTGATGTCAACAATCAGCTCCGCATAAGGAGATTCCGAACGTTTTGCGCCGGTTTCGGAAAACCGTGAGTCGGGTCGGGTCGAGGCCCGGCACTGCACTCCGCGCGGCGGCGGGGAACGCGCGTGCCGAATCTGAAGCCGGTGGGATGAACGGTTCTCGAGATACGTGGATTACAAACAAACAAACAGACAGAGGTTTGTCGCATTTATAGATAGATAATATGTATCCATATACATACAATATATGTTATGCCCAAACATGGAGATCCCTATCTGAACCAGCCACACAGATATGGGCCATGCCATCTGGCCAGTGATATATATCAATGACATCAGGGATCTTCATATATGGGCATAAAAGGGATACCCATATATGGATTATTACATAGGTGATGTCATAGTATGGATATCTTATCCAGGGTTTGATCTTTGATCTTTGATATGTGTTAATTGCGACCTTCGGTCGCAATTAACACATATTTGATTCCACCTGTGACAATGACTTATTACCTTGAACTCTGGATGGCTGGAGTTGCTGAAGTAGAGCTCACAGCGGTCATCGCATTGAAGATACAGGGTGTAGTACTCAGTTGTGGTAGGCACAAAGAAGCCTGACAAGCGTGTGGCAAACCAATTGTGTGGTGTGGCGAAGACGTGAGGCATGGAGTCAATCCATTCCATGTGATGTCCAGTTGTGTTCTCGTTGTAGGTCAGGATCTCCTCCAGAGACCCTGGTCTTGTGTCATTAAAGACCTCCATCTTCAACCCCCTGCCACCTGCAAGCACATTTAGATTAAGTGTTATGGTAAAAGGTAAATGATAGGTGTAAATCACTGTTTCCCAAACACTGGGTTAGGATTAACACTTAAAATAATTACCAAAAAACTAATTTCATGAGTATTTACTCATTATATACAGTACATTTTTTATTTTATTTAAAAGAAAAAAATCTAAGAAATTCCATAAATTAGAAATTTAAGAATTAAGAATTTAAGAAGCGTTGTGAGCTTGTAGATCTGTAGTTTTCACTAGTTTGAGTCCCGGGCAAATGTCTAATTTTTCTTTTGGGTCACGAGCTAAAAAGTTTGGGAGCCACTGGTGGAGGGGATTAGAACACTTTGATGCAGTAGGACTTCTGGAATGCATATCAGAGGTGTCCACAGAGCTTTGTGACGCAGTATTTTGCATGATGCTATACTTTGAAATAAGTACTCTTATCACAGTGACATGGTACATAATCTCATCCTGATAGTAATGACATCAAAGTCACCCACTCTTTCTTTATGAACTGTTATGAACTTTATGAATCTGTTGAGAGACACTTTACAATGGCAAACGCCTGAAATTCTTCTGCCCTTGAAGTCTATGTGGTGACATAATTTTGTTTGTGATCAATCTTTAGGTGAACAAGATAACGTTGAACAAAGCATGGAATTTATCACATCAAAAGACAACAGCAGAGAAAGAGAGAGACAGGGAGTGTTCTTACCGGGATTGGCTGTTGTCATGCTCTTTGGTTGTCTCTGAGTCATGCATGTAATTTTCTCATCAGACACACTCTGGATTTTGCAAGGCCTGCCTTTTAGACAATCAGAGAAAAGCCACTGTAAGCATCTCGTGACTCAGAATAATATTTCAACAACACACAGGTTACACAATAACGGATCAATTATTGCTCATAAGCTCCTTTAAAAGTATAGAATAGTCCCCAATCCTTGGGGTGTTTTTGTCACATTATATGTATAATATATATATACTGTACAGTACACAGGTGAAATTCGTCCTCTGCATTTACACCTCCTACTGTATAACAACTAGGAGCAGTGAGCAGCCATTGGATTCTACAGCGCTCAGAGAGCAATTAGGAACATTTTGTCAATTGCCACTATGACTCCAACGGTGTCTGACTCTCTCAGTTTTTCAAGCTTTCACCAGATACCAGGGACACTGTATCTGCGTTTGCTGGCAGAGGAAAGAAGACTGCCTGGGGAACTTCAGTGAACCCCTATGCAGGGCATGACATTAAGGCTTGTCCTTTTGTCCGGGACAATTAATAAATCAAGTTAATTAAACATGTACTTGTCCGGACAAGTGGCTCTTGCTTTCACTTTTTTCCTACAGTAGCAGCTTTGTGCTGTATGCAGGACTGTGTAGTGGAGGGGGCCAAGGGATGGTCTTATTTATTTGTCAATAAATAAATAAATCAGAAAAAGAAATGTATTTAGAGAAAAGACAAGATGAGTGTTAATATGTTTTAATTTACTGCTTTCTATTGTTTTAGCCATTTTAGTATTTTGATTTCAGTGGGTGGGGGCATGCGTACAATGGATAAATATATCCTTTTAGACACAATAAGCAGTCAATTTCTTACTATTTACACCAGCCCCCATCAAGTCACATCTGCCCATGAAAGATTGCGGTGCATCTTGGGAATGGGCTTATTGTGTCATATTTAGCCAATTGCATTAAAATCACTAAAACAATAGAAAGAAGTAAATGAAAACAATTTAACACTCATCTTGTCTTTTCTCTAATGAATATCTAAAATATGAACCCTTGTTGTAAAAAAAGTTGTCCTTTAAGCCCTGCCGTATGCATGCCAAAGTGAGATCAGTGAAGGATAAATGTTCCTGCTAGAGCGGTTTGTGGTGCTCATGTATGACCGAACCAGTGAGTGCACGGAAGTGAAGGATGCCGGAACAGCTCTTCACACAGAAGTCAAGAACACTAGAGAACTTCCCTCCAACCCAGGCAGAACTCAAGCAACAATTCAAGCACACTTGCTGCCAGGCCAACTGTTGGAACCAGGCGTTGGTCCTGGAACCAGAGATGCCAGAGCCATCTAAATGGGCCTGGACAAAGGAAACAGCTGGGTGGCAACAGTTTTGGACCTCTAGAGGTCAAATCTGACTTCCCTACACATCTGAAAATGTATGGTATGGTATTTACTAACTATGCTGAAATTGTCATGTTTCTTACAAAAAGTGCATGATTTTATTGCTGCACTATTCCCTTGTGGTCTCTTGAAAGATGTTTTTTCAGGCCAGTTTTGAAATAAACCAGTTATTCACATCCTATAATGGATGATGTCAGGGTATTCCACATTGTGGTGGCAGAGAAGTAGAATGAGAATTAGGAAGTTATTAGGCATGCCAGGCAGGCCCTTTTTTAGAAATGTTGAGGCAATCGTGTGGGGTTTAAACTGAGCACACTATTACACATCATTTTAGAGTGAGTCATTGCACAGTGATGTATCTTCAGCATCATGCAACTCTATAGCTCAGCACCAATGTTTCAAGTAATTTAACCCAGAGACGACAAACCTTAATGCACTGTTAAAAAAACTTGTGAAATACTATTGTGTGTAACAGATAGTTTGTCATGGTCTGTTAATAGTATGTTCCTATGGCTTCTGAAAATTCTTTCTTCTTTGTAATCCCAGGCTGGCCCTTGCGTGGCTTCTACGGTTTTAGAACTATGCGTGCATTCTCTATTGTTGAAATGATTATGGGCCCTCATAATAACATTCTGGAATGTTCAGTCCGGCACGACACATGTGACTGATGTGTCTATTCATGATAAACACCTGTGTCATTTGTCAAACAATATCACAGAAACAATCACAACCAGTATATGAATAAAAAGAAACAGAAGCATTCATGTCATTTCATGCGGTGACAAGCAACGCCTCTGTCATCTCAGGTGGCGTAAGAAGTTCAGCATTTGGACAAAGATAATGGGCCTTCTAGAGAGGCACCACTGAGAGCATCCTGACTGGATAAGACATTGGGTACTGCACTGCCTTCAAGTGCCTTTAACAGAAAGTATTTTCCATGTCTCTACATCCTTTTTCATTGCTTCACTGGATTCTGGTTGCTGCTTGCGCACAAAAAACTCAAGGGCATACCACCCCCTTAACTTCAGGATTCAGCTAAGACAGGAAGTCTGTTTGCCCCTTTTTTCTTGTTGCTGCAGTGCAAGAGCCACAGAGTTTACTCTCATACGTGTAAAAATTAAAGAATATTGAATCTTGAATCACTTAGTTTTACAACACAATGTTATCACTATTCTTAAAGAACAGGAAGGGAGGCATTCAAAATTCATACGAACTGGTTTCAAGGATTTACCAGTCAGATAAGATACAGATTAGATTCGAAAAGAACAAAACTAAACTAAACAACACAGGCACAACCTACTAGCTGGTGGTTCCCTCCCTGGCTGTGTCTGTCTGTTAATGATGTAATGGACCTTTGCCTCCAGGCCCACATACAGGTATAACCTGAGCTGGACATACCTACTGCAGGTACTTTCCTTTCCCTTCCTTCACACTGCCTCACCAATTGTAGGTCTAAAATAAAGATCACCTGCTAATAAACCTAAAAAACGAATTACCTCCTACGAGGACTTGTGCTGGACGATCCGTTTCATCAAAGAAACGTCCATGGATGGAAAGCAGAGTCCCACCTAGCACACCGCCGCTTGATGGAGAGACTCCTGTCACCTCTGAGAAAATAAACATACATGACAAATGCTAAGCATGAATGATGCAGAATAAGGGTCTAAGTTATATTTAGGAAACTTGACACAGGAAAACACACGTGGAGACGTATCTGGTCAAGGTGCCAAAGCAGCCAGCAAAAACAAAATACATTTTAAGTAAAAAAAAAAAAAAAGAATAAGGGTCTAAGAACAAGGTGTTCGTTTAATACAGTATAATCAAGTTTGACGACGCATTATTTTACTTTTTTACCTGCATAGGTCTGAAACATGGAGAGCTTGTTTGCAGCTGAGACCCTGTATACGTCCTTGTCTGTTGAGCTCCTGATATAAAAATAATAATAAAAAAATTAAGATTAAGAAGGATAAACATACTTCTCTTTATAAGACAATACACTAATGTAGAGAAATGCGCAACAGTTAATTTAAGTAATCGATTATAAAATAGCTGATCTACAAGTTCACAACGTGTCACATAGTGAGCTTGTAGACTGGCTATCGCTATTTCTAAAAGCACTTCCTGATTATTAGGGGATTAGGGATTATTAGGGCTGCTCAAAATAATCAATAGTTACAGCCCTAGTGATTGTTTTTTACCTTCCATAATCAGCATCCAGAATGTAACTCAAGTTATGGTGCCCTATGATGAAAGATATGTGTTTTATTAACAACTTCAAACATATACCGGTATATATATTTAAAAAAAATACACACACTGTATACAGTATAAACCATCAACCAAATTGTCTTACCAACATATGTCCCAGTCATTCTGCAGCTCATGTATCCCCAGTGAGGGTGACCTTCAGGGTCCAAAGTCAAACCATAGCTTTGGAAACATTTCAATGTGTATTTATTAGTGTAAATAACAATAATTGTTCAAAATGCAGTATCACAATGCAATATCATATTGTATATGCATTCTTATACAGCTTACAATATTACCTCTACACTTAACCAGGCATCGCCTACTGTAAGTCATTAAATATATGTCTCTCCACAGCAGAAAACATGTTGCCTCACCATTTTAAAACAGAGAGCTGTCAGAAGTTTCTGAACTAAAGTCACCAGATTTATTACATTTATTTCACTTGATGATTGAAGTGATTCTGATTGTGATTAACATGTTATGTTATAATATGTTAATCACAATCAGAATCACTTTGATATACTTGATATATAATTGCTATATTATAACAAATACGGACTTACAGTTCATCCGAGTTCGGCTTCAAGAGATCACAAGGCATTCCTCCCATGTATGCTCTGTAATCAACAAGGCAATATGGTACTGAATTGATACAAATTAACTTCTATGTGAGCAAACAAGAAGCCATTATGTTTATATATCGTCGTCATCTTTTATAATGATTCTTACCTCAGAAATCTGACGTTGAGACCATTTGTGCTCTTGGCAGTATTGCTTCCATACACATCAGTGAATATCCTACCACGTAATTTCACCACGGTGCCTGTGTTTTGGCAATGGGATTCAGAATCAAGTTCTAAAGTACAGTACACGCTACACAGTAAAATGCTAAACATTAATGTATTCATTTGTAACTCAAAACGTGTACAAATAGACCCTTAAAGGTCCATTTAGTAACTGTACATTTGTACACTCTCTGAGTTAAATTAACACTTAAGATTTGACTGTGTAGAATATAGTCAGAGACATGTAATATGGTCAGAGACCATAAAGTGTATTGCAACAATAAGAACTGTACTGTACCTGGGGGACCAGAGACTGGACTTAGACTGTCGATAGAGGGAGTGCGCCACCAGCGGACCTATATTAACATCATAGAAGTAGTAGCGCCATTAGGAAGGGTAAAACACACCATCAAACAGACCACATCCTAAAACACTCTAGAACACACCACAGTATGATCCACCTGCCAAATTTACCAAATATAAAAACACAATAAGACAAGATGTGAAAGTATGGGATTTCATGTCAAAAGATAAAAGCCTTTGTCCTATACTGTGATTTCTGTTTACAAACTTGTGGAAAACAACACTGTCACTTGCTTGCATGCACTTAAAACATTTTAATAAGACATAATGTAAAGGCCTAATGTTTCACATTTATGACCCTCTTTGTACACGTAGCCTATGTAAAAAAAAAGTCTTACATAGAAAGTGCACCAGCCGCATAACTGGCTGTCAGAAAAGGGAACACCATCCACACTAACATGGACCCGATATGTATCCTGTGGCATGGCTCTGTAATGGAGAAGAAAAACAAAGTCTTACAAAGAAAGTGCACCAGCTGTATATGTGGGTCGAGCCCCCACATATCTGGCTGTCAGAAAAGGGAACACCATCCACACTAACACGGACCCAATATACATCAATTGGCATGGATCTGTCATGGAGAAGAAAAAAGAGTAAACATTTTGACATGCATTTAGTTGCTCATAGAGCCTATACTTTCCTGGCCATACCACAATGATAAATTAGTTTGTATCCATCATTACAGTTTCTATCTTGCTAAATATCACTGGAGTCCTTGAACTTCGTTGTGCCTGCTGGGCAATGACAAAGTGATGTAAGTGATATTTTTCGGTCAAAACAAAGGGTTTTTTGTTAAAAGGTTAAATTACTAACTATTCTGATAGTATTCAATGCCAGCTAGGTCCTACTGCATGCTATATTGTTTTTTCAGTAACAGGGGTCCCCCTGTCTCTCCAGGTCTTTAATAAACAGAAAATACATTTGCATGTGGGTTGCGGTTGCCAATCATCAGCCAATCAGGAAAGAGTAGGCTACCCATTTATCAGTTTGTCTGCTAATTTCTTTATGTCATAACTTCCAATTTACTTTTTAATCTGTATATATTTTTTTGTATCTGTGCAAGTTCTCTCTCCTGATTAATAGGTATCCTGACCTGAACATGCCTTTTCTCCATAAAGTGCTGGAGACTGAGAGACAGGGAGACTCCTGCTGAACAAACATTCAATATCAATGAGTAGGCTACTATCAGAATATGGAGATATTTAAGGCTTATTTTAAGAAATACATGTCACTAAACAGGTTCGTTTTACATATAGGCTATAATGAACAGGCTATCAGCTTTGGTATACAGGTAAGTGCTACCTACCTGGTATAACACATGATTTGATTGCCATGTGTTGAGTCTCTCTCCACATCACAGGGGACTGAGCGGGTAGCTGACACCAGAGTCACACGGTTGCCGAAATTGTCGTCTTTAGGATTCAACTGGAACTGATTTTCTTGAGCAAAGCCTGCATGCAGAGAGGATGTATGGATGCTTATGAGTGCCTTTCCCCCCTTTTGTCATTGATGATATCCTATGCAAAGTAGGCTACTTTGTTCTATCCATCTGTCTTTCAATGTTAGGCTATAGGCTATGAGATATAGGCTACATAAAGTGGTTCCTGAAAGCTTACTTGGATCTCATTTTAGTTGACCTTGGCTTGTACCAGTGCTTTGTACAGGCTACTGTCATGAAACTGCATGTAGACTTAAATTGTTCCTATATGCAACCTATAGGCCTACATTCTTCAATCAATCAATCAGATGCTACTTTTAAGCATTGTAGTTTATGAAAAGGTGTCGCTTGCCAAATAGAACGGATCTGACTGCCCGTATAGGCCTATATAAGTATCAGTTCGGTTTTGCAAAATCCTCACGCGATAAATTAGATCCTTGAAATTATTTTGCTTGTTTGGGACAAAATGTCACTGCACCCTGAGCTCAAATTGCATCCTGACAGACAAGTGATTAAAATATAGCGTGATTCTTCTTGCAGTGATTTTTGCTACTCGACACATGTGTTTGTTGTGTTTGTTTCTTACCTTCTCCTGAAATTGTAAGTCGTGTCGCTCCGTTTGTGCTCCCATGCCTTGGCGATATGCGGGTGACTCTTTGTGCATCTGAAAAAGGAGATTTTTTTTCTTTAACGGCTGCAACAACTACTAAAAATAGACGGCTTATTCCGAATAAAGAAGCATCAAGGCACATCCACGGTTTTGATTGTTTAGATGTAGCTCTGGTCCATCGCTTTCACCTCCCGCATTGCTCCCGGTGAAGCTCTGACAGACCCGTCGGGAAACGCATGGACTCGAGATTGTCGGCCCCGCCGAGCGCTCAATACTAGTGAAAATAAACAAAACCGTTTCACTACTCACCAAACCAAATGTCGTTTTGCGCTGTTGAACGTCTATTCTCCGCGGTGGTGAACCCCTCAGCACCCCACCTACTCTGTAAAATACATTATTTTTGTCATGAAATAAAGTGCATCCAACTCGACCGCCGCTTATTTCCGGGTTGTGAACCATTGTATCTGTGGTGGCCGCTAGGTGGCTCGAGGTGGGTGCGTTTTTTTTCTTGACAAAAATAATGTATTTTACAGAGTAGGTGGTGCTGAGGGGTTCACCACCGCGGAGAATAGACTTTCAACAACGCAAAACTACCTTTGGTTTGGTGAGTAGTGAAACGGTTTTGTTTATTTTCACTAGTATTGAGCGCTCGGCGGGGCCGACAATCTCGAGTCCATGCGTTTCCCGACGGGTCTGTCAGAGCTTCACCGGGAGCAATGCGGGAGGTGAAAGCGATGGACCAGAGCTAGTTTAGATGTAGCCTACTTACTACTACAGCTGCAGCACCAAAGTACGAAGAAGAGAACGAGTGGCAAGTGCAGATGCCACCGCGCGCCCTCCATCCTCGGAGATGTCCCCTGGATGTCCCCGGCTCACTCCAAGTCAACTCAACGTAACTTCTGATTCTAAAACAAAGTGCGCTTAATTGTGACAGGTGCAGATCTGGAGTTCGCTCTTTCTCTGTTGATTGACTCCCGTCTCTTCAAAGATAAGAAAAATAAAAACTGGAAATTAGCCTATTAAACAGATTGGTATTTTAAGGAATAACGTGAAATATTAATGTTCCGTGCACAATAGAACATTAATAGCCTACATGTCTATGGAATAACACACAATTGTTGAATTAAATTTAAAACTTAAGTAGACCTATAAAGTATTATTTTTAGTATATATTTTTTAGCCATTTCATAGTGTCTGTCTACCTGCAAATCCAGAGAGCTACACACTCAAGAACAGGCTACACTTACATTTTATATGTGAGCCTGTCTGTGAACGTGTGACGTCTGTCACCTGAAACTGGGAGGAGACATGTTCAAATCATGTAATTTATTTTAATGGATTGTGTTGTTGTTGCTTTTATTGGACAGTGCAGTGGAATGGGAGGAGGGTCTAGAGACCAAAATAGCCTATCCTCAGCGGTTTATTTTTGTTCTGTTCTTTTTTTCTTTTTTTTTTTGTAATTGATGTTTTACATTCTAGTCATGCTTTTGTGGGCTATAGACTGTGGAGTATTGGAAAGCACTTTGGGCTGCAGCTATATTGTTTTGACTTGACTGAAAGTATAGGGAATTTAATAGAAGACCCTATTTTGGACTACAATGATGTATTTGACAATTATTTAGATATCTAGGATGTAGCAGGCATATACCTGCTATCCTAATTAGGCTATAGACCTATATGTATCTTTTGTAGCACTTGTCTTGGCACTATATTTATTTAAATGGGAAAAATCAGTTTGCTTGAAATGACATCAAATTACACAATGATCAGGGATGCTGTGAGAACATTATACCCAAAGAAACTGCTACACCTTGTTGTCCTTTTAACTCATACTCAAAACAACCTCCAGAAAATACTTTTTTATTTTGTTTGAAAGAGCAAGTCAGTCATTCTTAACCCCAAGTGTTTTGACCTTCAAATGTTCACCTTCAGCAAGTGATGATGAACATTGGTAGACCATTACATCATGGCCATGCACAAAACACACTAATACCTAAACGCCAAATGCCAAACAGCATGTCAGACACATTAATGCATGATCACATGATGTCATGCTGTCATGAGCCCATTCGTCTCCTTCCTCTATTGGCATTTGTCATCAGTTCTTTCTCTTCCTTTTATGGATTCATACATTATTGCAAATGTCAATATTGACAGTTTTGAGTATCCTAGAATATATATTCTTAATTGTTGCGAGTTTCTAAACGTAGTGTTCATTCACCACTATATACTATTACTATTATAAAATACTATACTATTTTACATGTATTATGTGTGTTTATCATTGCTATTTGGAATTGGAAAATCATTCTTTGCTGTTATGGTTGACCAGCAATAAAACTAAGTGGAGCTGCTAACCAGTGCACATATATGCTATATGCTTATATTTTTTTTACTGTCGATTAACTCAGGCCGGGAACACATTTTGCTGTTTGGGAGGGGCTTACAGTACATGTACAGTATGTAGCAACATATTTGTTTTGTAGGCTAATTTCTGATTTAGCCCTATTCTATAGGTTAGGCCTAAATGGGTTAAAAAAAATAAAAGATCCAGCACCTGGAGTATATCATGGCTAGCTACACATTCTGAATAAGACTTAAACAAAACGTCAATAAAGCTTTTTGGCGTTTAAGTGTATCTGTCCTGCACCTATACCCTCTAGAGTCTAGAGAATGTGCATTATATGCCAGATCTATTTGTCTTATAGGTATAGGCTAGGCAACTCAAGATTCTACTCAGGTTCAACATCCCTAATTAGACAAACCGACAGGAATTGCAATGACCAAAATGGCCACGGCTTAATTTATTTCCAAAACTGTTGCATAACAATAAATGAACTCAATATCAAAACACATGATAAAATATAAACACTCAGCGCTTCCCATAATAAGAACAAAAATCTGTACTTGAACTTTAATTGTTGACCTACAACAAGTAAAACAAAAAAATGCCTTAAATGGAATGTTTCATTCACAAAGTTGCATGTTGAGCTAGAAACGCTCTGATTCTCTGTAGGAGTTCTTTCTTCACGCTGTCAGGAACAAGTGCTGCAAGAAATGTAGGGGGCAGAAAGATTAGAAACAGTACATTAATTAACACAGTTGGCATACCCTGGAGTAGCAGCATGTATAAACTCACAAAAAACATAAAATAAATCTAAGATTGCAATGCGACACACTGTCCGCTTGTAAAACGGTTCTTGATGGCAAGCAAGGCAGTTGTGTGATGTAGATGTTGAGTCCTTCATACACATTTTTTATTCATCATTCATGTAACAATGTTTCAATCCCTCCCTGATCTTTGTCAGGTTAAAAAGTCACTTTTAAACCTGATGAAGATCTGAGAGGTATATATCCACACAAGAACCAGACTAAACCAGGGAGCTTTTGGGATTCACGCCACATGAATCCTAACACTTATTGGTGGCGAAGAGTGAAGACCAGAATGGTATTGCAGCGCCCCCACCCCCACTACGTTGTACCATACATACCTCTGCCTTTTGGTGTCACTTCTGTGACCAGGTCCTCTACTGTGACATGTTCCAGGCCCTTTTCTCTAATGACATCTGGACACAAAAATTAAGAGATCCATTAGCTACACAATATACACACACCACAACAATTATAAATGGTGAGACAACCAGTTTCAAATGAAACCAGTTCCGGGGGAAAACCGGTGACGTCTGGGACTCTATATGAACAATATTTGCAACAAACCTTTGCACTGTGCCTTCAGCTGATCCTTCCAACCACATTCCACCAGCTTTGCCCTGAGCAATTCTTTCAACCTGGGGGTTTGAAAATGTATCGGAAATTCAGACCATGGAATCTCACATCTAGACAGGACAGATCTGGACAAGGCAGTCAGACAGGATTTACTTACCGATCCCGTTCTCCCATTTCTATTAACTTCTGGTTGATTGCAGCCCTCATTTGTGAATCTTTGCTCATGTTCTACTGCTGAAATAAAATGTAAAGACTACCGATAGTAATCTACTCTCATGCAATGATGTACTGAAGCAATGGAGAGAGTTAAGACAAAGGTTTGATGCACAAGCTAAACGTTACCCTCAAAGATGTTTGTGGGTGGGGGGGAGAAGTCCCTTCACATAACTATACCGCCGCCACACACACTATACAAGGTTGAACGTTCCGGGGTTGCACAGTACCATTATGTTAAGAAAGTCTGCTATGTGCGTTGGGCTCGCAAAAATGAGTTCAATACATTTATACAAATGGAAATAGGAAAAGTAGTTTGAAAGACTTACATTCTGAGCTATACATTTCCCCAATTGATTAAATAGTTCGTGTGTCCCCCCTCAAACAGTACCGTGAGCTACAAACAGGAAGCACATGTTTCCCATCCATTCCACATCATTATCTCTGCACATATCTTTTCATTTGTGGTCAAGTCATTAATATTTGCGACGCCATGACCGCAAATTATTCTTTGAAGGTCAACAGGGACCTTTTGGATCCTAACTTTGAAAGTTACAGATTGTCGCTGGACTCCATTCCCACATACACCGTTCAACTGGATGCTGGTAAGAGTCTACATGTAGCTGTAGTGCAGTAGAAGTATGATGCTATCTTATTACTATGGTAACAGGGAGAATTTGACAATTGAGACAGCTGTTTTTTTAGGGAGAATTGGGCACTATTTCTTGGGGAGAAGATTATTATCTAAACATGAACTGTGTTAGCATTCAGTTTTGCCCTATTATGGTTCCTAAGACAAAAATGCTGTGCCAAGAATACATAATGGGCTATATCTATGGACAAGACTTGGAAAATGTTCACAGCTGAAAATACATATGGAAAATAGTAACACTTTAGGCTAATTAAACACATTGGGCTGTCAAATCTTTTTAAACATCTGTTTATTGAAAGCATTTATGGAACAGTATACAACTTTCAGATTCAACACACAGTGGACTGACAACAACAAAACAAAAACATCGATCTGAGCTTCATACTTGTCCATCAGACCACCCAGCTTTATCACACTGAGTTATAGCGTGGTTATGATGTATAGAGGTACATTCCTTCCTAAAAGCTTTGGCAAAGAAGACGAATGGTGACACCAAAAGGTTTGTATGTAACTACAAATTGGTGAAACAAAGTCCCTTGATCTTCTGGGCATTTCCCACACAGAGAAGTGTCCTTAAATAATGTATTTAATTTGGTAGGAGGAAAATACAGAATGCACAATCTATCAAGGACTGTCTTGATCGATGCAGTGCTTACTAAACGATTAATACCAATTAATAAAATAACAAAGCTTAAACACAAAGATACATAAAGATTAAACATGCGGCTCACTGTGGAAAAGTGACTAATTTTCCAGTGCCCACTTTGTACAAAAGTGCCCAGTTCTCCAGTGCAGTGCTCAATGTAAAAGTGCCCATGCCTACAGTTCTCCTTTATTCACTACTATAGTATATCTGCTACTTCTTTTATCAATCTCTGCCATTATTGGCAATATTATTGTGGTTTACATCTAGTTTAGTTTTTACATGCTTCTTGAAAGTGGGTGCAGTTCAGTAACTTAGGGAAAGGAAAGCGTGCATCACTTAAAACATAGTTGGAGTGTGAGTCAGTGGATTATGAGTCAGTGGGGAATGTATGTACACACGCACGCGTGCGCGCGCGCGCACACACACACACACACACACACACACACACACACACACACACACACACACACACACACACACACACAGAGGTGAGTTTAGCCAATAACTACACTCAACTGGATTTACCTCTGCTAAAAGTGCTGTGAAGTATTTTTGCATTATCTTATTTCTCCATAATTTTAATCTTGGACCGAAGAGAGAATGGCCTCTCCCCTTTGCAATTACTGATGGGCAGAATCACAAACAGCTTTATGCACAACATAAACATTTGGAAACATAAATTGCATCTTGTGGTTGATGGAAGGAAAATAACCCATTTCTTTACACCTACAAACATGTGGTATTACATTAAAGTTTAAGTGAAATTGTAAGCAATAGTGTTGATGGCAATGTCTCTATCTGAACTTTGTGTACTTCAACAAACTCAATATCCACTCTTTTCTGCAAAATTGTTGAAGGGTAGCACATATTGCATGGAGTCCTCACTCAGCCTATCCAAAGTCCTATACAGTAGTTAACCAAAGAATAAATACTTATGAGGTATCATCAAGGTTTATTTCTCGTGACATATTGAAAGTGAATGTTTTAGGTTATTCCTTCCGTTTTTCCAGTAGTAGATTCTGGAGGTCTGTTATTGCCTTCACAAAAAGCATAGTTTATTGAAGAGAACATGTTTCGGTCAGACTGACCTTCATCAGGGATCCCTCCCTACTCAAAGAAGGTCAGTTTGCCCGAAACAGTGTGTTCTCTTCAATAAACTCTGCTGTAAGTGAAGACAGGGTTGCAGATTTTTTCCTCTTCCTACTTTTTGTCTGTTCACTCCTATGCACCTGTCCTACAGTAAGTAGGTGTGTAAAAGGACTTCCTTTACAGAGGTTTGTTATTGACATGAATGAATAAGCCCTTTGACTATGCAACAAGAAATGCATAGTTAATAACAGCGACAGCGGCTTAGGAATAGGAACCCCCCAGCTCTTGGGCCCCTGGGCCTGGTAGGCCTGTTAAGTAATCCACCCTTGCATCAGAAGAACAATGATTATCACTCTCTTTGGTGTTTGATTTGAGCAGGAAAAAAGGAAAGTAATGTCTATTGTTTTGCACCACTTCATAATTCATTTTTCATCTTTGTTTTAGCTGTGGAAGAGATTAAACTGAAGGATAGCCAGTACACTTTGGACCATGTGCGTGCTTTTGGCATGTACAATTACCTGCACTTAGATCCCTGGTATGAAGACAGTGTCTTCTTTGTGGACTGCAAAGGACGAGTTCTGAATCTCACTGTAAATCTGGTAAGTTTACTGGATCTAAAAGCTTGCTGATCAGCTTGGTGACTTCTGACTTAATAGGTGTCTGTCTTGTACTGTGTGTCCAATATGTACAGCACTAGTTACAGTATATTATTGTCTTATGTCCCTGCACCAAAGTTACCAAGATAAAATCCTGTTTATGTAGTTGGTGAACTAAGTTATTGTTATTTTGATGCTGTCGTTTTAGTCAGTTCATTGCCATGCCTTATGCAACAGGATGACAAATATATGCTTTTACAGTAGGCTATATAGCAAGTATGGACAATTGCAGTGGCCATTGGCCTCTTCGAAAATCTAAAAGACATGTGGGCGATAATAGCTTGATTGATCCAAAGTCCTGCAATATAACAGGATCAAAAAAGGATGAGAAATGGATAACACATCTACACTTGACTTCTATTTTTTTTTATTCATTTGATCTTTAAGTCAACTTTAAGACTAGCACACTACAGTGTAACACAACTCCTGTACTCAATAGCCCAATTCTTAGTATTATAAGGATAAAATAAATAATATAAATACACATTTAACCATATTTATTTATTTAAGCAAAAAAAAAAAAAAAAGAACAATTGATGATATGTATTGATTTGTCTCTAATGTTTTTAATAATTCCTATTGATGACATCATTCTGTGCAAATAATTTCCAGCACAAATAAGTTTGAGCACAGGGCATTCATTGTGTGTAGAGTTGAATACAAATGAGTAAAAATTATAAAGAAATAACTAAGCTATTAGCAATAGTAGGGATGGTCCGATCAGGTTTTTTGGAACCGATCACCGAGCACCGATCACAAAAGTTTGATCACCCGATACCGATCAATCACCGATCCGATCAAGTTATTATTTATATATTATTTATATTTTCTAAATGTTAATGTTTTAACTTTAATTCATTCATTCACTCATTAATTCATTTATATATTTGCCTTATAGTTATTTACCATTATTACTATGTATTTATTATCATAGCAGTAACTAATTATTCCTTCAGCACTGTGGAAATCAATACCCCAAAATGGCCTCAAGTGGGCATCCAAGAACTGACAAGAGCTGATGGTTGAGTTCAGTCATATTAAAGACATGTTTATTAACAGACTGAAAAATAGAATAGCACTATAATACGGCTTTGATCGGATGCACCGATCCGATCGGATCGGTGAATTTACCTTTTGATCTAAACCACCGATTATCGCCGATCACACTTTGATCGGCCCGATCCGATCCATTGCCGATTGATCGGTAACATTAGCATAGTCTAAAACCTCACTGATTAGTATTTTGGGGCATCATTTCGTTTTTCAAATGACCAAGTTGCTCTGAATATCTGTTAGTATTAGTATAATGTCTCTTTAAAAGTTAAAAACAAAACCTTCCAATATAATATATAATAAACTACAGTATTATCAATCATAAAGGTGAAAATCTCATATATTATGTACTGTATTATGAAAGAAATACACTGGGTGAAATGTCTCTTTTCACACACCTACTATAGCCCACCAGTAGGTGGCAGCAGATACCTCAATAATGGCACACTGGGCATTATTTCTTCCTGCACATGGCACCCTTTTCTGCTCTGGGTGCAAGCAACCTTAGGCACGGGTGCCAACATTGACACAGGGGAGGTTGATCACTGGCACACTGGCAGAAGTGTGAGAGAGGGGTGTTTTATTTTAGAATAAAATAATGTTTTTAAACATGGTCAATTAAATGAAGTCAATTTACAGCATATTACATCCTGCACATAATTCTACTACGTTCATTAAAACTCTGAACTCTGACTGGGGAGGGAGTCGGGGAGATAAGTGGATTATTGCTCGAGTAATGGTTATGACAATGTTCTGCCAATCAAAATATGTCAGAATCAATGTTTGATGGCGGGTCATTAAATGTATGTTCACAATGCACACTGACTATCTAGAAAATAAAAACATGGCACTTAATTTCAAAAAGGTTGCAGACCCCTGGCTGGTGTAGAGGGAGAAATGGAGACAGTATCATTGCTTTAGCTTAGCACTGATTTTACTCTTGGGTTCAATTCTAAATATTTGTTTGTATCTGAAAATCTGAGAAGAAACTTGTACCAGCTTTCTGCAGTGACACACAAGGAGCAAAACCATGGCGATGAACAGCTTATTAGTGGAGAAGGCTTTTTATGTCTACGATACACAGACAGCATTGACCATAATTAAGGATAATGGCTAATGTCTTTTTCATTTTCTGGCAGAGCCAGCCTGAATGATGGTCATTGCAGACAGTATTATTGGCTTTCACTGGCATCATTATGACTCTTTATGGAAACGTGTTGTTAAAAGTCTAATTACAATGATCCCATGATAATTATCCTCACTGGGCAATTCTTTGTGTACGTGTGGAGGGAAGTGGTGGTTGGTTATTGTATACAGGACAATTCGTACTCGGGCTGAGGACATTAGCAGCATTGACACTTGAGAAAATGATCTGAAAGGTGCATAATACATTATATGCACTCATGATGCACAGTATCATGCACCATGGCAACGAAAGAGCAGCTGCTTGCCCCGTCCTTTTGAATCTGTGTTACTTGGTGTGGCGAGTAATTGATGCTCATGTAACACCATGTCTCTATTCCACAAGCAAGGAACTGAGAGTGCAGCTTAGAATCACAATCACGTGTTTCTCATGGTGAGAGAAAGGGGGCAGGGAAGGGCTATACAGTACCTGCCTTATTGATTAACTGATCCTCCAGCCTTTTGCGGTGGTCGAGTGAAATGAATTTTGTGTTTACATGACGTTTCTATGTCAAGTTGTGCACGTCAGAGTCAATGCTGGGAGGCTGTTCTTAAGGGATTACTGTGGTCAGTTCGATACAAAAAGCATTAACCTTTTCACTTTGTTTGTACTTCAAACACTACAGTCATTAAGCGCCACCATTTGATTGTTTGTAATACATGTCTGGAGTATGACACAGAATATGATTGGCCGGGTTGTCCTGAATGCCCACATGACACCTGCGTTGAGTATTATTGTCTGTTATGGGAACATCTTTTACCATGTTTGACAAGAATAAGGCCGCACAGCTCTCAGCCAAAAGGTTTTATTTAGTAGGAGCAACCGTCGTTTCGACTGTAACATTCTTCCTCATCTTTTACCATCACATATTAAAGGGATTTATGACCTATTTTAAATTATTGATTCCTACAATGTCAATCCATATTGTAGAGCAGTTTTGACAGAATGCACCATGCTTCTTCATGCACCATGCAGCTTAGCAGTTAGCCTCTTCCTGACTCATGTTGTTTTGTCAATCCAGGACACAGCTCTGGGGAAGCCCAGGGAGGTCTATCAGGTGACCCCTGATCCCAGCAAGAGTGAGGATCGCCTGGGGGCCTCTCTCAGTCTCACCTCGGCCACCTGGGCAGCCCTCTCCGACGGTACCGGCAGACTCTACCTCCTCCGCACCAGCAAGAGGGGAGAGAGTTCCCACTTAAAGTGGGAGGTAAGATGAAGTGGTTATTGAATAGTGATTAAAAAAGAACCCTCAGGTATCCGGATTGCGCAGGGTCAAAGTTCCTGCTCATCTCGCTTGTTCAGCAGGGAGAGTGAACGGGAGGGATGTAAATGCTTTATTCATAACAGGTATTAAAAAAATCAAACTCTTGGCACATACATACTTTTGCATCATTATTTTCATTTTCTTTCTTTATAATGTGAAAAGCTGTCAAAATGTTTAATATGATGGAAAAGGCATTTGCACCTGCATTTTCTTACTGTTAATGGCTAGTTTTGCAGACATTTAATAGGTCCTACCACTCTTAAGAAAAACAAATGAGGTGTGAAAATGTTAAGGAATAATAGTAATGTATATTAATGTACAAACAATTTTGTACATTACTGTTAGTATCTAAACTGATTTTCCAAACCAGTGAGAAAGGGAATATTTGTTCATGTTATCCTAGTAATATCCAAAATATCTGCTTTTGCTTAAAAAAGAATTTGCTTTCTGTACATGAAACACAACGCACATAGTTCAGTTCAAGTGAAGACCAACGGTTTAATGTCAGTGTAGCAGAGTGACTTACTGCCTCATCCTGATGGCCTCAAAAGTCTAATATCTCCCCCGGTCCATAGGGATGTACCTTTGTTCTAGTTCAAAGATGGATTGGAAAAGTTGAATTTGATTAATAATAATGTGATTAATAGTGGGTAGTGGGTAGTGTCCATCAGCATAATGCAATGTCCTGATGGATGTACGAGTGTGTTTAACCTCAACGAAAGGCTACACTATAAATAAAAACAAAATAAATGCAATTTCCTTCACTGAATACACTTGGCTATATCATCATCGCGTGCACCTCTGTGTTTATTTCAGCCAGTGTTCAATGAAGAAGTGGGGGAGCCCTTCACCATCCTCCACAGTGTGTCTCACGTGCAGGCTGGGGTCCACACCATGGAGGTCCTGGTGCTCCGCATCCAGAAAGACTCAGAGGAGACCAAGGGAAGTGGCTACTCCGTATCCCTGGAATGGATCACAGTCACCAACACAGCAGGACAAGGTGAGCAGTAGTAGCATCCAAAATTTATCAAAATGTATATTTAGAACCATTAAACCAACTTAATCTCGCTCATATAGCTTAATCGATCATTTATTTGTTTATTTATTTATAACGTATTAGCCTACCGGTATTCATTTCTTAAAATGTGAATGAATAGAGTACCAAAATCCTGAAGTCACTTTTCATCAGCGGCGGCTCCAGAGAATTGTGACTGGGGGGGCTATGGGGGAGCTGTCTTTTTTTAGAGCGGGGGCTAAATAATTTTGGCAACAAACAATAATGAATAGTACTAATATGACAAACGAGATTCTCTCGCTTAGAGTATGGATAACAGAACAGACCAGATCATTGGCAGTTTTCAGCTCCAAATCTGAGGACTGTAGGTGATTGAATAGGGTTTTTGTGAGTCTGAAGATGCTTTCCAGCATAAAAAGTACAGTTTTATAGTACTGTATGATTTACATAGAAGTCAGTCAATAGTCCCTCACATATTCATATATATTTAATTTATGTATTCCATAAATATTTTTAATTACAATTGGGTGTGTGGGGTGGGGGGCTTAGGGGGTACTAAGCCTTCACCAGGGGGGGCTAAAGCCCCCTCTAGCCCCCCCCTCCCCCCCTAGAGCTGCCAATGCTTTTCATTCAGTTCATCCCCTGGGTTGTGGAGGTTTTTCTCTATGGAGAATAACGTTGTGTCATCTCAAAATCGTCTCTTAAGAATTGTGGTCCAAAAATAAACAAACGGTCTGTGATATTATCAGGGAGGTGCCTCTACAGAGCAGTCACTCATATTTGATACAGTCTGTTTTGGGCGAAAATGAAACTAATTCAGCAGCAGTAACATAAGTGTTTTCTCGCTTTTTAATAATCGTTTTTAATAAACTCTTTTACTGTCAATGATGTGTATATTCATCCACAGCATCAGTTAAGAGTTAATTGTAATCAAGGCAAAAGTTTGAAATGTTCGTCATATGATTTGAAGTCATATCGCTCAGTCCTAGTCATTGCACGCACATTCCAGAATTTGGGCAATTGAGCGTTGTATGTAATAAGATTAGAAAGATATGCAATATATAATCAAGCTCGAATTGAGATCTTGTAAGTTTAGTCACAGTAAGTGGCTGGCTGATTAGGTTATACTGTGAAGTTAAATAGATAAAACTGGCAATTAATTGAGCTTAATTATTTTGTCCCACGTGAGATTCGCATGGAAGTGAACTAAATCTGGCTCCTAACATTTGCTGACTGACTGAAAGAGCCTGATTATTAGAGACAATGAGAAGAATACCCAATGTTTTGAGAGTCCTCATTGTGAAGGATTCATAGATAGTCTTTTGATATTTGCTAGCTGTAGGACCTTTTTGCTATTAGCTTTGTGTGTGGAGAAAGACTCAGTCCCCATATTATTTGTGCCCCATATTATTTGTGACAATTAGCCATACTGCGTATTATTCACTTTTATCCTGTTTTTCCAGTCAGCATTCTGATTTTTCAGTAAACAGAATTTAAATATTGTTATTATTAAGTTATTATTATATAAAATAAGTACATTTATACAGTATCAAACATGACATACCATATTCTCAATATACGCTCTGTTATTCATAATTAAACATTAACAGACAAATGATACAGGTGCAGTATAGCGTTTCAGAAATGAAACTTCCACTGTGAATTTATTTTCAGGGTAAATGTTTACCATTATCATTCCTATGCCACTTTAAGGTCAGGAGAAGAACTACAAGGTGATGAAGAGGAGGGTGTTAATGGGGAAGTCGGTACCTCATTATGCAGCGGTAGAGCCACAGGGGAAGGGGCTGATGTTGGCCTCAGAGAAACCTTTTGTCTTCACGCACGTGGACGGGCTGCCAATTGAGCTGCCTCCTGCAGAACCAATGGAGATGGACACAACAGGTGGGTCACCAGTTCAAGTCCCACAGTGTATCTATTCTATCCCAGGGTTATTCAAAATGAGCCCTGTGAGTCATTGGCACCAGCCAACTGCTAGTTCATCATTTTGATGAATAACCAATCACTTTTTGAAGGTTGTTCACTATAGATTACAGACATCCTGACATCACTCGCTCATCTCCTGGGTCACGGAAGTAATTTCTTTATGGAAAATAACATTGAGTCATCTTAGAATCGTTTCATAGGCCTATGATAATTGTGGTCCAAAAATAAATCAGTTGTCCTGGCAATATTGTCAGGGATGTGGCTCTATATTGTTTACAATAGTCAATCCCTCTTATTTGATGCAGTCTGTTTCTGACTGGTGAAAATTATTATTCATTTGGTGGCGGTAAGCTTAGTGTTTTCTTGCTGTCAGTTGATACTTCAAATCCATTATGAGTCAAACCGCCACGGTCATGTGTTTATTTATTATTTTTGGAACACAGTTCTTATATGTCACAATATTAAACACGTCTTTGGGAAAAAACATGACCCAGGTAGGATGCATACATGATGTCAGACTTCGGTACACTATTCCAAGAGTCTATTTGGCGGATAAGAAAGTGTCTAGTAAATTAAGTCAGATACTGTCACCCACAAGACAATTTGCCAGACATGGGAATTATTTTCCAACACACAGCCCTATACCTTGCGGTTCATTTCATGCTTGGGATCTGGCCTGTCAAAAAGTTTGATTGTTGCACTTGCCATATTTGTGTCATTGCGGTCTGAGAAAGTGTTGACACATGTTTACATAGCAAAAACACTGTATTTTTTGTCACCACTTATATGCTTCATCGTACGACCAATAGGGGAAATTTGCCATCACTTTTGAGCTTTTATGCTGTTTTCACTATCTTTGAAAAATGTGAAAATATAAACAAAAAAAAAAAACGCATTTCTTGATAAGTATCTGACATTTCACCTATAATGACATGCCCACAATATCGATCCCAGGTTGAAAGTGGTTATGTTAATTGTATTCATTATACAGTGGCTTCCGTTCTCAATCAAAGTTTGTCATCCTACCATCTCCTTTATGCCTGAGACTATGAAAAGAGAGTTCTAGAGACATTCACATTTGAAACTCGACAGAGAACGTGCCGAGTTGAAACAAACAAAATAACAAGCCTGATCTGGTTCCTGAGAACAGCGATGCTGTCAGTCTTTGTGAAAGAATAATCACAACACTATTTATTTTCTTTGCATTCCATTGACCCACGGCATTCCCGTTTTGGAATCACTTAGTGTGAAGTTGCTGTCACTTATTTTTCCCCCCCTATGGAACATGCAGTCCCTGTGCTCATTACCCTGAGAGGCAGGTTCAACCCACCAGCTGATACAGTGTGGACGGAGTGTAGTCATAGAAACCATGAACGAGGCTGTTATTCTGTAAATGAAATATCCGCAAATAGAATGTGTGCTTTCAGACTTTGCAATCTATGTCTGTGTACGTTATAGTATAAACACACACTGTAGGACATCCATTTCAATGTCTTGACTGATGATGTGTGTATGTAGCTGATGAACAGTATAACAACAAGGTTGTTTTCATAGGCGCTGTTCAGACGATGCCATTTTATATAAAAACGGCAAAATAAAATGTCAGATATACCATCCGTTTAGATGACAACAGCGATCTTGGGGGTTGAAAACACAACAAAGTGAAGTCCAGTACGTATGTAATGTACTATATCTACGTATGTTTGTACAACATGTGTATGTACTGTATTTATGTACTGTATTTATGTACCCTCAAAAGTAGACAAAAATGGTGCATTTATATAACACTTTATTCCATTCCATAGCACTTTACATAGATTGTGTTTCAACCATTCACACAAACATTCATACACCAATGGCGGAGGAAACCATGCAAACCTGCTCATCGAGAGCAATTAGAGATTCAGCATCTTGCTCACTAACTTCAACACTAACTCTGGAGGAGCCTGGGATTGAACTGGGAACCTTGCGGTTATAATAAAATTGTAAATAAAATATAATACAAAGACTAATAAATATATACTTTAAAAGAGAAAATGAGTTCTACAGTAGAAGGTTAAGACATTACACCATAATCCTATCAATAAATCGATATCAGTGACCAGTGAAGCCAAGTTTGCAGTGTACCCCCCTCATCCTCATCATTTGATTTGGTTCAGCAAACCAACAAAGTGGTCCCATACCTTCTTTAGTACAGCACGTCTGTAGTTTTGTTTCAGACATTGCATTGGTCCAGTTTCAACCTATTTCATGTTGCCAACACTATTATAACTGCCTGTTTTAAACAATGCTCTCATTACTCTGCGTTTGTTGGCAGAGAGGTCTGAATGTGAGATCACATGGTTTTGTAGATAAGAGTGTTGGCTAGAAGTGTGGCTCAGTGCAGCATGTACCATTTGGCTCTCTGTACATTGTAGGGCATTCACCGAATATTCGAATATCAAAGTCACTATTCGACATTGTTCATGAAGTCGAATATTCACTTTATTTATTTATTTTTATTTCCTCTTTAAAAAAAAAAAAAATATATATATATATATATATATATATATTTCTTCATGGTTTATAAAGCTTGGCTAGATAGGAAGTCATAAGAATGAGTTGTCAATGCCCCTGGTGGATGAATTTGTTAATGCTCTATACCAGGGGTTCTCAAACCTTTTTAGGCCATGACCCCCAAAATAAACATATTTGAACTGGGACCCCCACCCTGACAAGCACTTGGTTCTGCAGATAAATATTGTGAAAATAGCAGATCTACATTCTCACAACGCCTCACAATGTTCGCCTCTTGCTTACTTAATATTTGACAGTTTGGCCAGTCCTGTCGAATATTCGACTATTTCGAATACTTTGAGGTCGAATAATTCGAATACTAAAAATCACTATTCGTGAATGCCCTAGTACATTGTAGTCTTCAATCGCTCAGGTTAGATTAACCACAAGGTGAGACTGAGACTGTCATCTATCTATAAATGCGACAAATCTCTGTCTGTCTGTATGTAATCCGCGTATCTCGAGAACCGTTCGTCCCACCGGCTTCAGATTCGGCACGCGCGTTCCCCGCCGCGGCGCGGAGTGCCGTGCCCGGCCTCGACCCGACCCGACGCGCGTTTTTTCCGAACCTGCGCGAAACGTTCGGAATCACCATATGCGGAGCTGATTGTTGACATCAGGTGTTTCGGAGGAAAGCGCTGACTCATTGTGACATCACTTCATAAAAGGCTCTGACATCACGTATGCCACATGAGTCAATGGGCATAAATGGACACAGGCAAACAGATGGTCAAAACGGGTCCTATGACAACAGGTATAATGGGGTTTGCATTAAAGGGGGAACCAGCACTACCACATGAGTCAATGGGCATAAATGGACACAGGCAAACAGATGGTCAAAACGGGTCCTATGACAACAGGTATAATGGGGTTTGCATTAAAGGGGGAACCGGCACTGTGTCTGCAACACAGTCGGAGGCACAGACAGATACAGAGATCTCCATAATGGGCATAAAGGGACACAGACAAACAGATGGAGGAGGAGACATACATAAGACAAGCAACAAAGAGTGTGACTGGGAGGACATCGATGATGCAGATTTAAATGACTTTACAGCTTTTGCTGAAGAGAACAATCAGTAGTCGAGATCTGGGTTGGATGAGGTGCAGACGGAGGAGACAAACATAAGACAAGCTAAATCAACAGCACAAGACCGACAAAAAACAGGTTCTCCAAAAAAACTCAAGCTGAACTCTCCAGCTCCAAAAAAGAAAATAAAAGAGACAAAGACAAACATAAGACAAGCAAAAAAGCGTGGGACTGGGAGGATGACTTGAATGATGCAGATTTAAGCAGGCTGCATATTCTGCTTAAAGAAGAAACAAACAAAAAGCGATAGAGATCTCATATATGGGCTAAAAATGGATGCAGATAAACAGATATCTCCATATATGGGCATATACGGGCATAAAAGGGACACAGACAGACAGATACAGAGATCTCCATATATGGGCATAAAATGGACGCAGATAGACAGATATCTCCATATATGGGCATATATGGGCATAAAATGGACCCAGAACTGTATCTGTAGTAATCTCCATATATGGACATAAAATGGACGCCGACAGATAGACAGATACAGATATCTCCATATATGGGCATAAATGGACACAGGCAAACAGATGGTCAAAACGGGGCCTATGACAACAGGTATAATGGGGTTTGCATTAAAGGGCGGGGCATTCATTCCCTATTTACATCGTTCCCGAGTTGGCCAGGTCGCCGACTAGACAGCTTCTAGTATATTTAATTAGCTACCCTTTATGATCAAGGTGGGGCACATATGTAATCCATATTTAATACATAACCTTAAATGTATTAAGGATATCACAGACTTTGTAACTGTTACCGCTCATTTGGATTATTGCGACCGTCAGGGAGCAGTTTACTATGAAAACCTCCACCGGCCGTCCGTCCGTCGGTCACACGTCACACGTCACACCTTTGCCCTGCTCATATCTCTGCATCAGTATGACATCACACCACATGTGTACACAAACCTTTGTGTACGTTGCTGTGGCAACAGTCTGTTGTTGCTGGTCTGTTAGTGTACGTTAGCAACCACCTTAGCAACCATGGTTTTACCCTAGCAACCAACTGTTTACCCTAGCAACCAACTGTTTACCATAGCAACCATGTTTTTTTACCCTAGCAACCAACTGTTTACCATAGCAACCAGATACGCAGAGCAGGGATCTCCATATATGGGCATAAACAGGTGACATCACACTGATGTCAGATACTCAGAGCAGGGATTTCTCCATAATATATGGGCATAAAAGGGATTCTGTTAGGGATCTCCATATATGGGCATAAAAGGGATTCTGTTAGGGATCTCCATATATGGGCATACAAGGGATTCTGTTAGGGATCTCCATATATGGGCATAAAAGGGATTCTGTTAGGGATCTCCATATATGGGCATAAAAGGGATTCTGTTAGGGATCTCCATATATGGGCATAAAAGGGATTCTGTTAGGGATCTCCATATATGGGCATAAAAGGGATTCTGTTAGCTGTTAGTGATCTCCATATATGGGCATAAAAGGGATGCTGTTAGGGATCTCCATATATGGGCATAAAAGGGATTCTGTTAGGGATCTCCATATATGGGCATGAAAGGGATTCTGTTAGGGATCTCCATATATGGGCATAAAAGGGATTGTATCCCAGATGATGCCCTGTTAGGAGATCCACACTAACAGAATCCATATATGGTCGCTTATCTCCCGATTAGGGAGTCTTACTGGTATACTGTACACCAGGGGTCTTCAACGTTTTCAGGCCGGGGACCCCCAAACTGATGGGGAGATGGAGCAGGGACCCCCTACCACCTCGTAGGGTGGGGGGGTCGGGGCTACGACATATTTTTTATTTTAAACATGTACAAGTTACAGCGAGCAGGGTGGGCTGTACCACTACCATTTCTAAACATACTACTTATTAACTGAGAACAAATGTCAATAATATCAACAATATGTCAATTGCATAGTAATCATGTATTCAAGCTATTCAAAATGGATAGAATCATGATTTATTTTTTTACATAAATGTGAAAAATGGCAAAAAGAATTAAAAATAAAAAAATAAAACATTTTTTGAATTTTTTCTTTTTTCTTTTTTTTAATCAATAATTTCGCGGACCCCCTGCAGTACCTCCGCGGACCCCCTAGGGGTCACGGACCCCCTGTTGAAGACCCCTGCTGTACACCCATAATTAATATACGTACAGAACATTCTAACCTCAACTCCCAAATGCACTCTCTAGTATAGGCACACCTAGCTGAGTACTTCATTAGCATTTAACAAGAATAAATATTATGTAGGTTCATATTAATCATCCAGTGCCAAAACCGAACATGTTCGGTTTTTTAAAACGTATTACATTTTTTTGGGACCCCATCAAATCTAGTGAACATGATTTCAATCGCGATTTTGCATGTTCCACCCCCATACAACCCCATCTAACATACAGGGCAGCCATGTTTGTTTACATAACATGTAAAACATAATGGCGATTATCTCAAGAATGCCTGAACGGATTTCCAATCGGATTTTTTTGTTTGAAAGCTGTGAACAAACTGCACAAATCCACTCCAATGCAATCCAGGATTGCATTGGATTTTTTAGAGCTCATTCTTCTCTGTTTTTTTCCCATGCATGAGGTGTGCAAGGTTTAATCATGGCTAAGTTCACGAAAATAAGGCTTCTAAAATGCTTGGTAGCCAATAGCTAACTTCAAGCTAACTTCATCCTCTTCCTGTACATGCACAAAGGAAAGTGTTCAGGCAAGTCATGGCTGCATGGGCTTCTGCATATACCAGCATATCTCTATGGGATTTTCTATGGCACCTGGGGCGCCCTCTAGTGGTGAACGGGTGGCACTAAAAGAGTTAAAAAAGTTAAACATTAGAAACAAATTAACATAAATTAATAGATAATGCTTCACAGTAGAAGGAGGACATAAAGATTTTTTTTCTCGAGGAGCAGTCACAGCACATCTATCTAGAACACCGGATGTATTTGCGCCTCTACCCTGAATTTCACAATAATTGGCCTCGGCGGTATTGCGGTATTGCCTCAAATATAGATTGCATCTGTGCGCTCTTCTTGTTATTAATCTAAATGACACACACACTCTCACACGCTAACCTTTCCTACAACATCCATGTTAAAACGTTACAGTTTTTGTATGATATCATCAATAGCTGACTGACTGAGAACACAATGGCACTATTTGGAAATGCTTTTCTGATGACAGAAAAAAACATTTATGGGGAAAGGTAATTCGTAAAAAGTACAATGGTGCAGACATCCCAGCGCATTGTGGGAGGTGAGCTTCCCTCCCTCCAGGATTTACAGTAGCCTATAAGAGAAGCGATGCATTGTCAAAGCTCTGTGTATCATTAAGGACAGTTGCCACTCCAGCTACAATCTGTTCACATCGCTACTGCAACCACATCAGTGCCAATCAACTCCCAGATCGACATTCTAACTAGGGGGCTCCCTGCCGATCGACTTTTATATAAAAAGCAATTTTTTAGCAATTTTTTGGATATTCTTTGCGGAGGAAGGGGTCGTTCCTACCTTCTGCCATTGTAAGGAGCGAATGTGAAAACTAAGGATGAGATCATGACATCACCGAAAGTTCAGGCCTTCTCTATGTTAAACTGGCCTATGCTAGCCGTTAGCCTCAATAAAACTACAATCCATAACGCAGCTTCAGTACGTCGGATTTTGATCCGGTTTGAAGTGTCTGTGGCGTGTATGCATGTCCCAGGCGATAGGCGATAGGTTAATTACACCATCAAGCGCACATGTGGCGCTCAGGGTCCCACGCTGTTCCACGCTAGCATTAGCTCCCGGCCCCATGTAAACCGGATGGAGCAGGCTAATAGGCTATGTTATCATGAGGCCTATAGCAAACCCTGGAGTGCTTATCGTTGGTGCTCTCTAGTGGTATATTAAATCCAGTACAGCCTCCAGCCATTTAAAGCCTCGTTGGATGCTGTACTGTAGAACTGAAACATTTATAATATTCCTGGCAGTATTAGCGCACAGCCATATTTTGGGTTCGCAGGGAATGAGTTTTAAGGAGCTCTACCGCAGTATCAAGTGCCTGAACACTCGATTACTGAAAAGTTTCCTCCTGCTGCTACCTATTAACCCTGCCTCATGGAGGCAAGTTTATGTACACATCTGCATTTGATGGTAATGTTCTAAACATTGTGTATATATAACTATATATACCTGCTACTACATCTGGACTTCTTTACACCTGTAAACCTGTGATCTGACAATAAATTCATAATTCTGATTCTAAAAATATAATTGGGACTCAAACATGCAAGATTTCAATCAAAATGTTCTTTCTCATCAGTGAGAATGCCAAGTCAGCCAGTCAAGTCATTCTATGATCAGATACACTGTAGGCCAAAAGATAGATGCATCATCTGACCAGTGGCGGCCCCAAGGGTGTGCTAGCGGGGCGATTGCCCAGGGCGGCACTTTGCGGGGGCGCCAGAAGAAGAAAAAGAAAAAAAAAAGTAGAGTGAACGCCGTGCAAAACAGCTCAACCGTCCACTCGCTTGTCTGTTTAAATCAGACCGAATACAACAACACCACCTGGTGGTATGATAGAGGCTGGCAGCTCCAAGCAATACACTCCGCCCCCCCCCCCTCCCCTCCTTGTGATGTCATATCCACGCGCCAGTATTGAAATATTGAAAACAACAACAGCATGGAGTTCCTCACATCTGTGGACATGACTAGATATTATAATATAGTTGCTTGCCCTGAAACATCACATGGAGAGGATTATTTTGTTCTTGAAAACATAGACCTCAGGCTCTATATCAGCCAGGATATAGGAACTCTTGTCTCACTGTGCGTGACTGTGAAACAACCATTTTTCCTGACCAGCACAAAGGTAAGGCAGTCAGATCATAAACCCTATTATATTAAGCCCAAAATGGTTCTGCCGCCGTGTAGAACCGAACCGATTTTAACTTAAAAAAATGCATAATTTGCCCGCAAATATCCGATTTTTCCGGCCGCGCTTTGCGCGGCCATAGGGCGGCGCTATACTACCTGGCACAGGGCGCAATATACGTACGAACCGCTACTGCATCTGACTGCCAATGTCAGTTTTGAATGTGAATGTGTGCTCTGTGTGCGCGCACAACTGTGCTGACTTCCTTCCTTCCTTCCTTTCTTCCCTTAGAAGAAGTCAAATGCCAACGCCTCGCTTAATTTGGTCCTTTAAAGTCTGCTCTTAAATTGGTCTTTTAAAACCTGTTCCACAATCACAGCATGTCATCCTGTGTGTTCTTGTAATTCATCACACCCCATACCGCTGCCCTGGCTATTACCTCCTTAATAAATGACACATACATTTGTTATTTTGTCTGGCTCCATTGGCATGTTATTCCCAAAAGACTAGCTGAAGAAGGAATGAAACGGCGTGCACAGTGTGTTATTGCTGGCTCCTAGGGTTGATATGTTGGCCATTTCTTGACATGAGTAAAATGTTCTTTTCATTATTAAAGTTGAAATAAATATACTTAAAGCTATACTGTGTAAGTTGCTCAACTAGTGGTCTGTAGCAGTATAGCAAACCGCGGTCGCGTCTGCTTTTTTCGGCCGTTTTTCGTCGCGGACCAGGCCTTCAGACCACCGCGTCCGCCTCGCCTCACAGAGACGCATCTATAGAGGGGTCTCGTGTCCCTCTACGAGCAGCGGTTGGGGAGTTACATGCTAGACTTCTAGACCAGTGTAAACAAAGCTGTGTTGAAGCAAGCTATTTCCTGAAAAGACGCAAGATGCACTGTAATTGGCCGGTAGTGTATCATGTGTGTATGATCTGCGATGTGATTGGCCAACGTATACACAACGTATACAGATGATGCAGATTACGTCATTTTGCCGCGAAATTCTACCCCCCTCACGGCTCATAGAAAACATAGAAAGAGAAGGCTTCAGAAGCTGAAAATAACGGAGTGGGTGTTCTAAAACTTTAACGATTTAACAGTTAGGACAATTTTAAGATTTGTTTTATAAAAAAAGTTACATGGTATAACTTTAAGTTTTTGTATATATCCAAAAGTTTTGTTTATTTCTATTTATTTGTTTGCTTATAAGTTACATTTCTCAAATAGAAAGATTTTTTTGTAATTGATCAGAAAATTTATGTTAGTTGACAAAACATCAGTCAAAACATCGGTAATCAGTGGTCTAGGAAAATCTGATTAGTATCAGGCAGCAGCCGTTCGCAACTGGTAAAAAAAACTAACCTAGCCCAACCCTACCCTCCCCTGCCCCTTCTTTGTATATACTGTTTGTTTAGACTTACTGTTTTCTTTTTGCTTTTCTTTACATATCTACTGCATAGTACTGTGTTCTATTTGTCTGTCATTCAATGTTATATGAGATACTTCAATGGTTTCCAGTGGAAATAAGCTTAGTCTTTTCATGGATCTCCTTTTAGTAGACCTTGTACCAGTGAACTGTACCGTCATGAAACTGTACCTTTTCCTATGCAAACTTCTAATAAAGTCTTCAATCAATCAATCAATCGGGCCATCACCTGGGCCCTATAGTAGTCATAATCTAGGTCCTCACTCAGGTAATGAACTCTGACTCGCTTTTGTGAAAAAATCAAAATAGACTGAAAGTCTTTGTATGAAGGATTCTGTTATTAAAATTGTCTGTTGGGTGTAAATTGGCAAATGGCTATGACGTTGCATGCAGCGTCTGCACATGTGCATGTGCTAGGGCATTCACGAATAGTGATTTTTAGTATTCGAATTATTTGACCTCAAAGTATTCGAATAGTCGAATATTCGACACGCCTTGCGTTGCGAAGCGTTGTGAGCATGTAGATCTGCTATTTTCACAATATTTATCTGCAGAACCGAGTCACATTAATTATACCAGTAAGACTCCCTAATCAGGAGATAAGCGACCGTAGGTCTCGCTAGAAGAGGGCCATGTGAGAAATGAGGGGTGGGGTCTCCGCGTTGCCTTGGCGGACGAATAGGTACCGGCCCCGGCTCTCCCGGACGCTCCTAGGCCAAGTTAGGGCATTTTATCTGAGCTGCAGTGGAGGGGGTCCTCCACTGGGGGCGCCACCACTTTTGCATCCGTTCTGGAGCACCAGGAGTGGGTGGTCCCTGGGAATTCCCTGTGAGCAGCCCCGTGGGGGTGGTCATTTGGTCATTTTTGCACATTTGGTATTTTTTTTTACACCTGGGGGTCCCCCAGGGACCTGGGGGTCCCTGGAACTCCGGGGGTCCTTGGAGGTTGTAGTTTGGCAGGCAAGGAGTTTGTGTGGAAATTTTGGCATGGATCGGGCCAACGGTGGCCGAGATATGAGTAGGGGGAAAGTGTGACGTGTATGTGGTGATTGTTTTTACACCTGGGGGTCCCCCAGGGACCTGGGGGTCCCCCTGGAACTCCGGGGGTCCTTGGAGGTTGTAGTTTGGCAGGCAAGGAGTTTGTGTGGAAATTTTGGCATGGATCGGGGCAACGGTTGTGGAGATATGAGCAGGGCAAAAGTGTGACTCACTGACAGACAGCCCGTGGAGCTTTTGATAGTAAATGCGACCTATGGTCGCAACTACAATTCCAAGTGCTTCTCAGGGTGGAGGTCCCCAGTGGTCCCCAGGGTCACAGCCTAAAAAGGTTTGAGAACCCCTGGTATAGAGCATTAACAGATTCATCCACCAGGGGCATTGACAACTCATTCTTATGACTTCCTATCTAGCCAAGCTTTATAAACTATATATTTTTTAAAGAGAAAACTAAAAATACAATATAAATACGCGAATATTCAACTTCAGTGAACAACATCGAATAGTGACTTTGATATTTGAATATGCGAATATTCAAATTTTTTATGAATGCCCTAGCATGTGCTTGGGAATATATTTGATGGGTAATGAGAGTTAAATAATCAATGCTACTTCCGGCACTGAAATACGCTGAAGAGGCAAATCGTTCCTCAACAGTTGAATTTGGGTTGATAAGCTTAACTGTGAGCCTTGGAAACTAAATTAAATTATGATAATTCATTCTCCAATATTCTCACATCCACCATGTTTCTTTATTATTCATTCGCGTATCGTATTGCATGTTTTATGTATGACCCTGCAACGGATGGTGAGCTATAAAACAAGACTGTCATTAACGTTATTGCCATGCATGCCCCCCCCCCCCCCCCCCCCTTTCACCGTTCCCATTCAGATCCCATTTATTTCTGGCAGCAGACGGCGGAGGATGTCACAGTGTCTGTACGCATGCCACAGGGCATCACCAAAGACCAGGTGCAGTTCAAGCTGACCGCAGAGAGACTGAAAGTGGGAGTGCAGGGATATCCCCCCTTGCTAGAGGGCCAGCTTCACGCACCTGTGGACATGGAGGCCAGCACTTGGATTATCAAAGACGATAAAAGGTTGGCCACCTCTCCCTCCCTCCCCTATTGGGTGCTGTTGTTCTGCCGCTTCTGTTGTGCTATTCAGCACCCTGAGAAGATGAGGTGGTACTGTCACGCCACTTGATCGCCAAACATACACGTTGCCTCTCCCGGATAGTGGTGGGGTTTAGGAAATGTTTAGAAAGCCTTGTATGGGAAACTGTATGGGAACCCACTATGGAGCAATCCGGAGAAACAAAAAATATGTTTCTTTTCATTCTGTTTGGTAGTAAACCATAGACAGGATGATTTGTTTGTGGATATGTTTTTCTGTATAATCCGTAAATGTGATTCCAAGTGATACAGAATTTTCTAAGCAGCAAGGTGAGACAATATGTGGCCCTTCAATCCATACCTCATTCATATAATAATTAATTTACTGTGTCTTTATATTTATTCATGCCCACGTAGAAAGCACTCTCATCTCCCATGATGTCCAGTCCTCAATGTCGTGCTTCTGCTCCGACAATTCTCCTTTTGTTCCTTAATATAAAAACATGTTGCATAACATGTTTTCACACGTTTCGTTGGTGCGTTTCTAAGAAAACTTGTCCTGGCAAAAAGCTCTTGCCAAACACGTGTTTGTGATTCTGTACGTCAGTATTTGAATAGAGTTGGGCCTAATTTATATTTTGTCGCACAATGGTGTCACTCACTGAAAATAACTTGAAAATCTGTTTTCAGTGAGCGACAGTTTTAAATTAGTCTTACAGTCTAGTAAAAAAAATTCAGTACTTTTACTTCTACTCCACTAGATCTCAGAGACTTGTAGATCAGCTATTTACTAAAAAAAAACTATTCATTTGAAAACTTGAAATGGGACATTCTGTATAATGAGTACTTTTACTTTTGTTATTTTTATGCTAATACTTTTGTACCTTTACTCAAGTGAATATAGAATTTCACACTTTTACTTGGAACAGAGTTCTTCTGCATTGCAGTATTGATAACTTTTACTTAAGTAAGAAATGTGAGTACTACCTTTTTTTCCACCACTGTGTGTGTGTGTGTGTGTGCGTGTGTGCGTGTGTGCGTGTGTGCGTGTGTGCGTGCGTGCGTGTGTGCGTGCGTGCGTGCGGTATGCGTATCTATCCTTCTTTCTGCCTCTTCTCTGCCTGATGCGTAGTTTGCGTACGTGTATGCGACTTACCGTCTCTCATTTCCTCCAGCCTGGAGGTGACTCTCCAGAAGCGTGATGAAGGGCCCATGTGGACAGAGCTGGTGTTGGGTGACAGGAGAGGAGAGTACCTGGTGAGCGAGGAACAGGCGGCCCTCATCCACGAGAGGCTGACTTACCTCACCACGGAAGACCTGGTGAGATTTCATATTTTCTTTTTTGGAAAGGCTGCTGGCCTAGCGGTCCAGGCACATACCACATACTGACAGTGTGTCCTGTGTTCGAGTCCCGATCCTGACTGCCTTTGCTGCTGGTCACTCCCCATTTCTCTCCCCATTTCCTGTCAGTCTACTACTGTCCTATCAATAAAGGCATAAAAGCAAAAAAAATGTAGTTAGTAAGTCCCTTATCCCTCCAGGCTTCAAACCTTCTATCTATCCTATTTGGAGCAAAGTCACTATCAAAAGCACACCATCTAAAGAGTCTATAAGCATTTTGCTGATTCCACATGACCTCACAACCCTTTGGGTTCTCTATCCTTTACAGTCTGAGCACCAAGCCCTTATCGCCTATTACAGCCTGAAGGGGGAAATCCGAAATAAGACCAGATTCCAATTCCTTCCATCTAGCCTTATACTCGCCATTACTCCAATATAATAGAGGAGTTATCTGTGCAGCTTAAGGTTTTTTAAACAGGGAAGAGCCATTAAAATTTAAATAGAGCTGCAAGATTAGCACGTAATTGCTCTTTTAACAGGTGTCCCCCGACCAACCAGCAAGGGGGGGTTTTACAGTGTAGTGCAGAATGATGACGTGTGGCACAGTTCACAAGTCAATGTGAGAGTGACATCACTGTTAGGTCTGTGTCTATAATACAGTACATACTGTACACACCCTGCTAGTTGATCCACCAGGCCTCATATACTAGAGCTAGTATACCTACCTAAGGGAGCATTTATCTTCTGTATACGTGGCTCAAGAAAAGATTGCCCGAAGAAGGATTGACGTTGACGACTTCCTTCTTGCTTTCATAACATTTGGCTCTGCCACTTATACCTACCTCATGTCATCTGTTATGCAATTGTAGTTACAGGCCAAGCAATTTGATTTGTCAAAGATATGTTCCAACTAATCTTTAACCACTTTTAAACCTGGCATACCTATTAATTTTGGCTGTGTCATTATAGTGGAACATTTTCAAACAATCAAAATAGCAGAAATAAAAGCCGAAACATGTTGCAATGTGATGCTTCCACAGTCTCCAGCTTTCACCTCCTCTGTTGCTCAGAGCCTACCTCCTCCATCACATTCCAATCTCCACAGTTCCTCACCAGTCACAAACAAACCTGAGCTCCTGGACCAGCTGGACCAGCCACTGATTCATCTCACCTCTGTTCTTAATCAGTATAATAATCTCTTAGTGCTGAAAGAAGCCAAATCAAGACTCCTCTCCTCTCCTCTCCTCTCCTCTCCTCTCCTCTCCTCTCCTCTCCTCTCCTCTATCCAGAATAGTAACCCTGACAGAGAGAAGCCCCCCTGTAACTCTCAGGAGCTGGAGGACTGTGACGGCTTCCCAGAGGATGGCTCCAGCCTGGCTTACTTTGACGGAGAATCGCTCAAGGCCACTCAGGTGGTGAGTAAAAGATACCTCGTACAGCACCGTGCATCCATCACCATCCATTGACCAAGACCCTCCTTGCAGACAGCCTTGTAAAGTTCTGCCTCTCCCTTCATTGACATGCCACAGTTAACGAGACAAGCGTCCTTGGGTTTTTGAAAGGTGCTATATGAATTCAAGTTATTATTTATGGCCCAGCTTGTGCAAACGCGGACACATGTTTCTCTGATCATGGAGACTGAGAGGTTTTTCTAATTGAGAATGAATTAATAAGAATTTAGTAGTAACAGTATATACACTTATTTGCATATTTACAATATATATACACCAGTAAGACTCCCTAATCTGGAGATAATTAACCGTCAGGTCCAAAAATGTGTTTAGCAAAAGTCAGCCTGATGGTGGCGCTAAATGGGACAGATCCATGTTGATGACCTGACTCTAGATATACTGTGCGCCACTTTGCGTGATTTTAGGGCAAAATGTGTAGGAGCAGTGTCATGGTGGCGCTAGAAGAGGGGCATGTGAGAATTGAGGGGTGGAGGTTGTGGTTTGGCAGTCAAAGAGTGTGTGTGCAAAGTTTGGCATGGATAGGGACAAAGTGTGACGTGACGGACAGGCTGACTGACTGACAGACAGACTGACTGACAGCCGGTGGAGGTTTTGATAGTAACTGCGACCGTCAGTATAAATTAGCTTTCAGAGTACGTTTTTTGTGTTACTCAAGCTCAGTAGAGTCTGAGAGGATGTTTATTAGAAATATATCTATCCGACTTTCAACCTGCCATCCCTATTTTGTCATATTTTGAAAATGGTCAAAAATAGAAATGATAGCAGATCTACAAATTCACAACTTATTACAAGTATAAAGGGCTTAAGTGGTTAATACCACAGACAGATTGTCTCAGAGTGAGTCAGTGAGTGGGGGGGTGAACTGGGTGTGAAATGTACTCCTGTAAGTCCAGATTCTCATTTTTCCTTTCCTTTTGAAATTCTGTGTCTTGTTACTCACGCAGCACAGCTGACTCACGTCACCTCACTCTGCGTTTGACAGGAGAGGGAAACAGATTTGTGGACCGGCTGCCAGAGATAATGCTACCACGCCATCTCATAAAATGCCTGTCGAGAGGGGGTTGATATTTGTCATTGTTTTTGCTGAAATATTAGATATCTCTCCTTACGAAAGAAACAATCCGTTGAGGTGTCAATATGTATTACACAATGCTTTGGCTCTGGGGCTTCCAAGGTGGTTGCCCGGGTCAAGTTCCTGACCAGCGCCGTGGAGACTGGGGTTTGATTCCTCCATGGTGCCTCCAGCCTGTCTGGGTGATGAACACTATCGGTCGTGTTAAGAGGGGTGGGAAGCAGGCAGGGGAGGGTGTTCTCTGTCGATGCACTAGCGACTCCTGCAGGTTGGTCGGGGCACCTTTTCAGAAGGTGGCAGAAAACTGGGAGGGATTAGCATGTTCCCTACACATGTGTTACACCCTCCCGGTGAAACTCCATAGTTAGGTGAAAACAAGTGGCTGGTACGCACCCTCCCGAAGACCAACAATAGGGATTGTGACGGGGAGTACTGTGTGTACACAGGGGGAATTGGCAACGACTAAACTGGGAGAAACTAGAAATAACAAAAGTCAGGTCATATGTTTTCTTTAGCACAACAGAGAATAATAAGGCAAAGACACAGACGCACACAGCCATATCACCAACATTCCAGGGATTTGTATAATGTTGCATATGGCTACATATAAGCATCATATGGTTTATTGTCAATAAAACAATACATTTAAATTTGTTAATTTTAAAACATGGTTAATTAAATTAAGTCACCCAATTTGCAGCATATTACATCCTGCACATAATTCTACATTCCTTAAAATCCGATTTTTTACTGGGGAGGGAGTCAGGGAGATAGGTGGGTTATTGCTCTAATGATCGTTATAATGTCCTGACAATCAAAATATGTCAGACTTCTGATGGGTGTCTTTAAAATGTATGTTGACATGGCACACTGACTATCTAGAAAATAAAAACATGGCACTTCTCAATGGTCTCCTGAGCTGACGATCATCCCTAGATACGGTCTGGATGACCTGATAAAAAAGGAAGGAAGGAAGGAAAGAAAGATTTACTAGGGATAGTTGTATTTATGGGTTTATCAGTTCCATGTAAAACAGTTGAGCGTTTATTTACACGTCACTTTCAATTGATACAAGATAATTTTAATATTGTCTGGGTGCTATCTTTGTATTCCTGGTTTTGTTTGGTTGTGTGATATTGTTGTGACAATAACTGAAAAGCGATTATCATTTTGTATCATGGTGTGATTTATCCACTTAATATTTGCACGCTATCAGAAATGCATCTCTGGCGAATCTGATTGCATTCCCCCCTACTGTTGATGGTCTAACTCTCAACTGATGGTTCATGAATGATTTATTTTATATTGTTGTATCTTCCCAAAACACCGCAAGAGCTAATGAAAAAAATCAAACCTCGGTTCGAAGTGGAGCTGTGTGTGTGTGTGTGTGTGTGTGTGTGTGTGTGTGTGTGTGTGTGTGTGTGTGTGTGTGTGTGTGTGTGTGTGTGTGTGTGTGTGTGTGTGTGTGTGTGTGTGTGTGTGTGTGTGTGTGTGTGTGTGTGTGTGTGTGTGTGTGTGTGCGTGCGCGCGTGCCTGCCTGCCTGCCTGCCTGCCTGCCTGCACAACAGCGCCCCTCCTTTAACTTGTGTGGCCACTCAAGGTATTGCCAGGCTACAGACATACCCAGCCAGCCACATAGCCAGCCAGCCAGCCACGGACATACCTGTCTATTGGGAGCGCTTTCACCGCTCCAAAAACTAAACAAACAAAACATTATCTGTTTGCAATACATACCCATGATGACAAATACAATGCTAGGTCAATTATCTGATAAATATACTCTGTCATGTGACACTTTGAAATATTATACTATACCAGTAAGACTCCCTAATCGGGAGATAAGCGACCGTCAGGTCGCGGCGTGATTTTAGGGCAAAATGTGTAGGAGCAGTGTCCAAAAATGTGTTTGAAAAAATCGGCCTGATGGTGGCGCTATATGGGACAGATCCATGTTGATGACATGAGTGTAGACATACTGTGTACCGATTTAGATGATTTTAGGGCAAAATCTGTAGGAGCAGTGTCCAAAAATGTGTTGGGCCTGATGGTGGCGCTATATGGGACAGATCCATGTTGATGACATGAGTGTAGACATACTATGTACCAATTTGCGTGATTTTAGGGCAAAATCTGTAGGAGCAGTGTCCAAAAATGTGTTGGGCCTGATGGTGGCGCTATATGGGACAGATCCATGTTGATGACATGAGTGTAGACATACTATGTAGCGATTTGTGTGATTTTAGGGCAAAATCTGTAGGAGCAGTGTCCAAAAATGTGTTTGAAAAAATGGGCCTGATGGTGGCGCTATATGGGACAGATCCATGTTGATGACATGAGTGTAGACATACTGTGTACCGATTTAGATGATTTTAGGGCAAAATCTGTAGGAGCAGTGTCCAAAAATGTGTTGGGCCTGATGGTGGCGCTATATGGGACAGATCCATGTTGATGACATGAGTGTAGACATACTATGTACCAATTTGCGTGATTTTAGGGCAAAATCTGTAGGAGCAGTGTCCAAAAATGTGTTGGGCCTGATGGTGGCGCTATATGGGACAGATCCATGTTGATGACATGAGTGTAGACATACTATGTACCAATTTGCGTGATTTTAGGGCAAAATCTGTAGGAGCAGTGTCCAAAAATGTGTTGGGCCTGATGGTGGCGCTATATGGGACAGATCCATGTTGATGACATGAGTGTAGACATACTATGTAGCGATTTGCGTGATTTTAGGGCAAAATCTGTAGGAGCAGTGTCCAAAAATGTGTTGGGCCTGATGGTGGCGCTATATGGGACAGATCCATGTTGATGACATGAGTGTAGACATACTGTGTACCGATTTGCGTGATTTTAGGGCAAAATCTGTAGGAGCAGTGTCCAAAAATGTGATTGAAAAAATGGGCCTGATGGTGGCGCTATATGGGACAGATCCATGTTGATGACATGAGTGTAGACATACTGTGTACCGATTTGCGTGATCTTAGGGCAAAATCTGTAGGAGCAGTGTACAAAAATGTGTTGGGCCTGATGGTGGCGCTATATGGGACAGATTCATGTCGATGGCTCTTTTGGCGCCGCCGCGGCGGACGCGTGGGTACCGGCCCCGGCTCTCCCGGTCGCTCCTAGCCCGAGTTACGGCATTTGATCATTTTTGCAGTTTTTTGGGGGTCCCTGGGGGTCCCTGGAGCTCCGGGTGTCCCTGGAGGGGTGGAGGTTGTGGATTGGCAGGCAAAGAGTGTATGTGCAAAGTTTGGCATGTATTGGGGCAACGGTGGCGGAGATATGAGTTGGGGAAAAGTGTGACATGACGGACAGACTGACAGACTGACTGACAGACAGCCGGTGGAGGTTTTGGCAGTAACTGCGACCTAACGGTCGCAATTACTCTATATGAATTGCATCAAAACAAAAGGACAACCTCCCTCCAGAGCTATAGGATGAATTTACCTGAAATAATGATTAATTAGTTTTCCATTACAATGACCCCCCAGATGAGAGGGGGGTCATTGCAATGGGTCTCTCTCTCTCTCTCTCTCTCTCTCTCTCTCTCTCTCTCTCTCTCTCTCTCTCTCTCTCTCTGTTTCTCTCTCTTCCTCAACCTAACGGGTCAAGGCAGATGGCCACACACCTGCAGTAGAGTCAGGTTCTGCTTGAGGTTACTTCCCGTTAAAGAGTTTTTCCTTGATACAGTACTGTCGTTAATTGCTTGCTTATTGGGGAGTTGCCATGATACAACTTGCTGTGATTTTGCTCTGTAATGTAAATACATTTTATTTAACATTAACACATTAAATGGCTCAGTATTGCAGTATGCTAAAACCAAATCTTTATTAAATGGCCTGCAATGCCTCCTTAATTAGGCCAGAATGTGGACATGGACCCCATTTTTTAACTCTTAATTTAACTCTGTATAGGGTCTATTTGATTCCATTTCTACACTCTCGGAGTTACAGTCCTTTTAGAGAGTCCATTTAGACCCCCATGAGAACCAGTGTATTACTCTACTTGTGGGGTCTTCAATCTTTTTTGGCTGAGAGAGAGATGAAACAATGTGTATTTTAGACATTTAACCACTTTAAAGACCCTCTACACAAAATTTCTTCACCGAAATGCAGCCGACCTACAAGCTTGTTGATCATATATTTTCAGCAAATGTTCCCCCTGGAATAGGGATGCAAGGGTTAAAGTGTTAATGTAAAAAGTTCCTATCAGACAAAGATTTGGCTGCCCCCCCCATAGTAGTCTCTGAGGACCCCCTAGGGGTCCCGGACCCCCTGTTGAAGACCCATTCTCTGCATTACAATTACCCTCATATTCCTCGAGCTCATTCTTGATTCATTAGCATTCCCAGCTGCTCTTTTCTTGTTTTGTTTCAATGACTCAAAACATTCAACCACTTTTCAGAGAATTCCCAGGCTGATAACGAGGCGTCAGGCACGGCTTGAGCCCCTGCCCTTTTATCCGTCTGTAAAAAAATGCCCTTTCCAGACCATGAATGCAAGTAGTGAAAATAGCTGACCTCCAAGCTCACAACGCGGCGGTCTGCTATTTTCAATATTTTCACCTTTTAGATATTTCAGCCCCTGCCCCTCTAACGTTCTTTCCATGTCCCTGCGAGCCGTCGATGTTCTCAGCCCAGGGCCTATGAATGGCTTGGTGCACCTGCAACGTTTTGTACCTCGCTCTTTCCTTTTCCCAGATCATTAAGACTAAGGCCAAGCAGCCACTCACATGTAAATGCAGAACATACACTGTATGTTTGCACACATGTACAGTGTACAGTGTGTTGGTTAACCAATGGACCTTTTATTATCCCACTTTCCATTTGCGTAACTTAGGTCACCGTCATATCAACAAGGAAAACACCTTGACCTTTTATAAAAGCACTCGGGTTAATAATGATGCACTCTTGCCACTCGGGGAGCTGCTCGTCGCAGGTTCCTGTCCAAAGTGGCAAGATGGAAAATGTTCTTTATGATCCTCAGAGAAAGACGCGATGAGTCAGATCCCCACTGGCTGTGTCTGTAATGGCCTTACAATTACTCACGGGTGTTCAGTGTACAGTACCTGTACTGTGAAAATTGCCACATGAAGCGTTTTATATGAAGAAGATATCTATGTGGGGAAAAGTGACTCATACTTTTACAAACTGATGGTATAAATGAATAGTTTAGGGTACATTTTTTTTTCAAGAAATCATAGATTGTTGTAATTATTATTTAGAAGACCTCAGGTCTTAATGGGTTAAGGAAATTGTCCACTTGAACCCTTGCGTCCCTATACTGGGCATGTAATAATACGTGAACAATTATTGCATGTGCAAAAAATCCAGATTTACAAGCTCCCAAATAAATCTGCTGTTTTTGGCAAATACATTTTGTATAGAGGGCAATAATGATGGCGCCAATGATAGAAAATGTGCCCCTCCCGATGGCAAGGTGTGAGAGGCTGAGCAGCTGCCCTTACTGCTGAAGTGCTGAATCTAATGACCAGCTGGGAGACGTACTCTACAGTACACTGTAGGGTTGGTATTTCAAGCTAAGCTTGTTTCAACACTGACATCTGGCCTCTGTGTATCGATGCATCTGTGTTCGCTTCCCTCTAATGCCTGCCACTCTGCCTCTTCTCATCACACGCACGCACTCACGCACGCACGCACGCACACACACACACACACACACACACACACACACACACACACACACACACACACACACACACACACGTGCACACACAGACACCTGCCCCTTCTTTGATAAGAACGTTCAGTTACTTAAGAACTTGTTTTACAACAACTTCTGCTGCTGCGGACATTCTAAGATGGTACTTTTGTTCTCTGTCCCCTTTTTGTATTTCTGATTAGCTCATCTCGCTGTGATTGAAATCTTGCCTTTGCAAAAGTAGGCCCTATATGTGAAGAATGAGAAGGAAGGATTCCGGCTTCTGCAGACAAATCAAATTCTGTTCTGTTCTATTACTTCCTTTCTTTTGTGGTTACCCCTTGCCTTTTTGCTGGTTAGATACAATTCCTCTACTTTTCTGTCAAAACTCTCTGGAGACTGTGTGCTGGGAAATAACCAGTTAAAAGTCAAAATGTCAACATTATTTTGAGATGCCTTTTTATTATCAAGCCACAGAATTTCTGGGATTCATGATCTCATTTTCTGAGACCCACGTCAGAAGCGATTGTACATTTGCATGGATATTGTGTGCCTTTGCTGTGAAGCACATTGAGCATGTATTAAACATGCTACACAATTTAATTAGTTTGACTTGACGTGGTTGACTGACTCTCTACACTGTAGATTCCAGGTTATCTGGGCTCAAATGTGTTGGGTATACATTCAAGACAAAAAACATCAAAACAGTCAAACATTACCATAATAATGATACTAATGATAAAATAAATAAATAAAATAAAAAGCAAAAAAATACACATTGCTAGGCTTTATGGCAGAAGTTGCTTTTCTAACACTTTCTAGGGCCATGTCCTCATATCAGTCCGTCTGAGAATATGTAAGGAGTCATAAATGTCCGGGTTTCCCATAATCTTATAATGCAAATAATCTAGAGGTATATAAATCGATACTTCTGCCTTCCACTGGGCCAGTGTTGGGGAGGGGGGCTTCCAATTTACAGCAATGAATGCAAGGTTACACAATTTTCTTTGGTTCATTTAGCATTACAGCACTCTGCCAATATTGCAGCCATTAGATGTCCTTGGTTTAAGTGGTTAATGATTTAATCATTTTATCATTAATCGTTAATCACTGATGATAATCCTTAATCATTTTGTATTTGTGCTGTAGCATTCATCACTGGGATGCTGTGGTTTTGGTTAAATGATTCGTCAGAATGGTTACCATTCTTGGAAATATTGCCTCAACAAAAATCTAATAATTGAAAAATATTCTGTTTTGTCCTTTTGAAGTTGATCTGGGTAAGCATGAGCTGACAGCCTAAAGAACAGAATGGAGAAAGTAAATTATAACTATTAACTATAATTATTTATAAATAACTATAATTATTATAATTATATAATCTTACACAGAGGCTGTCACTGTCATCTTTTTCATATTGACTTGCTTGCTGTGTTATCTGCTGCATGGTGAGAGGCTTATCTTCCAGTTGGAACAGCGTGTTGGCCAAACTCATTTAAGGCACCTCTTTCATCGCCATGGCAACACGTTTTGGAGGTAAAACTTTGTTAACAGTTTGGATTTATTTGATGCTGTTTCTTCTTGGCACAGTGTACAACACTGGTTTTCAACCACTTGCTTAACTTCTGTTGTAAAAATGTTGAGTATAAAACATATGTGAAAGAAATTGGCACTCTGGCCAGCTGTTTGCAAGATTAGCTCCTGATAAACAGACCTAACCTCTTATAGACCAGTGGTTCTCAACCTGTGGGTCGGGACCCCAAATTATTTTGGGGGGTCCCCAGATCATTAACTTTATGTGAATCATTGTTTTCTTACTCAACAGTAAACAAACCAACATAACGTTTAAGTGTATAGAGGATATCTGCACATTTCTAATGTGACAATTTAAGGACCTTTTAATACCTCTAAAATGACAAATTAAACATTGGCCAAATTGTCAAATATCAGAGGCAGAAATTGTGAAAATCACAACGCCTCGCATGTAGATCTGCTATTTTCACAATAGAACCGTGTTATACAAAATGTAATGCCTCAACTCTTAGTGGTCGTCAGGGTGGGGGGATCGCGGCCTGAAAAGGTTGGGAACCACTGTTATAGACCGCAAGGCTCATCCAGAGCCATGTTGTAAAAATAGCAAAGAAATATAATGTTGTATACAAGCTGGGTCTAATAACAGCATGGCTTCCATGTGGAGCTTGGACTTTGTGAGGTTAGTAATTGGACGTCAGTCATCTCCATTTGGTCAAAGTTTCAGCCCAATCCGACCTCCATTGACTTCCAGTATAAAGTTTTACACTCTAAAAATAAGTTACTTCTAGCAGCGTGCACAAGACAATTGGAGCTGATCGATCCAGCAGTGTGTGAGATTAGCTCCACACTCACAGACCCTCATCTAAATGGCTAGGCTCCTAAAAAGAGGTTGTTACAGGAGTTCAGATTACCATACAACATCCCTGATACTCGCACAACATGCTATTTCTTGGGTTGTTACTCATCACAAAACATTGTCCAGAGAAATCATCTGCAACTTGTAAGCTTGAGCTTGAGGGATGGCTTGTTGTTGTTAAATGCTTGTCAGCATGCAGAACAATGTCTGCATGATTGATGCTGAATACCTGTCAAGGGCTTGTTGATGTGGTACATTACAATAGAGCTGTCTCAAGCGAAAATGTTAGATTCAGCGATTGTTGACTAGCTGGATGTGGGCTGCTTTCAAAGTAGTCTAGGTGGTTGCAGAGAATTGTCTGATGTCGAGGAGTGAAATTTGAGGTTGATGATGAAGAGCTGCTCCACACGAAGAGAGATAAATATGTGTGTCTGTGTGTCCCTCTCGTACTGTGTGGGGGCAATAGGGAGAATTTAGACACAATGGCATTATGGGAAATGTAACATGCTGTACACTCTTCACAGGTCCTGGTTCAATCTCTGTTAGATTTTCTGTTGCTGATGGATTTTTGCTGTTCCGTCTGATAATAAGCCATTGACTTTTTTGTGTTGTGTAGGTGTGTTTTATGCGTGCAATCACAACTCAGTCAACTTAACATAGTTTGAAAGTGATATATTACAGTACTGTACATTCTCCATCTGCTGAAGTATTTCAAGGGTAATGGTATTATAGTAGTAGCTACTTGTCAACCTACCTGACACCTGCCTTAACTCAGTCGGTGCCATTTTTAAAGTGGGATGACCTCTTATATTGCCGGTTCGCCAACAAAGGGTTAAAAAAATAGTGTGCACGCTGGTGCACACATTCGTGCACAGATCATGCACTATGCATGTGCATGCTTTTCACAGCTTTCAAACAAAAAAATCCGCTTGGAAATCCGTTCAGGCATTCAGGAGAAAGGAGCCCTTATGTTTTCTTCAAATGTAAACAAACATGGCTGCCATGTTTGAAAGATGGGGTTGGTATGGGGGTTAAACCATAGAGTATATATAAAATAGAGAGCGGACGAGCCCCGCCCCCACTATCATTTCAATGCAAGTGCTCAGTGGCGTTTTGAAGCAACGGCTACGTGCTAGCATGTAGCTAATCCAGGTGCATTCTGGGGGAAATTGGCCACTATTTCGAGACCACAAATGACGTCACGCTGCTCTCCGCTCACAGGAAGGATTGTCTGGAGTGGAGGGGGCGGGGCCAAAATGCGCGTTTAGGCTGCAGTTCCAACTGTGGCCACCATCGGGGCTGCTTCAAATCTAGCCCTGGGTTCTGGGGGCTTGGGTTAAACATGCAATTTCGCGATCGCGATCATGCCTAGTACACTGTTGGAGGTCCAAATTTTTTTTTTTCAAAAACATTTTTTTCAATTTTTTTTAAAAAAAAAAAAAAAAAAAAAAGACGTTCAGAAGACGTCTGGCAGGGAGGTCCATAGTGAAAAAGACGTTTTAAAGACGTTTTTATCATAGAAACTTCTTTTTTGGCAGGGTATGAGTTAATCGAGAATGTAAAGGAAGATTTCCTAACACTCAGGCACCCTTGATAAGAGAGGCTTGGTGATTAGAGCCTCCCTGGCATGCTAACCCTGTTGGTGAAATTACTTTTGCTTGTACAGTATGTAGGTAAATACAGGAGGAATATCCAAACAATGTTTATGTTTTATTTTTTAAATCAAGGCAATCTGTACTTTCAGCTGCATTAAAACACAATGATATTGCAACTTTGACAAAAAAGAAATATATGTATTTATACGGTACACAAATACATCAAATTAACATTATAATGAAACCATTAAAAGCATTGCCATTTCACAGGCATCTCATAATGGAAGAGGGATAATTCCAGGAGCCACTCCTAAACAGATGACAGAACTCTCATACAGTATATGCCTGGGTTGTGCGCCAATGTGTCGCGCTGTGTCACAGCGTGACACATTGTAAGCTAGACTTTCCATGTGCTACGCAATGTGCAACCAAGTAGAAATCCGGCATTATTGGCTCAACAATTAACCCATGAATTGTGTCACTATAGATTGTAACTGCTTTAATCATTATTTTATGCTTAGCTATGAAAAAAAAATAGCAGATATACAAGCTCACAGTGTCGGTGCCGCACTGCGAGCTTGTAGATCTGCTTTTTGAAAAATCAAGATTTATTTTATTGCAAATCTTGGAATATATATTTTTTAAAGTGAACATTTGCAACTCAAATATTTGCCTCTGGGGCATCCCTGATACATAATATTTAGAGATGGGGTCGGCGGACAATCTATCTATCTAACTATTAATTTACCAAATGTCTGTTCGTCCGCCGCCTGCAGACAGGCGGTCAGCCTGTCTGCATGCTGACATCACTGATACTACACAGTGACAGTGTTGCCACCATGGTAACAGTCACATACTGAAACAATGCCCAAATTTGGGGATGAGCATGGTGACATCCACCATGGTAACAGCAGCTGCTAAAACAATGCCCAAATTTGGAGAAGAGCATGCTGACATCACTGATACTAAACAATGTCGCCACAATGGTAACAGCCGCATGCTGGAACAATGCCCAAATTTGGAGATGATGTCCGCCATTTGTCTGCAAGCTGACATCACTGATAATAAACAGTGTTGCCACCATGGTAACAGCCTCATGCTGAAACAATGCCTACATCACAGACAGGTATTGCACAACTGGACATCAATGGTGACTGTTCTGCCCAACATGCACCGGTCTGGGTTCTCCAACATTACGTAGATTTCAATCCCTCATATACTGTGCATACCCCCGGGCACAGGACTAGTTACATATAATTCTAGGGATCCTTGACATGAAAAAGTTTGAGAACCACTGACAGTTATATAGGCATTTTTCAAAAACCTTAGAAGGATTTAGAAGACATTTATAGAATCGGGTAAAAAATACGAGAGACTTGCAAAACATTTCTGGATAAAAAAAAAATAGCAGATCTACGAGCTCACAGCGCAGCACTCGGTGCAGCGTATATCTACTATTTTTCAATAGCTAAAGCATCAAATAATGGTTAAAGGGGTTCAAGTCTAACGCGACACAGAAGCGTTCCAGGTCTTAATGGGATTGATAAATCAGGCATTAATCACTTCTACTCTGGTTTGTCCGCCTCTCCCTCCAGGTGAACCTGGGGAGCCACCAGTACCTGTTCACGGTCGACATCAATCCGCCAGAAATGCCCTGCCTCTGCCTCAGGCACGACGTGGACGCCTTGGTTTGGCAGCCGCGACCCGACCAACCGAGCAACATGTGGAACCACATTGCCACGTTCAATGCCCTAGGTGAGAACTCCAGAGCCTCTAGTGATGGGGAAAAGTACTCGCATGTTTTACTTAAAGGATAACTTTGGTTCATATTTTAGATTGTAATTAGAGAAAAGAAATGATGAGTGTTAAAATGTTTTCATTTACTGCATTTACTGGGTGGGGGCATGCGTACAAGCGGCTAAATACTATATGTCTTTTTAGACACAATAAGCCGGCAATTTCTTTGTTACTATATTTACACCAGACCCATAAGTCACATCTTCCCATGAAAGATTGCGGTGCATCTTGGGAATGGGCTTATTATTTCTAAAAAGACATATTTAGCCACTAACTTACGTGCATGCCCCCAACCTGGGGGCATGCATGCAAATCTAAATCGTTAAAATCACTAAAACGATAGAAAACATTCTTTTCTCTAATGACTGTCTAAAATATGAACCCTTGTTGTAAAAAACTAAAGTTGTCCTTTAAGTAAAAGTATCAATACTGCAATGTAGAAATACTCTGTAAAGTGGGGTGCCCGCTCACCTACCGGTCCATCGAACCAGCGACACGCTGTCAGGCCTGACAGCGTGTCACTGGTTCGATTCCCGATCCCGACTACCTTTGTTGCGTGTCACTCCCCATTTTATGTCAGTTTACTGTCCTATCACTAAAGGCATAAAAGCCCAAAAACATATCTTAATTTTTTTTGAAATACTCTGTAAAGCAACAACAGACAAGTAGAAGTCTAGATGTACTTGAGTAAAAGTACGAAAGAATTGGCATCCAAATGTACTTAAAGTACCAAAAGTAAAAGTACAAAATGTTTGAAAATAGACGATCTACAAGCTCACAACGCGTCGCTAATACACCCCCTGGAGATGACACTAGTACAGTATGTCACAGGCATTGCCTACAGTCCAACCTTTGATGCTGCCGAGTGGCAAGTATGGAATCAATTATGACACAACTGAAACTCATGTCATATGTGCCACAAATCATGCATAGCTCTCATTAGAATGCCTTATTCTTCATGCAAAATAAATTACAATAGTGCCAAACCTCAAATAAAATGTTTATGTGTCCAACATTTGTCATACCATATAAAAGAAAAATATGTCTGTTTAACAGATTTTCTCTTTTATTTTTATTTTTGTTGTTGACCCATTTAGAACAGCATGTAGTTATGTTCCTCAGAGTGTTTGCCATTTGTGCAAGTGTGACCATGATTTGTCTAATTATTTTTTTTACAATTGCTTATCAAGCCTTAATGTTGCAGGAGACCACAGACGCACCTCTAATGTTGCAATAGTTCATCTCTATAGCAATCATGGAACTCATGAATCACATGAATGCTACACAAATTCAATTGACTACATGTCTTACCATGATGAAGCAGCCTGGGTGAAATCGGTGTCCATGTCCATTATCCAATGTAGACAATGGATAGGTTATTTGAATCCATGTGCAATTTGCACTCAATTTGCACTCATGTGCAAAAAATAAATAAGAATAATCACCTGCTCGCAACTTTGAGAGCAGGTGAGACAGATTTCCCCTCAGAGATCAATAAACTCTTTTCCATAATCTATAAAGGATAGCAGTGTTCCAGTATTTGTTGCAATTGTTTATTAGAAAAGCTTACTGTATATAATATCCTGTCATGCTTTATTAGCGTATTAGGGGGCACGGTGGTGCCTCACAGCTAGAATGTCCTGGGTTCGATTCCCGCTGAGGACGCTGTGGGCACTGGGGTCGTGTTCTCTCCTCTGCGTGATCAGCACCCAGGGGTTGGCAAAGCGCCTTTCTGTGTGGAGTTTGCATGTTCTCCCCGTATTTCTTAGGGTAGGTACTAGAGATGCGCGGGCCGACCCGTTGACCGTGAACCCGGGCGGGTCGTGCAAGATTTCAGACTCAATTGGTGCTCGGCGGGGCGTGCGGGTTATCGCCACTCATTTGCAAAAAATAAATAAGAATAATCACCTGCGCATCTCTAGTTGGCACCCTCACAAAAACATGCAGTAATCCTGGTCTCTATAATGCCTGGTCAGCCGGGGCACCTGATGGAGGGGAAAGGAACTGGTTGGAATAACGTGTTCCCTCCATGCGCTACGTCCAACCGGGGAAGAAAATGCTTTATTAGTGTATAACTTTAACCTGTGATGTTAAACTTTGTACGTTTCTTTTAAAGAGATTCACGTTCATGCTAGGGACTCGCTTGCCATAATACACTGATCTAGATCAAGCTGTCAAGGTTTTGCGAATCTTGCGATACAAAAGGCTGTAAGATCTTTTAGTTTTTTCTGTGACGACGTTGAAATCGTATTAGGAGTTCTAACCACGGTGAGGTTTGCTTCACGTTGGATGTTCTGGTTGCATTGTATAGTGTTGGAACGTGTAACAATGCAACTGAGGCATACATGAATTAAGTGCTTTTGATTTACGCACAGGTGAGATTCATCATTTGATACACGTGTGATCCACACAAATGAAGGCTCTACACTTCCTTCCGTGAATCGCAAGTTGGCCTTTACTTAGAAAATATACACTAAAATATTGTAGGAAAGTTACAAACGACTTTGTGAATGAGGCCCTATAATTGTACACTTTTAAGACCGTTCAGTCAGTTCTCCACAAGAAACTGCACTAGATCACGTTGATAAAAGACCAAGTACTGCTATTTCATATTCCCCCCATCAGACATTGTGGCTCTTTTTTGTGCCTTTTTTTGTTTTGTTTCCAGTTCAAATTCCCTCGTGTGTGAACACTGAAGGTTCTATTCTGGTCTGTTCATTGTAGGCTATGTCCAGGCATCGAAACGTGACAAGAAGTTCGCGACCTGCGCCCCAAACTTCTCCTATGCGACCCTTGGGGAGTGCCTTCGCCGCGTGTTCATCTACAGACAGCCGTCGCCCGTTGACACGGTCCTTTTTAACAGGAAGCAGGGCCGCCAGGTGGGACAGGTCGCCAAGCAGCAGTTGACCAGCCTGGACACCAATGAGCCAATCCTAGGCTTCCGTGCGACTAACGAGAGGCTTTTCGCGCTGACCTGTAACAACCTCTTTGTCCTGAAGATCAATAATGATTAGAACTAGAAAGAAAGAAAGAAGTGTGGTTGCCGTGACTGCAGCAAGTTAACTGTCATGTGAGCTAGCACCACTCCTCCAATGTTTTTCCTTCAATTTCCAAAACCATCTGATTCGCAAAAAAGTTTTATCTAGTGAAAGAAAAATTAAGTTTCCCCAGGACTACAGTGTGTTGCCCTGTCGGGCAACCACACTAATAATGGAGACTCAACAGTATTTTTTAATTTTACCTCCTCTTGCCATCCAAGAGCTCTGAGCATTCCAGTGACATCATTTACTGTGCAACAACAACACATATTGGCGCTCTTCCAATTAATTGGAAAAAACCAGGAAAAACTGAAATTTGATCATGTATGACTTCATGTTCTCATTGCCCATGTCATCTTTAAAGTGCCCTCTATACTGTCGGCAGTCTGTGTATGGTGACAGTGATGTGTAAATAAATGACATACAGTACTCTATACTAAAAGATTGTCATTTTGTGAAGAAATCAATCAGGCAATCTGACCAACGGGTGGATGTGTGTGTGCGTGTGTGCGTGCGTGCGTAAGTGCGCGCGTACGTGCGTGCGTGCGTGCATGCGTGCGTGCGTGCGTGCGTGTGCGCATATGCATCTGTGTGTGTGCGACTGTGCGCGCACACACCAATTTAAAGCTAAATGGGTGGATGATGACATTTCCAGCATCAGATGGTCAGTAGGAAGTGAGAAAGCACATTGAACATTCCCCCCACTTGCCTTCATTATGGTAGCAGCACCAAAAATATCTTATCTTTGGAGACACCTTGTACGGTAGCTTTTTACCATTCCATTGATCCATCTAAATGACAGATATCCTCTGCTATACTGTAGTAGAATACCATTGTTATTAAGGTTTATTAGACAAATGAGGAATGAAATAGAAATACTAAAGTGCAAAACTGCCTTTGTAAGTAAGTATCCTATATTGAAATTGCCTAGACTAGAGAGTGGGTGGGTGGACATCACAAACGTAACATGCGGACCTGCGAGGCGCTCCATTGCTTCGATCCGCACCAAACTTGGCACCAACACTGGTCGGGTCTGCCAGCAGAACAGTCACAACCAAAAATCTACTTTGTACTACAGAAGTGTTTAACACCTGAAATGGCCATAATTCGGACTATCACTCTGATCAGGGCAATTTGGGCCGAATTTGAAGGCTGGATAGCAGCCTGAAAGTCTAGTACTTATAAAGGCACAATACGAGTGTGTGATTATTATTTCTATGGATCTATTTTTGTAGATCCATTTCTTCTAGCATCAAACATGTGAACCACAAGGATGTGTTATGCAATACTAACATTCTGTTAGCAGAAAAGAATGGATTAGTGACTGCCTCTCTTGGCAAAATGTTGGGTCTTCTTCAAATGTAATTTTAAAATGTCATTTCTCTTTCAGTATCTACTAATTCAATATTTGCTTTCACTGTTCGGAGACTGTATAAATTAATTAAACAGCCTTTGAATTTCCAGTGTGCTCACTATTGTCTCTATAGACTTATGGCAGTATAACGGTATAGAAGTGACACCCCTGAAGCAGGATAATTGTTTTAGTCTAATTGGCCCTTTTGATTGTTCTGACTGCTCAGTTATATTCAGGCCTGTTTTGTCTACCTCTTGTTCTCACTTCCTCCCCAGTCTTTGTCCTAAAACATTTCAGACATCATTTGCTTTCCCTGTGCCAAGCCAAGCTATTTATTGGTGATGGGTAATCACTCTCTTTTCTTGGTGGTCATTGTTTCGCAGAGGGTAATCTAGTTTTACCCTCTGTTCTTATTTAATTACTGGTGCGCAATTGAATTAGACAGCACCGCTTGTTTTTATTAGCTGTACCAGCATCCCTAGATTACTTGTGCCGGGCCTGTCACATGCACTAATGTCTCTGAGAATTGTTTCTCTTTTTGCTCAGACACAAAAACACAGCATTGTCATTGCCTGGGCTTTACTATTCCTGGTCCGTCACTATTAAAGACCATCGACCTTCTTTCTACCTAAGTACAGCCTTTTAGGCTTTTTAAAATTGGCTGTCCGCATGGACAGTCAATTTTTAATTATGCATGGGTTTTCAATGAGTTTCATCGGCCCTAGGGATGTGAAACAATGTCTACCATTAATTAACCCATTACATAAGACCTGGAATTATTTTATACTTTAGCTGTTGAAAAATAGCAGATATACAGTGCGGCACGCAGTATTAAAATCTTTGAATATTTATTATTATTCAAAGAAAAGTTTTGTTACTCAAATCTCTGCTTCTGGGGGTCTTCTTTTATGCCCATACATCCCTGTCTGTTGAACCAGCCACACAGATATGGATGTCTTGGCCATCTGTCTTGGCCATATATGGATTCTGTTAGTGTGGTATGTGGCTGATATGGCCTCCATATATGGGCATTCCCATATGAAGTCCTGTTAGATATGAGCTTAATATTGATGACATCAGGGAACTCCATATATGGGCATAAAAGGGATTCTGTTAGGGTGACATCACAGTGAAGCCAGAGCGTGATGTCAGAGCGGCAAACCCATTCTGTTATAGTGGTTCCTCTGACATCACAGTGACATCATAGCCCATGTCAGGCGTTATAGACAGAGATACATACATATGGAGAAGCTGTGACCATTTACATACTAATCTGCGACCTACGGTCGCAATAAAATATGGTTAAACTGGTTAAAATCTAAAGCGACAAAGATGCGTTCCCGGCCATAATGGGTTAAAGAAACAAAACCAAAATAAGTGTTTATATGACAGCAGTGTTGGGCTGGCTGGTACTCCACCATGAATCATTTGTGTCCCATGAATTGTGATGAAATTTGAGTGGCAGCCTTGTCATTTTCCCCACACTAAACACACTTCTTGGCGATTATGTTTCAATGTTTTAAAATTACAGGATGAGCCTCCTTTTTTGCTACAAAGAAAAAGCAATTGCCAGGGTGAAGATATGTCCTGTAAAAGAATCACATGGGTACTTAAGGCAGATGGATCATTCTTCACGTGAAACATGACCTCATCCCCTCTGTGGATTGAGTAATAGTAAATCATTTAAGAAGTAAATTAAAAACCGTTAATGAGCAGCACTACTTGCTTTGCAAGGACAGTCGATAATAGTATACAATAATGAAGCATGATCTTTGCCAGCACAAACAGCAAATTCATTTCTGTCACCTGTGTCTTGTCAGCTAATAGCACTACTTTAGAGATATGCGCAAAGGAAATGTCATTAACTTCTTTTGAGAGGTTGTGAGTGTGATGTGTGTGTCTTCCTGTGTATCTCTTGGTCCCATTGAACTGTGACTGATTGCATGTGCAATCAGTCATAGTTCTGATTGCTAAAGATGTGTCTCAGCCTTTATAGCTCTTTGGATGACTGTCGCTCTCCGAATATAGCCGATCTACAAGCTCACAGTGTATCACATTGTCACGCATTGGGAGCTTACATTATGCTGTAGATCTTCTAATTTTGGCGTGCGACGCCATTGTAAGTAAGCTTTGCAGATCCATGAGGCCCATAGGGCAGGAGCCTATATGTTCTGTTTCTGTAGCGTGAGGCAGCTTGATGTACAAGTACACCCCCTGGACATGATAATAGTATGTCGCAGGGACCAATCCAACCCTTGATGCTGAGTGCCAAGCAGGGAGGCACTGGATCCCATTTTTCAGTCTTTGGTGTGACCCGGCCAGAGATCGCACCCCGACCTCCCAGTCTCAGGACGGACAGACAGACACTCTAACCACTCTAACCCTAAAACAAGGATCTAAATAGCCCAAAGCAAACTAATTAGAGTCCTGCTTAACCTTCCTCCTCGGACTATACCTCACCCCTAGTCACCAGTCTAGCGTGCAGTGGCTCAAAGTAGATGACAGAGTACAGCATCTTGCAATGGGTCTGGTGTACAATATACACTACACCACTAAGATAATCGACAAAATTCTTCCAAAACGTCAAGGATGTCCACAATTGCAACACCAGAGGCAGCGCCACAGACCATGTCCAACCCAGATTCGGCTCAAACAAAGGGTCAACTTTCTTTTCCTGCTATACCACTAAAATGTGGAACGCCCTACCGAAGGCCTTAAAGGAGTGTAAACCCCTAACTTCCTTTAAAATCGCTCTGAAAAAACACTTCCAGACGGCTGTCACTCGAAACTGGTAACAATACTGTTTGTCTGATGATATCTACGGCACAGTACTGTGGTCTATCTGTCTGTCATTCAATGTTATAAGAATGGATCTCAATGGAAATAAGCCGCAAGTTTCCTTTTAGTTGACGTACCAGTGAACTGTACTGTCATGAAACTGTACCTTTCCCTATGCAAACTTCTAATAAATACTTCAATCAATCAAAAACAAGGCCACAGAGCTGGACACCATCTTACAACGGAGTATAAATAAAGCATTACTCATACCTTTGTAGTTACGTCGTTACCACAGTAACCAATGCAGATATGTTGATGGTGTCTGAAGACACAAATGCGATCTGATGCAATTAACAGTGTGGGCAGTCAGTCAGAATTGAGAAACAAATCGGATTTGCCTGCAGTCTGAACAAAGCCTTAGAGATTCAAAGGGGACACATCCTTTCATGGGAAAATCTGTCACTCCTCCCTTTCCCAGGGGGGATTCATTATTCCATTGTTTTAATGTTGTTTCTGCACCTACAGTAACAATTCAGGATCGGTGCCTGTAAAAAAAAGAAAACGAGGGAAAAAACCTGCCAATGCTCATTCAAGTCGAAGGGGGCTGTACTGTACTGTATTTGGAGGTTATCAGGCGGCCACTTCCCATCCCAGATGCTCTATTGCAGTGGTTCTCAACCTGTGGGTCGGGACCCCCAGGGGGGTCCCCAAATTATTTTGGGGGGTCCCCAGATGATGAACTTAACGCGCAACATTGTTTTCTCACTCAACAGTAAACAAACCAACCTAAAGTTTAAGTGTAGAGCAGTGATATTCAACTGGAGGCCTGTGGGCCAAATTCGTCCCCAATGGAGTTTTGGAGTGAGGGGCAGTCTGACATGGTTCTGAAGCATTTCTATGTTTGTATGAATGAAAGGTCTTTATATTTGAGTACCTGGCTGATAAAGGCACAGGATCTTATGACGTGTTTCATGAACCAATAGTTGGGAGTTAGTGCATCGTGACATATGAGTCATCGTGTGAAAGACATTACGGTGTAAAAACTAATGGATGAGATGGAGAATTCTTTCTTTCATGTGTTGGACCAAAACCACTCAAAACTCAGAAGTACAGTAAAATGGAAGGAGGTGGCATGTGATGGAACAAAACAAATGGTGTTGCCCCTGTTGATGTGTCACAGAAAATGTAGCAATGCAAATTTTGTCAAACTACCCTACCCTGCCCAGTTGACCATGATTGTTTTTGTCTGGTGGCCCCCGGCTTCAAGTAATTTTACAACTGTGGCCCCCTGCCTAATCTAGTTGAATACCCTTGGTATAGAGCCACCCCATCATGGGCAACTTCACTTAATGCGGCCCGCAGGCTAATACCAGAATACTGATATATTATTGATTTCAGCTGTTACAATTCCAAACATGATCTGCTTTAATTCCGTCAGTCTATATTGTAGCTTAATGACTAATAGTATTAAAATGTATTTTTCTATGTCCAATGTATTTGTATTTGAGATCGGCTATTTTTGCTTCTTTTGTATGAGATACTAGAATGACAAAGTAGGACGTAGCAATATGCAATGTGGCCCTCTGGAGTGAAGGTGGAAATATAGTGGCCCTCTCCATCATCAAAGTTGCCCACCCCTGGTATAGAGGGTATATGCACATTTCTTAAGTGGCAATTTAAGGACTTTTTAACACCTCTAAAATGGCGAATGAAACATTGGCCAAATTGTCAAACATTAGAGGCAGAAATTGTGAAAATAGCCTATCTATATGCTTACAACGCCTTGCAACGCCTTTGCAAGTCTTCAGTCCATCCTGACCCTGATGTCTTTCAGGCAGTGGTTCTCAAACCTTTTCATTTCAAACATCCCACATTGTATATTTGGCCGTGGACACCCTTTTCAACATATTTATGCTATTTGTGTTGTGAAAATGTTTCATAAATATTACGTTTTCCACATTTTCAAATGGCTCATGTATATAGGGTTAAAGTAGTCAAACTGTTTTTGATGTTATATTAACACATTTTGCTGGGAACCCCCTGGCCCCCCCGGGGGTTCCCCGAACCCCACTTTAATAATCGCTGCTTTAAGGCACTCAAGAGTTGACATTTGACTGATCTGTCATGATGAAGACAAACTGTTTGTGACAGAGGAATGCAAGCTTCAAATTCAATGTAGGCTATTTATGGTTTCTTTATGTTTCTGCATATATATATATATAGTGTTAAATTACGTTTTCATTTCGAGGTTTGGTGGGTGAAAAGCTTATTTTACTCCTATTTAAGTGAATTGAGGAGTGAATGTAAAAACAATTATACAGCATGGTCAAATCAATTGAGGGTAAGGCTCCTTCGAGCATAATGGGGACCATGATAACATTATTTTAACATCATGGACTTTAATTTAATAATCCTTCTCAGAGGGTGGAGAAAATGTTTCAAGTGGAGAAAAAGGGGTCTGGCCTCATGCTGTCAATTCATCATCTTAACCTCTTGCAGCAGTACTGTAGCAGATTGCCACAGGTTTTTCCAGATGGAATTCAGTTGCAATGACAATGTGATGGTGCATGTTCCTCTGTGCATAATTACATGCCAAAGCTGTTCCCTTGCTGCAGGAAGGCTGTCATTATAGCGCAATACTCATCTTTGTTGCTCATTTGAACCGTGGTGATCATAATGAGCATCTTTACCATAGAACAAGGATGTCTTTTTTTGCAGGGGTGGGGGGGCAAGAAATATATGCAATCTGAAGGTAATGAACCAGAAAATCTGTTTCTTTTACTCCCATTACCGTATCTGACTGCACCTCTGTTCCCCTCTCTGACACTGTCCTTTCTCATTCTCAAACAAAGAACTGTCAAACACTCCCTCAGTCACTCATTCTCTCTCTCTCTCTCTCTCTCTCTCTCTCTCTCTCTCTCTCTCTCTCTCTCTCTCTCTCTGCCCCTCAACCTCACTATTAGTAAAACATCACTTTACACCTCTTTTTAACCACTTCCATTTTTATATGGCCACCGGTTTGCTACATAAAACATTGTATTTGTGGCCCACTGGTATATTCATGTGAAATTCATGCATTGACATTGTGGGTGTTTTGAAATGATCCCAGGTATGTATGAGTAGGATTCCTAACTGCTTGTTCCTTGTGTTGTTTCATTCTCAAGATTTCAAAGAGAGGGCATTTTTATTTAATTTTGTTAAAGATATTTGTAGAGAGACCTTTTCACACCTGGTTAGATTTGGCTACACTGCCATTTGAACAAAAGATAATTATTGGAGTGTAGATATAATGGTAATGCAGTGCTTGCGCGTGAATTGTTTTTGTTTTGTTCACAGCACAGGCAAGTGGCTGGTGCCTAGTCCCTACAGTACAAGCATTATTCATATTGCACTGTAGTGTAATACCAATTGGTGTAATGGAATACCTATGTGACTTTCTTATGGTCCAATGCTGCACGTTATTTTCAAATATGACCCCCTTTGAAAAAGGTTTGGACACCCCTGACTTAAACCTTCTGTTCTTAGTCAAACAGACAGTAGGGGTGAGTACTTGGACTGCTTGTTTCTGTCTGCACCAAATCTCTTTGACAAAAATTGCCACACTACTAGGTCACAACGCTGGTGAGCTTTTACAGTAGATCTGCTATTTTTGCCTAATGTTCCCCACAGAATATGGATGCTACATGTGGTTAACATTTGCTCAGTTCTGAACTTGATGTAAGAGTGTAAGGATACACTGTTTTGACATCCTGATAATCACTTTCAAGCTGACATGCCTATTTAAAAAAAAGATTAATCTGCTATTTTTGCAGAATGTTCCCCTATTTTCACCGTTGGTAAATTATGCCTATATGTGTCAAACTTTCCCCTATTTTGACATGTCCAAAACGGGGATGACATGGCTCTTGTTTGCAGAAAGACCCCACATTGGTGTTCTTTCTGTATTTATTCATAGCTAAATACATTATGGTACAATTCTAATAAATAAACAAATGACACATTGGAGAAATGAGCTGCCAGAGATTGATCACTCTCACTGTAACTAATAGCTTAGATGCTTTATTGTCATGAACTGGAGCCTCATAAGAGTCAAGGTGATGCATCTCTTGTGCAGGCTTTTGCTCATTTGGGCTGCATAATTGAAATGAAGCGTATAATTCTAGACTGGTTGGCACTTCACCTCCAACCGGCTTGGAATAAGAAAACAGCCATTAGGCTATTGAGCCCTCAGCTTTCCATATCTACAGTACGTAAGCAAGAGTTATTATTTACCTTGAGGACAGCTATGTAGGGAGTGCAATGGTGGCTGGGAAAAGATAATACCACTTGAACTCTATAGGCTAGTATTCCTGTTCTGGGGCGAACGTTCAGCAAAGAGATTTGATGTAGTGGGGAGAAAAGGACAGGGCCTACATTAATATAGATCCCTGGGGGACCCTGGTTGATGAAGTACAGTATGTAAGGTTCCACTATGTGGTTAACCACATTAAGCCTTATACTTTGCCAATCTCCAAGCTTGCATCACATCACATCACTCTCAAAGCTCATCGCAAGCTCACAAGGCCATTGCCACACATGCTGAGAATTAGTGCTGCACAATATATCGTTATCGAGGTATGACCATGCGCAATATCAGTATCAGTATTGCAAAAGGCAAGATATGGGCAATATATCGTCCTGGGCAATATATCGGCCATATTGTTGCCCAAATCGGCCATATTGTTGCCCATATCATTGCCTTTTGCTACACTTAGTACCGTGCGTGCGTGCGTGCGTGTGCACGTGTGTCCTGCGTTTTCTATATGCGGAATAGAACCTCAGTGGCCTTTGCTGTCAACCAAGATCGATAGCACTGTATCACAGAAACACACCAGAACATACACACTGTAAAATTATAGCTCCTCAGAAAACAGTTATTGACTGATATGTACAGTATATGCTGGTAGGGCTGCTAAGGGTTCAAATATTGCTGAATAAAAGCAGTACAGTTTTCTGTAAGTCAACTCTGGTTTTCAAACCAAGCCAAAAATAGATCTATAAGCTCACAACACGTCTTGTAGATCTGCCATTTCTGGCATCTGACACCCTTGTATGACTAAGTATAAATCAGGATTTACAGTACTTGTGGCTGTGCTCTGTATATATTTGTTTTTTGATAAGCGATCTTTATTATACGGGTTAAATAGGCCTGTCTCTGACATGGCATCCTGTCAGATGAACTTTATAGTAGGCAGGGAGAAGGAAATAGATTGTTGATTGTGCCTGTGAGGTTCTGTTTAGTTTATTTGCATGGTGATAAAACATAAAAGGCAAAGGAATAATAACACTGGTTGGACACAAGATCATAGCTTAAATAAGGAAAGTCTTGTGAAGACATCTCACCTCATGAGCTAAGCAGAAAGGTGGCTCAGTGGAGTGCAAATCTCCGCTAGGAGGTGAAGGCACGCCAAAGTAATAATGATAGTAATGTATGCCAGTAACCAAATGAACCCAAGCACCTTTATTCTGCAATGTGGTGTGAGCTTCTAGAAAAGATCATCTATTTTTTGGCGAAGCAAATTATTTTTATCTGTTTATTTTCCTCCTGTATAGAAAGTCAATGGGAGCCCAACTTGATTTGGTCGCTGTGGTGACCCCGATGGTTCATTAGCTCTAAATCATTAGAGCAAGCCCTGGGCTGCATATGTGCAGAATTTGGCGCTTTTAGACTGATTTGCACAAAATGAGCATTTTCTCCCCTTAAAGGTGGGGTGCCATGATCCCCCCCCCCCAAAAAAACATGATTATCAGGTATTATGATTATACTGGGAGGAAAATGTATTCCAAAAAGTGTACAGAAAGAGTTAAAATTAGGTTTTTATGTGGCCACACCCACCAGTTCATTAAAGGGGTATTTCATTTTCAAAAAAACTTTTGGTAATTATATCATCTAATCAGGCTTTTATGAACACCCTGAACAGTTTTTAATTAGCTTGATTGAATATTTAGATATTTGATGTAAATGTTACCAGGCCCTCCAGGCCCATGGCCTCTCCCCACACACACCCATTGTAACTTCAAACTTCATTTTAACCATGATAGACTCATTAAAAACACACATTATTTTGTCTGGTGTCTCATACTACCCTCCTAATATGTGAGCAGGCCGTGTTTTTTCGATAACATTTTTCATTTATTTTTAATAATTATTTTTTTGTATTTCATTTTTCCATTTTTCCAAATAATTATTAAAAATAAATGAAAAAAGTTATCGAAAAAACACGGCCTGCTCACGTATTAGGAAGGTAAAATGAGTCTCCAGAAAAAATAATGGGTGTTTTTAATGAATCTATCATGGTTAAAATGGAGTTTGAAGTTACAATGGGTTTGTATGTGGAGAGAAGCCCTACCACTGATCCCTGTTGAAAGTGGAATACCCCTTTAAGTATGCCTGGTTGTCATGGTGGGTGGTGGTGACCCAGCTGAAGTTAGCCACACCCACAGTGTTGGGTGAATGGTAAAAGGGGAGGGGATCATTATATGATGTCACTCATTCTGTGTTTTTGGATCGTCACTTTTGACCCACAAGGTGGCCTCGAGGAAGAAACCCAAAATACAAAGGGAATACATAATTGCTCATAACAGTTCAAAACTATGGCACCACCTTTCTGGTTTTCATGTCTAGGAGGTTGGCAGTATTTCAACCCCATGGTGTGGTTGTTATGAGCAATTATGTATTCCCTTTGTATTTTGGGTTTCTTCCTCGAGGCTACCACCTTGTGGGTCAAAAGTGCCGATCCAAAAACACAGATAGAGTGACATCACTCGCCCCTTTTACCATTCACCCAACATTGTGGGTGTGGCTAAATTCAGCTGGGTCACCACCCACCATGACAACCAGGCATACTTAATGAACTGGTGGATGTGGCCACATAAAAACCTAATTTTAACTCTTTCTGTACACTTTTTTGGAAAGAATCTTCCTCCTAGTATAATCATAATACCTGATTATCATGTTTTAGATTACAGAAGGTGAAGGACATGCAACAGTTTTCCAACCAGAATCACATTTTATGATTATGAAAATGGTGCATTTATATAGCACTTTTTATCCAATGCGCTTTACATGGATTTTGCATTACATTCACCCATTCACACACACATTCATACACCGGTGCATGGCAGAGGAAACCATGCAAGGCACGAACCTGCTCATCGGGGGGTTCAGTGTCTTGCTCAAGGACACTTCGACACTAACTCTGGGGGGGCCCGGGATCGGTCCTCTACCAGTCCAGCACACCCTGGATGATCTGCCTTTCTAATGGTCTGTCTGTCAGTGAGTCTGTCTGTTGACCTGCCTGCCTGTCTATCTGTCTTCCAATGTGTTTCAGCCTTTTTTTAAGAGAGTTTAGTGCAGAAGAGTATCTGGTGATAGATATACAGCATAGATTCAGGAAGCGAAGGCCATATTGTACATCAAAGCATTATTTACACTCCCTTCTGTAGACATGTTTATAACTGGAATTAAATTAGACACTACCTAGACTCCCTGACAGAGTTTATTAAAGTGATATGTATTCACAAGCTTTACATTTAATTTGAATTTTCAAGCACTTAGTCCAAGTAAATTCTATAGGAGAAATTATTTAATTTGCATGCAGCATGAGCTTTGGAGTTGAACTAATGTGACAAGTGGCAACTGTGGTGAACACATTTACATAATATAAATACCAGCAAATTTACAAATACGGCAGACAGCTGATACAAGCCCATAACACGTCCCTGCCTCGACGCGTGGTGGACTTGTAGATCTTCTAAGCTCGTTTCGCGCCGTCTGTGGTGGGCCGGTCTGGGCCAAGATGACCAGACCAGGCTTTTGATACCTCAGTATCAAAGTAGACTACACTCTGTCGAGGTGACAACTTGTGCCTTGTGTACTCATAGTAACTTTCAGAATAAAATGAGAAGTGCAACCAGCTGAGCGCGCAAGTAGGGTGATGAGTGCTATCTTTATGTATGTGGGTGGACAAGTTGGCACTCTGTTGAGGTGTCAACTTGCACCTTGTTATTTACTAGAAGTTTGCGGCCCGAAAGTCTAGAGTTCTAGAGCAGTGTGGTGTGTAATGGCCAAATATGGGTAATTCTTTTTTTGAGAAAAAAAAATTTTTGAGAAAAAAAAATTTTTTGAGAAAAAATTTCTTTTTGGAAAAAAAAGGTTTTTTGAAAAAAATAAATTTTTTGAAAAAAAAAAAAAAAAATTGGAAAAAAAAATTTTTTGGGGAAAAAAAAATTTTGGGGAAAAAAAACGCTCGCGCACACACACACGCGCACGCACGCACATACACACACCCCTCTGTTGTAATTCGATACTCTACTCTGCTCAGCTCCTCTCCCCCCTCCCTCCCCCTCCCTCCCTCTGTAACTTGATACCCTGATGATCATTTTGACGTTTCAGCACTGGCCAGAATGTTCAGAATACTATGTCAGGGCTGGCTGCTCTGCGTGAGGCGAGATGTTGTTAAATTGAAATAAATGCGGTTCAAAGAGTGGCATGTTTAAAATGTGGACAGTTGTAAATTTTCACGTTTGTTCGAGGTGGTGGCTATGTTTGTGAGAGGTGTTTGTGAGAATATGTAGCTAAACATTCTGGTTTAGGTTTGCCACCAATTGCTCCAGTATAGATGCTTGATATTAGGTTGCAATTGTTGTTGATGACGTCACAGAGAACGCTGCTCCCTCATTGGCTGTCGGCCGGCAAAAGGCAGCCGTAAACAGATGGCTAACCGAACACAGTACTTACGCGCTCTGCTGGCACACGTAATGACTAAGGGACAGTTTTCACAGCTACTGTAGGCCATCAGGCTGCTGAACAGGTACTGACCCTTGTCACACACTCCACAGGAACTGCAAGTTCCTGGGAGTAGCCTACACCTAAATGCGTGATTCCTAAACCCACCAGGCTTGAGTTAAGACCCGCCTCGCGGAAACGCGAGGACTTCCAGGAGTGGCTGAAATCCCTGCCTGACACATGGAGGGTGGATAAAGTCAGAGGCATGAAGACTTGTACTTGAGAAAAGCCTGCATTTGCACAATGTACAACTATTAATTTCTCACTACAGTGCTCAAAATAAACTGCTAAAAAAAACTTGAAACTGACTACTGTGCTTAATAAAGGGAAAACTTTGTAACTTGCTAAAGAGAAAAACGTAGGTCTACTGAGAAAGCTATTAATTTGTCACTACTGTGCTCAAAATAAAAACTCTTACTGATTATCAGTTAAATTGTTATGGTTTGGATATGGCTTTGGGCCTATTATGCTGCGTGTATTATTGTAATGGATCAGTAGGTAGTAGGTACTTTGCACTTGAGCGAGCAGCACTAACGTTCATGGGCACTTTCATACTTAAGATTATCGAGAGGAGGCGGGTCTTAACTCAATCCTGGTGGGTTTAGGAATCACGCCACATAAACAGTAAACTGGACTCATCTGAAGATGGCCCTCTATGGAAGAGACAGGGCAAACATTTGTTCAAGCTAAGGAAGCTAAGGTCCTTCAATGTGCGTACAACAGGCTACTGTAGATGTTCTACCAGAATGTAGAAGCCAGTGTCCTTTTCTTACATGTGGTCTGTCTGGGATAATCCCGCAAGAAAGATTCGGCAGCCTTTTTTTGAGCGGTGGTAAACCGCTCCTATACGTGGCTGTGCGTGTGTCTGTAGCCTTTTTCCTCAGCGTTTTACCATAGCAAAATGTGTGTACGTAGCATCATGTTTGTCTAGTGATGTCATCATCATATGTCTGTAGCCTTTTTCCTCAGCTTTTTCCTCAACGTGTGTGTAGCCTGTACATCCTAGACTCAAATCTGAAGACGTTATGCAAGCACGACCACCGCTCACTTCACATTGGGTGTGATTCTTTCCAATTTTTCTGGCCGATGGGTTACCAGATTCCTTCCGGGGTAAGACCAACACAAGGGACACTAACAAACTGAACAACTGAAGGCCAAAGTTGGAGTTAAACTGGACAGTCTAGACTAGAGGTTGTTGCAGAGGGGAGGATGATGGGGATGCTGGACCCTGATCCTGATGAACCTAGGCCGTCTCCCATCCCCTCTATAGGGTTAGGGAGCTTTCTCAGCCATGGACCCATTCTGTATAATAGGTCAGAGCAATTTGGTCAGTCCTTTGTACCGCCATCAAGCTCCTCAAACAAGCTCCCATACTGTATGCCCTATTCTGTTCTTGGATTAATTGTGTGTGGGTGTGTGCATGTGACTGAGTATAGTCTATCTCAGGGGTAGGCAACCTTAGGCACAGGTGCCAACATTGGCACAGGGGAGTGTGATCCCTGGCACACTGGCAGAAGTGTGAGAGAGAGGATTTATATTTTAAAATCAAATATTGTTTTAAACGTGTTCGATTAAATTTAGTCACCTAATTCGCACCAAATGACATCCTGCACATAATTCTACATTAATTAAAATTCTGAACTTTGACTGGGGAGGGAGTCGGGGAGGTAGGTGGGTTATCGAGTCTAATGATCGTTATAACAATGTCCTGACAATCAAAATATGTCAGAATTTTGATAGGGTGTCATTAAAACGTATGTTGACATGGCACACTGACTATCTAGAAAATAAAAAAGGTTGCTTCATTTTAAAAATCACACCCGTGTGAACTGAGCGGTGGTCGTGGAGGCTGCGCAACAGCAAAACAAATATATAATAATAATAATAATTATAATAAAAAAGATAAAAAATAAAATAAAAGAAAAGATTAAAAATAAATAAATAATAAAAAATAATAATAATATGGGGGGGGGGGGGGGGGGGGGGTGCTTGCTTGCTTGCGTGTGAGAGAGAGAGCCATCCATCCATCCATGTCACTCAGGCCACCACTGGTATTGCAGTTAGGGTTGTTCGATATGGCCAAAAAATAAAATCTCGATTATTTTCTCTGAAATCCCGATTTTCGATTTCGATTTCGATTTTTTGTTAAAAGAATAATACATTGTTTCAACTATTTTGTTTTCATTTAAAAAATGCAAGGAAATGATTTTTTTTTTCATTATTGTTTCATTTTTTGATTTTTTTTATATAGCCAAATAGCAAAATGCAATAAAACAATAAGGGTATTAATAATAATAACTTTAGTTGTGCAACAATCACATACAACTTAGCGTCCTTAGTGTTTCATTATCAATAGTGAGTGACAAAACAGCCAAAACAAGCCAGCTCTTGGAGGCTGGTGAGGCATTTTGGTAGGCATTTCGCCTACCAAAATGTAATTCCTGGCTACGCCCCTGCCCTGCACCACTCATGCACGGAGATGTTGACTGATTGTAAACGGAGGCGAAGCGCTTCGCTTCCCGACGCAAAATTAACACAGTGACAGGGACAGTAGGAGACTACAGTCAGTAGGTGGGTAACACAGAATTAATAAGCTTCTTTCAAACTACAACAAGTAAGTAAGTTTACCAGCTCAGCAGCGTTTTGTTCTGTTTGCTGCTTGAACCATCGCGAGTGACCGCAGTGCTGAGGTGAACTCTGCTCAGTCTGATGTGCGCTAAACGCGCATCAAAGAAATTACACATCAGATAGAAAGTAGTAGGCTATTAATTTGGTGTCGGACCTTGTCGTCCTGCTTTAGGAGGACGGGGCTGTGTACTTTTTGCGCGTGCAAGGCTCCAATGAGTAAGAATTTCCCTAATTAAAGTGAAAATCGATTTTACGATTTCCATTTTTTTAAATCTTCCAAAGGAAAAAAACCGGGTTACGATTAAAAATCGATTAATCGAACAACCCTAATTGCAGTTGATGCTCAGGGCAGACTAGACTCAACAGCACCTCTCTGGTCACCAGGGGTACTTAGGCTACATACGGACCCACCCACCCACCTACATAGACGGATACACACACGGCCACGCTATGGAGACGGTGTGACCACCGCTCAAAAAGGTTGCTGACCTCACTCTATCTACTAATGTATTGAAGTATTGTTCTAACTTCAGTGCCCAGTATATTTATTTTCTATTGTGCACTTTTAATTTTTACTCCTCTTACTATGCGCTGCTGCACCCTGAACCACCACCCCAAACAGGATTAATAAAGGGTTATCCTATCCTATCCTATCCGAATGCTAGGGTGTTGCATTCTGACTGCAACAAGATATGTCTGTATTAATCTGCATATGAATTGTACTTATTGACAGAAAATACATGGTTGCAATGAAAATGGCATAGAATTCTTGGCGTTCTGCATAGATAAAGGTTAAACATGACGCATTGTGATCATCTGGACTGTATAACTTAATAAGAAAACTCAATCACTCTGTCATATCATACAGTATGAGCAACCAGCATTCACTGAAGGGCACTGAGAGAGAATCTGACCTTTTTAAGGTCACTTTGACCTTACTACATTTCCTTTTCTTCCTCCTGTGCTATCTCTAAACCATCATACCGTACTGTAGGTCCTTGTGTGTGTGTGTGTGTGTGTGTGTGTGTGTGTGTGTGTGTGTGTGTGTGTGTGTGTGTGTGTGTGCGTGCGTGCGTGCGCGTGCGCGTGTTTCTATTACATGCATGTTGATGTGTGTTTCTACTTACATTCATGTCGGTGTGTATTGCTATCCCCAGAATGTCAAATGAATTTAATTTAAGGTACATGAGATTTGTCCTTTCTCTTTTTTGCCCTCTGCCATTTGGATTGACATTTGTTACATGCTAGTCCAGCTAGGCATGTGCGGTCAATGGGGAGTAATAAGGAAACAAAAAAGCCATCTAAATGGAATCATCAGGTAATGTAATGTAGGATGTGAAAGGCCTTTTTTTGTACTTCATACAGTATATAATGTCCATATTTTTCAAAAGCATAATATTTGGGGGGCGCCCGCTGGTCTACCGGTCCAGGCCCATGTTTTCTACCTTCATGGGAATTATGTGTTTAAATTCTGGTTTGCAGGGGAGGTTTCTGTTAAATATGTTTTGCTCTGTACATTGCACTTTTTGTACTCTGGATTAAAATGGAATACATCCTTACATTTTTTACTATATTGAAAACATTTAAAAATAGTTAAAATAGCTGATCTACAAGCTCACAACTATAAATGTAGATCGGCTATTTTTTACTATTTTAAAATAGTAGGAAAAAATACTCAAAACATTTAAGCGTAAGGCACGGTTTCTCATCTGTAATTTTTGACAGTGCAATCTTTTCCTAAAGCATAAAAATTTGAAAATTGCAGGCCATTGCAGTTTTGAAAAACCTTTATTTGAGCCATAATAGCAAATTCACAACTCAACGCTGTCAAAAACGTGCACTTAGACTAGAAACATTTGTATGTCTCCAAGAGTACTCACAATGTTTTTTTTATTTTTTATTTTCATGGGCAAAACAGCAGCTGCAGGTAAAAATATACAAACAACCTTTCTATTGCAAATGACAGAAAACATTTACCATTTTTTTTAATGTAGCCAGAGAACTTAAATATGACACAACTCACTCAAGTTGTACAATGGCAAGATCATGCACATAAAATCCTCAGTGTAATGCACAGGATTTTACAGTGTTGAATGAAAAAACTAAAGGTTATGTGAAACCCTGGCCAGAGTACAGTTCGCTGAAGCCTGATTTATAGGCCTAGTTGCCACAGGCCAACAATTGCAGATCTACAAGCTCACTGGTATCTTGAATGTGAAGCATTGTGAGCTTGTAGATCTGATATCTGGTATAAATCAGGCATAAACAGTACCAGAGATTTATTCATCTTATCTTGGTTATGGCCCCCTCACCTATGCCCACATTGTGTGGTAGGCTGCTGGTCAGAGATTCATGTGTAGCCATTGATCTGACAATAAATGCCCAAAAGAAACATCTGCACAATATATAAACATAGCATCTTGTATAGCCAAGTTCTACCGCCTTATACACGTCACAGTACATTGTTGCATGACTATAAGCGGACAAGCAAAAACGGATCAAACACATAGTTCACTGACCTGCTAAAATCACCACTCTACCAAATTACTCAAATGTGTCATCTCACATCACAAGATGGAGGTAGCTACAATACTGAGTGCTTTAGGGGAACATGTGGTTTGTCACATTGCATTATATACTGTAGGTTACAGCAGTGGTTCTCAACCAGTGGTCCGGGGACCACCAGTGGTCCTTGAGGAGGTTCCAGGTGGTCCCCAGCTAAATGATGGAGAGTTGGTAAACAAGTGGACCCTTATAGATCTTTACCTCTTAAGAGTGTAAAATTAAACCAAATGGACCGTTACAGGTCTGTTTGGTTTCATTTTACGCTTTCAAGAGTTACATTATTGTTAAACATCTGCATTACTTGAACGTTTGCCTGTTATCTCTCCTAATGGTACCTTAGACTTGCAAAAAACACATTAGATGCGTCTCTAAGGCGCAAGGAAAGGACAAAAGTGAGTGAAACAAGGATTTAATTGTAGGACCTGAGACGGAGCCATTGTAACAGAGAACTGTTAGTGAGTTAGTGGTGTGTGTGTGTGTGTGTGTGTGTGTGTGTGTGTGTGTGTGTGTGTGTGTGTGTGTGTGTGTGTGTGTGTGTGTGAGAGATGGGGAGAGATGGGGGGTCCAATTAACATTAAGCAGCCAATCAAGCTTTCAGTTAGTTTCCACATAGTACAGTTACATAGTTTCCAGAGCATGCACAACACAACACATTTTGTCAATTTGTACTTTGCATCTATATTGTACTTTGCGTCTCCTTCACAGAGCTTGATTTTCACAGAGGATTCAGCTGTGACTCAACACTTCTTGCCCCGAGAAATATATGCCTGCCTGGCTCAACACTTTGTTACGGCAGATGACAACCCATCATTTTCATTCAGCTTTATTTATGCATCCCTGGCACCGCACATCCACAATTTTCTGTCTACTCATATGCAATGTCTTTATTGGTTTGGTTTTATAGATGGTTTGCAGGCAAAGTTGCTAGATTCGTGATCACACTATAGCCCCTATATCTTATTGTGTGGTGGTGGTTAGAGATAATGTGTTTAAAAATGCATTGTTTGTTTATTGACAAAGAGCAATGCTTGCCATTGTGACTCAGCAACAACATTACCATTTGATTCATCACTGGTGGTAGTCTAAGCAGGGGCTCTTCTGAAGGACAGGGCAGCTGGCTGGGAATTAGCCCCATCTGTGACCTCCCCTTGCGCTGTAGAACAGCAAAGGGGGAGATCATAGATGGGGCTGACTGGGAATAAAAATGAATAAATAAAAATACTATTCCACATGATAGATGGCATTCAGCCACCGTTCAGAACAGGGACATGCAGAGAATGTTTGAGAGGCAGGATCTGACATTTCTAAAAGGGCCTTTTGTGAAAATATAGCAGACCCCCAAGCTCACAATGCATCGCGTGTGACACGTTGTGAGCTTGGAGGTCAGCTATTTTCGATAGCACTTCTTTCAACATAAGATGCATTCAAGTTTGGACAAGGCAATTCTCTTGAATGCTGCCTTCAGTTATGGCATGGAAAGAATTTGCTTTTCTTTCACCATAGTAAAAACTGCATTCATGGTCTGGAGAGGGCACTCTTTACAGAGGGATAAAAGGGCCCTCAAGCCCCCTTTGATGTCTATGTGTGCACGTGCCTGGTTCAGAAGAACTCTTCAGTTTCACAGTATGAAGTTCACCCATAATCACCGTTGTCTCTCTGGCCTTAAACAGACCTGACCTGAATTCCCCCCGCGTTCCCCCTGAGTTTCGCTCATGGCATCACTGAATGTCAGTTGGTCATAGCTACAGCCTACAGGTGTCTTTGTACATAATGGCCTTCTTGGGCAGCAGGTCGTCTGTCACCGTGAGCTCCTCCATCTCCGTAGTGAAATGATCGGTGCTCGTCTCCATCACAGAAGTGTCCTTGACAACGCTGTAGGTCAGTGCCACGCTGTGTGCTGCGGGCCCCTGTGAGCGCTTCTGCGCGCAGCGGCAGATCTTGCGGAACGCTGCGCGGAACTTCTGCGACATGGCATTGTAGATGAGCGGGTTTATGGCGCTGTTGAGGTAGATGCAGCTCCGGCAGAAGAACACGAACCAGGTGTCCACGTAGGCCCTCTCCAAGAAGGAGTTGACCACTACCAAGGTGCGGTAGGGCATCCACAGCATGGCAAACAGAATCACCACCACGGCTAGCATCTTGGTCACCTATTGGGCCCCAGATGGAAGAAGGATAATAGTTATATGAGTTGTCATAGTAATTATAACATATTATAATAAGCTATAGTAACAACTAGGGATGCACGACATAAAAATGCATTATCGGTATCGAACCGATATCAAAATAAAAGATCGGTTTAGCCGATATTTAGTTTTATAATATTCACATTTGAATTTGAAGCCGAGAAAACCCTTAGTAATGATGAGGGCTTTTCAACTTGGATTTTTTTTAAATAAAAATATTACATTTAGATATTTTCAGTGTCATATCTGTCGATAGCGATTCCGATAAGATATATATCGCATTATAATATAATAATGTAATACATATCGGTATCAGAATCCGTATTGACAGATATGAGCTTGTAAAATATCGGTTATCGGATATCGGCCATAATGTCATGATCGTGCATCTCTAGTAACAACATAACCTGAGTACACAACCACACAATTTGACATATTGACAGTATTGACTAATGCACTTTTAGGTTCACACTAATGATTGACACATGTGAATTGATTGACACATTGTAGCCTATACAATACACAATTTATGCAATAAGAATATACATCTATAAAATTATATATAGAGAATAACAATGAATGTAAAGCTAAATGTGTCCGAATGATAAATATTTATGATTATGATTATTATTATCATATTTTTTATTTTTTCATTTGTATTATGTCCAAAATATGAGCGTTGGCGCATGCGCAGCCCACCTGTCTGCGGGAAGTAGCAGTTGAGTTGGAGTGGCGGGAGTTCTTGCAGTGTCCATTCTTGTTCTTATCTTTATGGTCGGATGGCAACGGGTTCAGGAAGAGGATTCTTGCAATGAGTCCATATAAGATCGCAGAGAGCAGAAGTGGCAAAACAAAAAAGATGCCAAAATCAAAAAAGTAAATGGGCATATAGGATCTTCTTGAAACTTTGTAGCCACAGGTCAGGATGATTACGTTGTCGTCATACTTGAGCTCTTGAACATTTGAGAGGTAGAACCACATGATGCAGTAAATGGAGGTGAAAGCCCACACACACAAGATGATCTTCTTTGCTCTGGACAGGGTACACAGAAACTGAGCTTTTATCGGGTGGCAAATAGCGATGTATCTTTCTATGGTGAAGGCTGTTATGCTGCAAGACGACGCGTTGATTCCAAGGTACTGAAAGTAGGTGATACACAGACACCCATAATGTCCGAACACCCACGATCCAAAGATGCTGTCGGCTATGCACGGTAAACCAGCCGCTGTCAGCACCATCAGATCGGCCACCGCCAAACTCACCAGGTAGCAGTTGGTGGGTGTCCTCATGTGTTTAGTGGTCAGCACCACTAAGATGACCATAACGTTACCGATGATCCCAAAGGCGCATATTGCGAAAACCAATAAACTGCTTACCACCTTGTATTGGATGCTGTGCTCAATCCAAGTCCCCAAAGTGTTATTCTCTTCTTGGATTTGGGTAAAGTTTTCCATTTTGATCGGTCCAAAAATGCTGTGCCAGAAGAGAGCACAGCGCAGTGACTTTATGGCGGACTTATCCTTCCAATGTTCGCTCCAAGTTTGACGCACGGAATCATTTGTTCCGACAAACAACTTGGCATTACCAAAAGACCTCCGGGCGTTTACTGTGCATTAAATTGACACCAAATGCCAAATAGTTTGCTGCACACTAATAAAAATAAAAATATCCTGTAAAATCATTGTCACGTTGTTGTGCGTAAAAGGTAATGTGTCGCCTAGCCCGGCCGCACAGGTCCATCTTGCTCAAGTGGAAGCGCCGCGTGCGCGCTTATCTCTTGCCGTGGGTGTTCGTCTCAGAATAGCCTAGATGTAAATGAAAAAGAGACGGCTCTTTTGAAGCTTCTCTTCACCGAACGGCTCATTACGCATGCGTTATTGCGCATGCCAGGAGAAGCGCCAGGGCTCATTAGCTTGATCATCATTCATCAACACAATTTGTTGAAACCAATCACTGAATCTGTGGTTCTCAAACTTTTTCATGTCAAGGACCCCCAAATTGAACCTTATTAGTCCGTGGACCCCCATTTAAAAAGATACGCCAGGGACTTCATAAGAGAAGATTTTTATGGCTCTAGCAGTGATTCCCAACCATGTTAAGGACCTTTTTTCAAGCACCCCCCAGTTCAAGTACTCCCCAGTACCCCAATCTATATCGTAAAATCAATGTTAATTTATAACTGAGTGTATACAAATGAGTTACATAGTGGCCATAAAGGGTCCATTTGGTTCCTAACTATAGCTGGGGACCCCCTGGTACTCCATCAAGGACACCGGGGGTCCCCGGACCCCACTTTGAGAACCAATGTTTTAATCATCATCAACACAGTTTTGTAAAAACTATTTGATTTGTTTTGACTGTTTTAAGTTGCATGGTGCAGCCGTGCAGGACAAACATTGCAGACCTGCGCTTTTTAATACACTTAATGGAACCAAATGCAGCTTCTCAGCCTATATAGTCTGATCGATATGGCAATTCATTTGAACTTTATATAACTTTCATACGGGCAATGGGACGTCAGTATTTCTCGATTGCTTTGGGGAATTGGGGATGTCACATAAACTTAAATAAACTTGGTGTTTTATTAATGGTAGGTCTATTTTCCGGACAGCAATCTCACTAAAAGCAAAGAATATTTGAGACATTTATGGTCAGTCAACAACGTGAATGCAGAAAATATTTTTGTTTATTTATGACATTTAAATAGACAAATAAATAGAAGGCAGTTTGATCAAATAAAAAAGACTCATGAGACTAAAACAATTATTCTCAATATATTAGTCGCCTTTGTTGTTCGTTTTGACAATTAAGTGACCCACCCACCTGAGGCTACATTTCTTATGCCATTGCCAACAACATTATCCTGTCAAATAGCCATGATTAGCAGGCCTATTATAGACAACTTTAACCGAAAAACGTGTGACAATTTATGAACATTTGACATTTGCTACATGCCCAAATTAGAGAAGCCGGTTTAAAACGACTAACTGTCAAGCTGTCCGCAATTGGCTCTCGTGTCGTGGGATTTGAGTGTTCTCTACAGTACACGGCGGAGGTTGGGTACATTTCTCTCCCCCTCACCAAATGTGCACATTAAAAATAAACTGGTGAAAATGGTCATGATCATTCCTACTCGTGGAAGTTGCCATGCCAGCAGTCCATTCCGAGTGGCAGGTGGATCAAAGCCTCAGGGAAGTACATAACAATGACGCCTCTCTTCTTCCCACAGCATCCTAGAATTATAAAGAATGTGTGAGGACTGTGAGGAAGTAGCTATTCCATTTGGCCAAGTGATATCTAGATAATAATAACTCCGTTCTGACTCCTGACCGTGGTGGATAAATTAAATGTAGGTAGGCCTACAGTTCAGCAATCTGATAGGCCTATAGCCTTACATTAAATAGGCTACATCATAGCGTGATAGCGAGACTTCTGCATTTGTTAGGCCTACGCCAAAAGTCAATGCTGAAGTCTCGCTAGGAGATGTGTCTTAGTTATAAGGCTAAGATAGGCCTATTATAGCCTATGCCTATTATGTTAACCTATAGCTGTTAGTCGATCATCGTGGCTTAACGTTACGAATTCAATTTATGTTTTGTATTTGTGCAGAGTAATAGGTATAGCCACAGAAATGTAGGCCCTAGTTTATTAAAAAATGACTGGAGCACCTTTAGTTGATTTATTAGCTATTATTGTTCTTTGATTAAAATGTAACGTTTCGGTTGCTCTCAGCAGCAACTGTCTGAAGGCCGTCAGGCAACAGTTAGTGCATTGATTGTGAAGGAAAGAGTTTTACTGCCCCCCTATGGAGAAACATTAGAATTACCAAAGCGTGCATAACAACTGTTGAAGTGAAACCCTGAAATCATAGATTTGATTTTACACAGATTTCCAATTGAACTCTCTCAAAAATTCTCATGATATTGGACAATTTGGTCAAAATCTCTCGAGACAAAATGATGCCTATTCGTGTCATCATGTTTTCTGGAGCCATTTTATTATTGTTGTTGTTGTTGTTATTGTTATTATTATTATTACACATATCTTAATGATACAGTACACTACACACACATTAGCTTATATGCCTTTCATCAGACATAGGTCAAAGTCACTCTGTGGGATAGACTTATTCCCACAGCCACAAATGCACAGTTATGGTACATGATATTTCTAATAAGACCACAGACCACATGCAGGCTTCAAGATGTGTCACTGCAAGCATTTCTATGATGTATTGATGTACTTGTGTTTGTATCAAAAGAACCACAAACCATGCAATACAATAGCCATTCCTCTGAGTTATTACTGCCATTATACAGCATATGCAGCAATTGTATACATAAGCAGCTCCAGTATGGTTCGGTAGATCAAAATAAGATTTGTCGGAGGGATGGGGGGGGGGGGGGGTATTGCCTTATTTTTGCGATGTCAAGTAATGGATTTGGCTGGTCATCAGTATTTTATAACGTAAAATGACCCTTGACCATTCTGATTTACTGACATTGTGGCAGGTCATTTCAAGACGGAATTGGTCGATGCAGGCTGAGTGTGTGTGTGTGTGTGTGTGTGTGCGTGTGTGTGTGTGTGTGTGTGTGTGTGTGTGTGTGTGTGTGTGTGTGTGTGTGTGTGCGCGTGTGCGTGTGCATGCTTGCGTGTGTGTGTGTGGCAGTCAACCACACACATTCATAAGCATGGCTGTTCAACAACACAGTGCACACACAGTGCACACACACACACACACACACACACACACACACACACACACACACACACACACACAAACATGTTCGCAAACACAACACAGAATATACACATAAAAACGCATAGTGATTCATGCTCCGTAACATGCACTGTAAAACGAACGAACACACTTCTCACACATACACACACACACACACACACACACACACACACACACACACACACACACACACACACACACACACACACACACACACACAGCACACACACTGTGCAGACACATAACAGTACATATGTGTGCAAACACAACACAGACAAAATACACATTAAACGCACAGTGATTCATGTGCCGTAACATGCACTGTAAATTCGAACGGCCTCTCTCTCTAATACACACACACACACACACACACACACACACACACACACACACACACACACACACACACACACACACACATACACATACACATACACACACACACACACACACACACACACACACTGAATAAACCCATGACGCAAGGTCATCCATAAAGAAGCTGTGCTCCAACCCTGACCCTGTTCAATTAATGGTAAATACACTGCGGGGTACAGTCCATAACACCAGTGACAGAAAACATTACTCCTACTTACACCATGGCAATCTGTCTTTGTCAGCCACTTCCTATTAGTTCCACGCCTCAGCTCAACACATACAGGGTAATCTGGTAAGAATAATGCTTAATTTAGGCTACATTTTGTCATACATTGGCGTTGTGTGCCGAAAACAGCAGATCTACAAGCTCACAGTGTATTGTATCAGCTATTTTTGGCACACGACACATACAACGCAACAAAGTAAGGCCTAACGTTTTAGTCAAGTGCTATTGGGTTGTGAAAGCTGCTGGTTCGAGTCGCTCTAATGGCAGAGAAAATAACATCAGAGAATGATTTGATCACCACAACGCTATCGAGCAAGGCACTTGAACCTGATCTGTTGGACTATGGTGGCACTTGGATAAGAGCGTCTCCAGCTAAATGCCTATTCAGAGGCAATGCTAAGAAATTCTTTTCATCTAATTTATGAAGTGATTCATGGCCTCACTGAAAAGGTGAACTTACTTTGAATAAACATTCTGTATACAAATAGCAGGGAAGCACAGGCTGTACAGCCAGTGTCTAGATAAATTGCTGCTCTTTTGAATTCTGTGTTCACCGCTTATTTTTCATGATTTTACCTGGCTGTCCATCATCTCAACTTTCTTTGAAGTCTGCATGTTGAGCAAGAGAAGCGAGGAAGAGAGAGAAAAAGGCTTGGGGAGAACTTATGTGTGCATGAGTAAGCGAGAGATGAAGGAGGAGAGAGGGGAAATCACACAACCTGCCTCAGCTTAGCAAAGAGAATTGAGTCAGCGCTTATGTGCCCTGTTTCCAGTTAGCAGCCGCAGGGATGAGTTGGTATGCTACTGGAGGACGTGCCGCGTGTTGCATAGCATACCCACCAATGCTGAGTCTGACCAAAGGTTCTACCCCCCCCCCCCCCCACCCAGCCCAACACACACACACACACACACACACACACACACACACACACACACACACACACACACACACACACACACACACACACACACACACACACACACACACACTCTCTCTCTCTCTCTCTCTCTCTCTCTCTCTCTCTCTCTCTCTCTCTCTCTCTCTCTCTCTCTCTTTCCTAAAACGCCACCTGACTCAGTTGCATCTATGTTTAGCCAAGGCAGGAGCACAATTCATGTGTCCTAGACTAACCTTGCCCTGGCATCTTTGTTACTGCTGCCTCGGCTGCTGGGGTCCCATTAGCTATTCTTAGCTGGAGACGTGCTCCTATTTCACAGCAGATCCATCAACGTAAAATGCCACACTTCTCTGATTAGAGTAAATAAAATGCTGGGCCTGCTGGTCGGGAACATCACTGGAGGAGATGATTAATCACATTAGATCATAACAAACGGCGCATTGCTGTTGCTGGACAGACGTCTGATGGGGAAAAGCTGCTGAAAGCAATTCCTACTCTAGCCTATGTCTGTGGTAGGGCGGTAATAATTCAGGAGCTCCACCTTGGGCCAATACGTCTCTCAGCAGTTTCTTTCAGTTTCACGGAAGAGTGTTTGCTTAAACATCACTTAACCAGGCTTGTTGTCATATGGCACATTATAATACAAAGCTTGTAGAAGTAGTTCCATGGGGAGAGAGCAATAAGCACACCCAGGGGTGTCGCATCAAATTCTGTGCCCTGGGTACAAGAATTCACTCACATTTTGTGCTTTAGCTATCTAAGTCTTTGAATATTTCAAATCCTTCTAAGGTTTTTTGAAAAACCTGTTTCTATGTCATTGGTGCTCAAACATTTTTATGTGAAGGATCCCCCCAAAATGATATGTATTTGGCCACAGACCCCCATCTCAAAATATTTAGTTCCAGGGACCCCCCCAGAAGCAAAATTGGAGTTACAAACGTTTGCTTAAGAAATACATATATTCAAAGATTTGCACGATGATTTCACGACTTCAAAAATAGCAGATCTACAAGCTTGCATTGTGGCACTCAGTGCCGCGCTGTGAGCTTGTATATCTGCTATTTTTCGATAGCTAAAGTATAAAATAATTAAGGCCCCTCCACCTTGGGCCCTAGTAACCCAGTCCCCCCCCCCCCCCCTCATTGTGACGCCCCTGAGCACACCCACAAACGAGGGAATGATAATGAGCATCACTCTGGGCCTCCCCACACTTCAGGTACAGCAGTTGGGGGCACTATGTGCCTTGCTCAAGGACACTTTGATGGTAGTTTGGTTGTTTGATTTGGAAATGTTACAGTTTGCAATAAAAATATTTTATGTTGACTGAGAATTTGCATGAACATTTAAAGTTACATCTCTAAACTTGAATAAGAATAATACATTTGAATAAGAAAACACTGTGATTTAACTGTGCCGGTCGGACGTCTCCTCCGCACCTCCAGCAGTATTTTAACAAAACATATTTAATCTCCCATTTTGATCCTTTAGCACTGTGGCCATACATGAGAGTCCTTAGTTTTTGGAGCGGTGAAAGCGCTCCCAATCGACAGGTATGTCTGTGGCTGGCTGGCTATGTGGCTGGCTGGCTGGCTGGCTGGCTGGCTGGCTGGGTATGTCCGTAGCATGGCAATACCTTGAGTGGCCACACAAGTTAAAGGAGGGGCGCTGTTGTGCAGGCACAAACACACACACACACACACACACACACACACACACACACACACACACACACACACACACACACACACACACACACACACACACACACACACACACACACACAGATTCACCGCTCCACTTCGAACCGAGGTTTGATTTTTCCCTTTTGCTTGAGTAGACCCATGTGCCATGTACCACCCTGATTTCAAACCCAGGTCAGTTGCATGGGAAACCCCAATTTCTACCTTAACAAAAGCAGAATATCCCTTATATTGTCTTGTGGACATTGGTAAGATGCATAATGCCAAAGTCCTCCCTGGGACCCATACTGCTGTGATGTGACTGGGTTTGTCTGTATGCATGTGTGTGCTTGTGTGCATGTGTGCGTGCCACAAAGGTATGGTTGAATGTACTGTATGTACTGTATGTACTGTATGTACAGGCCAGGCAGCAGATGTGGGAGTTGCCACTGAATCGTGTAATACACACCAAGATCCTGGGTGCCAATTTAACACTGAGCCTTACAGGTCAATGTTTTACACACTCCGGATTTTACAGGATGCTGATTTCCTGTATGATGATCACATGTTGTACACACTCCAATCCAAACTATATTGTTCGTTTATCACAGAAGAGTGTAAAAATCGAACCAAATTGACCTGTATCGATCCATTTGATTCTATTTGTACTTTTTTTCCTGATTATCAGCTTTTTACATTTTTAAATCAGAATACAAAGAAATATGCATCACGAAAATATACATTGAAATAGTTAGTTTCAACTGAAAGCACCAGCACCCTCTCTCCCTCTCATGAAAATATGTTTGCTTATACTAAAATTTTTGTCTGGACCAAACTTGTAATGGGTGTTCAGACTGATGCATCACCAAAATAAAATAATCTGGGGTTGAACAGAATTTGAATCTCTATACTCTATAACTTCTCACATGCAGAGATGGCCCCACATCTTAAACTTTGTCTCAGGACCATAAACCAGGCATTCCTTTCATTGGACTTGCATTGTCCACAGTGTGGCTTGTCAGTCCCAGACCAATTAAGTGACAAGTGATGCCTAATTGTAAATTGAATGGAGGGGAAATGTTATGGCAAATCAGTCAATCAAACAATCTTATCAATCTACCACCCATTCAAGCAACCAGCATTACAGTATGTCAAAATCCCCTGAAAATACATGTACTGTATAATTTAAGCCTGACAGAGTCCTAGGCCTATATCTTCTGCAGTGACAGCTGTGTAATCTGTTGCTTTAAAATGAAGGCTCATAACGCTTTGCCTTTTTTCCCCCGCTGTGTGTCAAATGTTAAAAACAGCCTCTAGCGTGACAGGCTCTACTAGCCTACTTCTTCCAACTCAAAGGGTCATCACGACCAAATGCACAGCTAGCGGAGCGTATAGCTATTACCCACCACCAGGCACCAGCATCACGGCACTTTCTTGTTAACCGCTAAATGCTAAACATGAACTTGAACGTTGGGCAGAGGCAAGCACCGAAGCGTCTTGTGATTATGACCTTTGGCTTCCTATATAGCCACATGCTCTGTGCTCCAGTTCTCTGCTCTGCAGAGAGCCAGGGCAGACCGCACAGTGCGACTGGGGGATTGCTATAAGGGGCTCTGGAGGAGGAATATATCTCCTACCATTGCATATGGGATTTGACATGGTTTGGATTGAATATCAAAGTCGAGGTTTTCACCCCTTCTCTGGGTGTGCGCATTGCACGGAGCTCTATAAATGGGCTATTTAGCAAATCGTTTTGCAAAGCTACTCCAATATCACCTTTTGCAGTCCCATTTTTTCTCCCGTTTTCCCCTTTTCTTTATCACTGCATGATTTGCTGAAGCTTTGATGTGCATTTCCTTCTCAAAATATGCTGAAAGGCTGCATCATGTCAGCAATATTGTTGTGCCATACTGACATTATAGCCTATATTGCAAAGAAAAACTTCACTGCTGCTCGTGCAGTCAGATTCCCATGGATTCCCTTTCATCGGATAGTTTATGAATGCACAGAGGAATAGCCTGCTACAGAACTTGATTCAGCTCTAAGCAGCGTGGAGGGGTCCGCCTGCCCAGCGCGTGGGAGGAGTTTGACAAACCATTCTCTCTAATTGCCCGAGGAGCAGAGAAGAGAAGCCGGGGATGCAAGCAACCCACACGCTGAGAAAAGGTAGGCATTAATGTTTATCGTATAATAACCTGTCAAGTGGAGAAATGTATCGACATTTAGGCCTATTTGCTGTCATGATATAGGCTACTGTGCCTACCTAATCTTTCAATTAAGCAATGTAGCCTATACTGAAAAATTGCAAAGTAGTTTTTTGGAAACGCATTTTGTGGCGTTAAACAAGCCCATCCCCCTAAAAAAAAGATGTTTAAAAATGTTTAAGTTGACGTAAACGTGGTCTTTGAAGTCACACAGATTCAATTAAAGTCGATATACACTGCTTAATTTAACGTGTCGCTGCACCCAAGAAAGCTTCATAGCCTATGCCTTATGGTGACTGCATGTGTTATCATAATGTGCATGCACAAAGATGATTACTACATTGCAGATTTGTAGAAAAACTATGAAATATTAGCTAAAAGTAATTGGTGTTTACTGCGGCGTTAGCACGAAGTTTGAGCGTTAATTACCTTGTTTGCATCCGTTTCTTTTACAGGGACGGACGGACGTATGGGATTGATAATAGGGCAACCCTAGCCCATATACAAATGGCTAATCTAGAGCTCATTTACTTCGATCAACTAGGGAATCGACCGGCTCAGAATGATGTAGTTTCAAATCACCAAAGTATCAAAGAGATTAGTTATTCCGCCGAGGAGGAGGAGCGGCGCTATGAGAGCGGAGCATCAGCGTGCAAGCATTCAGCACCATGGACAGCGACCCCGGGCGCGTGGCAGCCTGGCACGGCAACAACAACAACACACAACAAGCTGCGACTACATGACGAAGTAGAGACGTCTTTCACCTGCCAACTCGTCACTGATCAGCAGGACCATTCAACACTCTGCCAACACGACAGTGATCAGGAGGACCATTCAAGTCCACAGCATCCATCCGGAAGCTGTAACAGCTCCACAACCGAGGACGACGTCCCGGAACTTTCTATGCTGTCCGACGACGAGCACCCGTCCGAGGGCTCGGGGAAATCGGTGGATTACGGTTTCATAATCGCTGTTACCTGCCTAGTGACGGGCATTTCCTTGGTCGTAATATCCTATACCGTGCCAAGGGACGTGGAGGTGAACCCTGACAGTGTCTCGGCCCGGGAAATGGAGCAATTGGAGCGGGATAAGGCGAGGGTGGGGGCCCATTTGGACCGGTGTGTCATAGCCGGACTGTGTCTGCTCACCCTGGGAGGCGTGTTGCTCTCCACCCTGCTTATGATCTCCATGTGGAAAGAGGAGATGATCAGGAGGAGAGTTTTTGCCTATTCCAAACATTCAGCAAAGTTATATGGCTCCATCAACTTAAGAGCAGCAGGCTCCAGTCCCACTCGAGAAACCTCCTCACATTTGTCTATAGTCGACGAGGATTTGGAAGTGCTAAGTTAAGAGCACACAGATACCAGACTGGAAATCTCTATAGTCTATTCACATACAGTAGACTCGGAAATCTCTTTGCAAATCCCACCGATGGTGTCTTATTGATACTGAAACTGCTGCTAGGTTTCTGATCTATTTCTACATTTAGATGGAAGACAATAGAAACACATCTATTCTGTGGCTTTGACCAGGCCTTTTGCCCTTCATTAGTAGACAGCTACAACAAAGTTCAGTTTCTTGTCATAAAATGTAAATAATGATGCTGTAAATATATTGTTTAAATGGGAACTGCATGGTCTATGTAGAACACTTTTGTTGATAAAACCATTATTGTATTGTTGACATGTGTATCTGTGGTACACGTAGTAATAACACGGGGGAAGGCAACTGGATTGCATCAAGAAATCACTATCTTCGACGAATGCACAAACATGTGAATTTAGAGGCACATATATGCGGGTGTGCACTCTCGCACACATGCACACAAAGTAGGAGAGAGGGGCAGGAGAGAGAGAGAGAGAGAGAGAGAGAGAGAGAGAGAGAGTAATTCACCCCTGGGGACACAGTAAAACCTGTGAATGTTATAATTTAACTCAGACAGCAAAGAAATATACAGTATTTCTCTGCTTTCCAAGTTAAATGAACACTCAGGATTTGACATACAGCTCTCCTGGTAATTGCAGTTAGTTAATTGCTCATGCAGAGGAGAACCTGCAAACTTCACTCAAATCAGTGAAAAACTAAAAACATTTGCAGTTTCAACGGAGAAACAAATACAAGTATAAATTAGGCTTAAGGCTTCAAGAGTATACTGCTTCTCTATATGGTTGATTAGCCTATTAGTCATGTGAAGAAACCTTGACACTGCATCCGCTTAATTGGTTCCTGAGTTTGTTTTGTCAAGGGGATCTTGCAGACACAAAATCAAACATGTAATAAAACATTACACACACACACACACACACACACACACACACACACACACACACACACACACACACACACACACACACACACACACACAAACTAGTCCTCCCTCATCCAACCACCCACACACCGTACTGTACACACACACAATCACACAAAGACAGACACAGTAACACACACACTCTCTAGCACTCACATTCGCATACACAACCACTGGCAGACAAACACCAACGCACACATACTTAGCAGCCCCCCCCCCCCCTGGACCCCCCACTCCTTCCGATGAATGGAGTCACTCAGTGTAATCAGTCAGGGCAGCTGGCAGAGGGAAATGGAATTGGATTGCTCATGGGTCACTTGGGGTCAAGAGCCGGGGTGTGGAGGTGGACACAGGGGACCGGGAAGTAGATATGTGTTGTGGAGATGGTTTAAAGCAGGCAGTCTGACAACCGCTTATCATCGGCTGTCATTATAACCACATGCATGGCATGCCAAGAGCAGATGGAGGAGCTCGTATAGTCCTCTAGAGCCGAAATCATATGAAATAGCATTCTGAAAGCAACAAAATTTCCATATACAAATGATCTCATACTGTGCAATGCAATCCTGGATATGTTTTTCCGATGTCAGGGTTATTTACGTAATAACATAAGTGAGGTCATGTCTACAGGTTTAAAAATGCCTCCCTGAAAGTATCAGCTTAAATTAATGGCTTGTTCGATAATCATTCTCGTTACTCAGAGTTTGTTGCGTAGCAACGACAGGCAGACTTGGTCACAGCTTCGAGGAAGACGTGACATGAGAGATCTTCAGCTAAGACGAAGAGAAGGGAAGGGGAAAAATATCTCAGTTGTTGTAAGATAAACACTTCACCTGCATTTATTACCTTTATTCGTTCAGTTTGGGGTCTTAAGTTTGTCAACAAATCCGGTACATGGCAGACTTTATTGTCAAACTTTTAAGAAGAACCCGTCTCTTGAAATTCAACATCCCCTTGAATGAAACAGACTTCCCCGTAAAGCTTTTCCAAGCCTATTGTATTCATGGGGGTTGCTACCATTTTGACTAATACTTTGCTGTTATTTTGCCTTTTACCATTGTTTCTGAGGTGGATAAAGTCACTGTCTGAGCTGGGGATGGAGTGGTGATGTCTCTCTCCCCTTCACACAGAGGACGAGAGGAAAGACAATTACCCAGAGATTTTCACCATTGTTTCAGCTCTAGTCCTGTTCAACTGCTGGTGTCACACTGATCCTCAGTCTGGTGTGATTAAAGTCTTATGCTGTAGTTGAGTACTGTGCTTGCGTATATTTTCTTGAGTAATTGTACTATTGGATACTTTCACACCACTACATTTCAAAGTCAAATATTGTATACCTTTGACTCTCATTACGTTTCTAGGAAGGGGAAATGTACATTATTAATGAATGACTTAAGTCCTAATAGTGAAATTAGCAGATCTACAAACTCACAACAAGTAGCAATGCAATGCCTTGTGAGCTTGTAGATCTGCTACTTTCACTATTGTTACCCATTTATTTATTTATTCAAAAACTAAACATACGTTGTAATTTCAGCACTGTAGCAAGAGTGAACCATCTCAAAACCTATACAAATCTGCATTCCAGGAAAACTATCAAGCAGAGCCAAAGACCCTCTCACTACCAGTGGAGGAAAAAGTACTCACATATTTTACTTAAGTAAAAGTATCAATACTGCAATGTTTAAATACTCTTACTCTTTTTTTTAAGTCCAGAATTCAAAGTGTACTTGAGTAAAAGTATGAAAGTGTTGGCATCAAAATGTACTTAAAGTACCAAAAGTAAAAGTACAAAATGTTTTCAAGTCAAGTCAATTTTATTTATAGAGCAGTAAGAGCACATAAAAAAAAAAAAAAAAAAAAAAAAGGAACACCAGGTTGACCAAAGTGCTGCACAAGCATACACTAGTAAGATGCCTCAGGGCGACATGCAACCTCGCCCATCTGGCCAGTGATGTATATTGGACCAGTTACCCATATATGGAGACCCCTGCATGTTAGTCAACAATGTGATGTCAAAACATGCCCATATATGGGCATTACCCTCCCAGATATGTCTTTAATATTGATGACATTGGGACAGGGATCTGTTAATTAGTAAAGCCAAGCCGGGCCTTGGCGAGTTAGGGCCTGGGTTTGATTCCTGGGGATCTCCATATATGGGCATAAGGGGTACCTTTATTAATAATAATATATATCCATATGCATACAATATATTTTATGCCCATACATGGAGATTCCTATCTGAACCAGCCGCACAGATATGGGCCACACAAATATGGGCCATACTTTTTTGCGACCTTTGGTTGCAAAAAATAGCAGTGTTACAAAATAAAAATACAATAGAAAGAAAGAAGTTTTCAAATAAATGTAGTGGAGTAAAAGTACAATATTTGGATCCGAGATGGAGTGGAGTAGAATTAAAAGTATTGGGAATTGGAAATACTCAAGCAAAGTACAAATACCTCAAAAGTGTACTTAAGTAAATGTACTTCGGTACTTTACACCACTGCGAGCCAGAGCCCAGGTATAGACCCTCTCACTACATCCTGTAGCCTGGAGGGTTGAATGATCTGCGATCAGCAGATGGAGTTCATGAACTCATTAGAAGGCAAGCAAGCAAAAAACTGAATCTTTAGCCAAAGTAGCACCTAAATATAATTTCCTAATTTATTGAAAGCATGAGTCATGTTGATGGGGGTGTTCTTGTTGTAATTGATGTCATGATGGTTAGCTTATATATACAGTATATACAGTATATCATATTTAGACAGCATGGGGCCGTTGCAATTTCCTAAATCTCAGGATTTAGGGTGGATTACAGTCTTGTGTGCACGCTGGTGAAAATGCAGACCTATGGACTAGTTATGGGTTATGGACGTTTAAGGATTTATCAGTAAAAGGAATCATACAGCCTGTCATTTTGTAATTCTAGGGAAAGGCTAGCAGTTGAATTCTTACTGAGTATCAATGGCAGAGTGGAGTGGGAGGTGAAATTAATCTCACAGCAGGACAGTTATGCGTACCTTGTTTCTGATTTATGCCGCAATTTATACCGGTCTGTCGGGTTCCACATGGCCACCGATACCTGCAGAAAGATGCCAAGTTCCCACTGAAAAATTAATTCCATTAAGATTTCCACCCCAGACCAAGGATGAATCATTCAGGAGTGTTTGACTGGTACGGTTCCTACTGTATCTCAATGTGAGTCAGTGGAGAATAACTGAGTACCAGACATAGACAAAAGCTTTGCAGAGCACACAAGCTGTCCAAGTATTTATTTGGAGAAAATCGATGGAGTGCTCTTTTAGTATCAAGCTCTTTGCTCTCTTTCACAGCTATTGATTTTGTTCTTGTTATATATCAATATTTGATTCATGATTTAGACATACAGTCTTGTTCTGTTCTTTTCATGTCTAGCCATCACTGGTTCAATTGCTGGAAAGTCTGTGTCTTCACCCCACTCATAGCAGAGAAGGTGGGTGCAATCAATCAATCACCTACCTACCTACCCAACCAACCAACCAACCAACCAACCAACCAACCAACCAACCAACCACTAATACTTAGGAGCACATTGAGGTATGAAACCTCATTTACAATGGTTTTGAGTTACAGTACCAATAAATAGGAAAGATCTCACATCATAACAAACAGTCACAGGAAACAGTCACTAGAACTCATTATAACCAACAGAATAGACAGGGAAACAACCAGACGTAACAAAGTAACATAAATAAAATAGAATAAAACAAAAACACCGCAACACAAATAGATAAAATTGGAAAATAAAATAAAGAAAGACACTGGAAGTAAATTCTGGCCTGTTGGTGTCAATGTATTCAATTCTGCTTAGTGCTCATCACTATTTATCTTACCTAAACTCAGACAGAAACAGGAGTCTTATTTAAGGGAATGTTGCAGGTTGGAAATGGTGAATAGAAATATAAATCAATAGAAACCTTTCCCAAGTGCTCCGGGGTGCAAATCCAGAGAGGTAGCACTACTGTTGTTCCATTTTGCATGATCAACCCAACTGCTTCTCTGAGGGGGCGATGCCACCTGCCATTCAAACTAGATCAAACCAGATGATTCATAACTACATCTTGAACACACGATGATTGATGTAAAAATATCTGCATGTATGCATGTTTAAAAAAAGAAAGAAAGATCCCATGCTTTCCTCGTTGTTTCCCGCACTGCACACTGCAGTCTAATGAGCATGCATACAGAATGGAGAAACTTCTCAAATGCTCCTACGTTTCTGGTTTTAAAATCCATGTTGTTTTAGTAGTGTAAGAAAAGTATCTTATGCTGCTCATAGTGAGAATCTGTTCGGTATAAGGCTGTGTTCTATCAGGTTCATGGAAATAATTAGCAGGTGTGTATTGCAGGGATGTCAATATGATTTATTTTGATTTTCCTCCCTCTCCTCAAGTCAAAAAGGTAAAAAACATAATGTGTCAAGGTTAAATTCATGCATAGTTAATTTGTCATTGCGTTGACTGGTTAAACCATTCTGTCGCCAATATGAGAGAGTGGCATCTGTGTAATGTGCATATTCATTTTCAGGACTACAAACAGCCAATCCTGCAAAAATGTTGGAAACAATGCAATCCATGGGATCTGATTTACAATTCAGATTATTTTCTATTCCTGTTAGAAGTGTGTGCATGCATGAAGCTTATGTGTATGTTTGTGTGCCTAGAACACATTCATATTACAAAGAGTTAGTTTTTACTATTACGGTATTTCTGTTCATAAAATTGTTTAGCCTAAATTAAGTTTATTTTTGGCAGCAATCTTTGTAAGTCAGTCTCTGGACAAGTGCATTACAAGCAAGGATGCCTGAATGTGCACAGAGGTTTGGACAACAAAAAGGGGATTCAACATTTGCTGAGCGGTTATGATTGGTTTCCGATGCAGGGGAGTCGGGGGACCCAGCTTTGAATCCTGCATGGTGGTCAGTGGCGGTTCTGGCCGTTCTGGCATCCTAGCCACGTTGGTGAACACATGCTGTATACCCTTAAAGTGGGAGAGTGGTCAGTCCTTGTCCCTTTGTATTCTATATAGCTTTTATTGAGATAGTAGTTGTTTTGTATTGCCTTAAATGAAAAGGTCGACCTGTCCCCTTGTATTTTATTTGCTTTTATTGTGATGGTAAGAGGGGAGGCATAGGAGGTTTAAACTGAGTGTATTATTAGTATCATTATCTCCATGGCTACCTCCTCTAATTTTTTCCATTTCTTCTTTCTGAACTGAGCCAGAGACAGAAAAAAAGGGGGAAAAAACACATAACAACAACACAATGTTGTGTCATTTCTTCCTAATATTTCCTCTTATTTCTAAACTACCTCTTCTTTCTAATGCATTAAATACACTAGACTTTGTTTGATTGTTACAGTATATATCAGGGGTCATCATCGCCATGCTGGCTTGTGGTGGACATTTTTGTCAAAATTAAACTTTTGCCATGGACATACAAAATAAGTAGACAATAATATTACCAGAAACATATAAAGAGCTAGCCCTGAATGTCCATAACATGTCTGAAACTCTGTGAGTGTAAAAATAATCAATAAATGTAGTGGATGCTTATCAACATATTCCCATACCTGCCCTGCTTGTGTCCTCATATCCAAGTTGGAGCAAAAAGGATTTGGATAAAGCAAGCAAACAGTGTCTGTGTGTACATGGGTCCTGCATTTGCTTATCCCTGTTGAGAATACCAGCATGGATTGGACAAAGAAGAAAAGTGCTTGCACAGTATATAGGTTACAACAGAAGAAGAAAGCGCTGCATGGTTCTAATCTACTGGCTCACACGACAGGTGTTTTTTAGTGGAACAGGTAGATATACATGGAACAAAGTCTAGGAAGTTGTTTGCTTGATCTATAATCCCCCAGTGGTGCAGACATCCCAGGAAAAGACTCAAAGGCTTCCAGTGAGAAAATATGAATTTTATTCTTTGATCATTTTTGTTTGCCTTGCTCAAAAAATAAAATTCTCCACCAAATCTTTTTTTCCACCAGTTTCTTTTTCTCCCATGGTTGTCTGCACCACTGGGGGATTATCCTTCAAGTAAGAATTCTTGGATTTAGGTTTATACAGGTGTTCTGTCCCCATTTTCTTGCCATCCATCTTCAACCCCTTATCTGGAATTGGGTCACGGGGGTAACAGTTCCAAGGGTTGTGCGCACCCCCTCAGGGGCACTTGCCCGTCGGGCAAGTACAGGTCATGTTCTACTTGCCCAAAGGTCATGCCCACTTGCCCTAAAAGTAAATTGTCCATTATAAAATGATAGGTAAAATTGTAATTACCTTTCAATTTAACACTTATTTCTTTACTTTCTGGGGCTGTGTGATAAAACTCATGCCTTAATGTCTTGTTTGTTGTTTGTTACCTTTATTTATACTCGGAAATACAGTTGAGAGCAAGCACTCATTTACAATGCAACCGAGATACAACAATGAACAACAACATATATCAGACATCATTTGAAATAATCAAAAAGGGAATACTTGAAAACTGTAGAAAGTTCAAGAAACTAAAAGCTAAATTAATTAAAACATATACAGTTTAGAACAAAGGTATTAGAAACCATCATCCTAAATTGGCCTAAGGCCGGCAGATATTTTATTTTTAATGATTTTTGGAGCTTGTTCCATGCAAGTGGAGCACTGATAGAAAATGCTGCCTTGCCAAGCTCTGTATGAGCAAATGGAACCTCGAGCGTCAAAATGTCGCTTGAGCGCGTCTATGGGTTCACACTTAAGTGAAGCAACAGTGAAAACAGCACAATGTAAGTAAACAGTGCTCTTATTTTACATTCCCCAGACCAGGTGTTTAAATGGATATCTGGTGTTGTGTTTATAGACGGTTGCGTCCCCTCTCAAACGAGCACTTGCCCGGTCGGGCAACCTGAAAACAAGCTTTACCTGCCCGAAAGTTTTATTTACCTGCTGGGGGCAGGTGGGCAAGCCTTAGTGTCAATGCCTGAGTTCCAACAGAACTGTTAACTGTTACTGTTTGGTCTGCCAGGGGGTCTAGTGGGACGTGCATAGAAGGCCTCCCTAGGGAGACGATCAGGAGGCATCCGTACTAGATGCCCGAACCACCTAAACTGGCTCCTTTCCTCCAAACGTAGTCTCTCTCAGGTGACTGAACTTCTCGCCCTATCCCTAAGGGAGATGCCAGCCACCCGTCTGAGAAAACTCATTTCGGCCACTTGTATCCTTATTCTTTCGGTCATGACCCACACTTCATGACCATACTGTAGGTGAGAGTAGGAACGAAGATTTCTTGCCTTCTGGCTCAACTCTCTTTTCGTCACAACAGTGCAATTCAGCGACGAGAAGAGAGCCTGGGAATTCATGTGGAATGAGCATCTTGGCTCCGTCCTTCCAATATGGGGTGGCCTGCCGGAGTACATCCAGGTCTGCCTATACTCAGCCAAGTACAGTAAGAAGCACGCACATGCCAGACTTTGATTCATTGACATTCATACACATAGACACATTTTTTTAGCTAATCCATATTCCAACAAAAAGTGATTCACGTTAAATAAATCCTGAGACATTTTAATTACCGTAAGAAGAATGACAAAAGGACGTTTGTGCAGGACACAAAAACAAAACATTGATTCTCACTGTGCCAAGATTTTTGAATGCAACTCAGTTTTGTTGTTTTCTATGACAGACTTTGCATAATTATGTTTACAGAAAAGAATGGCTGAGAATAAGGCAGCAAAAATATCAACAGGGAACTCTGTGCTCAGCACTACATTAGATGCATTCCACAAAACCTCACAAGGAACGGGAACACATTTTAGTGTAGTACAGTACATGTACAGTATGTAGCAACATATTTGTTTTTGTAATTTTTTGAATAATATTTGATGTTTTTCAGAAAACTTAGGTCAGGCCTAAATGGGTTAAGGAACAATATAGAGTCAGTAAATGAAATGATGAAAGCTTAATATTGAAAGGCATACTACTGTACTGTTCCTGAATTAAACGTTTCTTTTGTTGTTTTTTTTTGGACTGTAAAGGCAATTGTCCAGTGTGTGCAACTTGTGCTTTCTGTTATAGAGAACAAAGAGTTTACAGACAGTATTCATAAGTGGTGGTTTTATTGAAAACCAATTAAGATAGGTCAGTGCAGAGAGACAAGAAATCAAGGACAGAGAGAGAGGAGAGACATGCAAGACAAGACGGGGTAGATTTGATCCCGGGTCCTCCTCCTGCTTACAAGGAGCATATGGTCTGTGTACTAACTGGCTGAGACACCAAGCATCCCACAGAGATCTAATTTTGAGGTAGAAGTTCATAACAGTGCATAACCACAGATCAGTGGTAAGAATTGACTATCTTAATAAATTACAATAAGAAAAGAGTAAAGACCCACCAATGGACTCATTAAAATATGTTCTAATTTCATAATAGGCCTATTTCAAATATAATCCATTTGGTTTATGTGAAGTGAGAAGAGAGCTATACTCTTGTTGACCATAGTGGTTATGATGTAAGAGATAATTTCCTGAAAGTTGGGCAGGGACCTATAGGCTACTCCAACCTTTCCTCCTCACACCCAATCAAGTTGCTGACTCAATCAATCACCAGCTTAACCGGTTCTGCCGATTTATGGGAAAACTGAGAACAAAGGTGTGTTGTACTGTAATGTTGTTTTGAGCCGCCTAATGGGGATCATTTTTGCATTATTAATTCAAGTCCAGGGTCAACCGTTGCACCTTTCTTTATAATTGTCTCCACCAGGCCGAAGGCATGGCCGTCAAAATGAAAGCCTGGGTTTCCGAGGCTAGCATGGCCGAGACTATGTTTTGCACCCTGTCTGTCTGTTCGTCTGTCCGTCCGTTTGTGCATCTGTAGACAGCTAATCCCCGGCTTGATCGCCGCGAATGTGCACACTTACTCCCTGGATACCAGAGCAGAACCTCTGCCAATTTCTTTCACATTTGCCAAACACATTTTTTTGTCAGCACTCAGATTTTCTCCAGACATCCCGCATATCGTTACATAGTATCTCTATAGTCATTAAACGAAACAGGTCTTTCAGATTTTTCACATTCTTTCCTGATTGGCTAAGATTGGCTTCCAAAGTTTGCGGGAGTGCTCAGTTTTGAACAAAATGCCTCAAATCATGAACACAGGTACAGCGTGCAATTTCCGTGAAATTTTGCATGCACATTCCCACTAGGCCGAGGAAGAAATGCCACTTTAACATTTTGAAATCAGCCTCATGGTGTCGTTAACAGAATTGAGGTGTATCCAAAATCTAAAAGCTCAGAGAGAAGACACTGAAACAAATAATATTTGAATATTGGACTTACATATCATTGTAAACACCTTCAATAATTGTTCTATAAAGACTTCATACATTTGTTTGCATCACAGTACCATCTAGTGGGCCGGATCTCACCTGCCCCTAATACAGATACAGTAGAATTTTGCAGCTAATCAGTCCAATGGTTTAGACTAACCTCAGACACATGGGCACATTGTTCACAACTTTATGGGGAAAATAACTGCACAGAATGACCTTCAGGAAAGGTGGACAGTGGTCCAATAATGGTTACATTATTACATTTTGGGGTTAAATGTGTCAAGGTCAAAGGTCACAGACAAATATCAAAATCACCACAACCTAAAGCTCAGAGCGTTCTTTCACTCTTGCAATTGAAACACGCATTTTTACATAGTACAGACAGTGCACTATGGGAAGCCTACCGTAGATCAAGGAAGCAAGAGACTTCTTGATTTATGTATGAGACTGACCAGGGCCATATGAGAAAATGTCTGGCCGCTGTTGTTGCCTGGTGACTGCAGCACTGCAGCACACCTCATAAGTCACAGAACTATGATCATATCTGTCCGTGTTTGTATTCCAATGCAACAACTTCCACTGCAATCATTCAAATGGTTATTGTCATCAACCCTTTGGAAACTTTTATTTTGAAGTTGAACGTTGATCAGTGTTATTTGGAAAAGGAAAGGTGTTACAAGGACACCCTGTTTTGCATGGGTCCCACTCCCAATAGACACCCTATAAAGCACTGGAGCATGAAAATATATGAACTCTCACATGCTTTCTAGCACGGTAACTGATGCTTTTGTGATGCTCTGCGATCAGTCTGAATTGCCTACACCGGTAGACACTATTAGTGAACGTGGCATGAATATGACTTTGGTTAAGGACAGTTTCACAGCCCCAAGTTCTACCCAAGATATTTCATTTTGGACTGAAGCCAGAGTTGTAATGACAGGCGACAATGGTGGAAAGTAAAAGAGGATGTAAAAGTGAGGGAGATAGTGGGGTGAGAGGGGGGTGAGGGATAGGACTGTAGTAAAATAAATTGTGTAAAAAACATCACACCCGTGTGAAGTGGAGCTGTGTGTGTGTGTGTGTGTGTGTGTGTGTGTGTGTGTGTGTGTGTGTGTGTGTGTGTGTGTGGATCATGTGTACCGATTTTTGTGACATTTGAAGAAAATATGTAGGAAAAGGAGCAAAAAGTGTGTTTTGGAGAAAATTCAAGATGGCGGAAAATCTATCATGGCGCAAATGGGCGTGGCCTATATGGGGAGATGCGTCATGACCCAAGGAATCCAGGGAAAAAATATTTTTAATTTTCCGACCTACGGTTCAAGAGTTACAGGCCAAAACGTAAAGTGGGGTGTTATGGCGCCACCATGCGGCCAAATGACACAATTATTTTTTATTTAATCCTTGAAATCATTATGAACCTCCTCTCCAAGTCTTGAAACTCTAGCCCCTATGGTTTGCGAGAGACAAATAATTGAATGTGAGTTTTTGCGATTCCCATTATAAGTCAATGGGGAAAATTAATTCACTAATAAATTAATATCAATTAAACTATAGAACCTTTCTCTTAGAAAAGTAATAGCCCACGATTCCCGAGTAAGCCGGTCGATTTGACATATGGCGCGAGTGTGTGGTGGCAAAACTGTGGGACTAGTGGCGTGCCGAAGTTTAGGAAGTTCAGGCTACATACAGACACACACACAGACAGACAGACAGACACACAGACCCACACAGCCACGTATAGGGAGCCTGTGCTTCACACAGCTCCAAAAAAGATCATGAGCACAGATCCATACATGGAGATCCGGAGATACATGGAGATGTGTGGGTGTTGAGTTTTCTGTTTGAATTTTCTGAAAGTAACACACAATTGAAAGTGATTGTTCAGTGACAGGGGTCTCCCACTAAAATAAATAATATATATATACTGTATATATATACTGTATAAATATATATACTACTATATATATATATATATATATATATATATATATATATATTTTAGGTGGTTTTAGGTGGTTTGCTTATGTCATACTGGAGCGAGTACCCATTTACCAGCTTCAATTCTTTAGTGTTCCAGTTCCAATTTTGTCTGCTCAGCTCACGTCTGTGTCAGTTCCAGGTTAATGTGTTTCAAGTTTCAAGTTCCCAACCTGAAGATGCATTTTCTGTTTACTAAAGAGCTGGAGATAAGATAAAATAAAAATAGCTGCTGTAAGAGTGAGTACGATGATTTATCGCCATATTGATTTTTTGTATACCTTTACAAGGACATAGTTACACAAACAGAGTCTCATCTTGCAGATGCCCAGGACAACACTGTCTATGATCTGAAGCAATTTTAGGGATTGATGAGAGGAGAGAGTGAATCATATTCTTGTTTTCCCAGCTGAATTTACCCAGCCTTCTGTTAACAAACTATCCTCTGAAGGTTCTAGTATACTTTGGCAGACGATTAAACAATATTTAGTTTGTAGCCATAAATGAATTACAATGGAGAAAATGCTATTAATCACCAATCCTTTGTTGCTTTCCTCCCGCCTATAGCCTTTACAAGTAGTTCTATGGTATTTGGTTTGAGTCCCGTTCCCGACGATCTTTACTGCATGTGTGTGTGTCCATATAATATTAGACATGCCATGTCTAATATTCCCAAGCCACTTTAGTTAAGCTAGTATTTTCATGAAATCAGTAGAATTCTCAAACTGCTTGATTTGGTTAGTAGGCAAACTTTCAACAGCAAGACTCTTCCAACTGGAAGCTGGAATTTTAATTCCCCATTCATCTTACCATATCTGGTTGTCTTGAGGTGATTGCTGCTTTCCCAGAATATTAAATTAAGATGGGGAAGCTGAGAAGAAGGGGCTTAGGGATTAGGAGACAGAGGGAGTGAAGGATTTTAGGAGAGTTAACTTGGCAGTATACATCAGGTTTTAGATTGAAGAATGGGTTGGTGAGGAAGAGGATGAACAGGAAAAGTCAGTAACAAGGAAAGGAACAGTGGAGTTAAAGTTGTGGAGGAGAGATGGGTGGGTACTGGGTACATTTTGTGTTATATTTAATTTTGGCACAGTGAAGCCAGAGGCAAATTCACTCATGGTTAGTAATGTTTCTTCATTATCTCCACCAGGCCGAAGATTATGCTTTCTCCCGTGTGCGTTTGTTTTTGTTTCGTTCGTGGCTAATCTAAAACTACGACACTGATCAGTATCAAATTTATAATGCACGCTGCCAGGAAGCCAAGGAACTGAATCCCAGACATTTTTGTAATAGTATTTTTCAGATATCATATCAGACAGTTATTTGCAAACATTACTGGATGAAAACAAAAAACTGTCTTCTGATGTAATGAAAATGGGCTTCAGGGGGAAAAGTATATCAATATGGGAGCCTTGTATAAGATTAATTTGAACTTTTACGTCCCATAAGGGGACACATCTTGCACATAAGAGCATGTTGAGCAAATGTTCGAGCAGGACAGTATCAATTTTTCTCCACTGGGACAGCAACCTAGGACAGGAGTTCGCAAACTTGAGACTTGCCAAACTTTTCCATGGCAAGGAAAGAAGCGTAATGCAGACAATGACATGGACACGTTTTGAATTTAAATTATTATTACCAGTAAGACTCCCTAATCTGGAGATAAGCGACCGTCAGGTCGCAGCGTGATTTTAGGCCAAAATGTGTAGGAGCAGTGTCCAAAAATGTGTTTGAAAAAATCGGCCTGATGGTGGCACTATATGGGACAGATCCATGTGGATGAGATGAGTGTAGACATACTCTGTACCGATTTGAGTGATTTTAGGGCAAAATCTGTAGGAGCAGTGTCCAAAAATGTGTTGGAAAAAATCGGCCTGATGGTGGCACTATATGGGACAGATCCATGTTGATGACATGAGTGTAGACATACTGTGTAGCGAATTGCGTGATTTTAGGGCAAAATCTGTAGGAGTAGTGTCCAAAAATGTGTTTGAAAAAATCGGTCTGAAGGTGGCGCTAAATGGAACAGATCCATGTTGATGACATGAGTGTAGAGCAAGTATGTACCGATTTGCGTGATTTTAGGGCAGAATTTGTAGGAGCAGTGTCCAAAAATGTGTTTTAAAAAGTCGGCCTGAAGGTGGCGCTAAATGGGACAGATCCATGTTGAAGAGATGAGTGTAGACATACTGTGTATCGATTTGCGTGATTTTAGGGCAAAAATTGTAGGAGCAGTGTCCAAAAATGTGTTTTGCAAGAATCAGCCTCATGGTGGCGCTAGAAGAGGGGAATGTGAGAATGGGTTGAGGTTGTAGTTTGGCAGGCAAGGAGTGTGTGTGCAAATTTTGGCATGGATCGGGGCAACGGTTGCGGAGATATGAGCAGGGCAAAAGTGTGACGTGTGACGTGTGACAGACTGACTGACGGACAGCTGGTCGAGGTTTTGACAGTAACTGCGACCTGACGGTCGCACTTATTCATTTAATTTCCTTATTCATTTTTTTCAAATGTAATGTATTGTAGCCTATTTTCCTTTTTCATATTCTTCTCCTTTCCAAGTTGCGCCCCCTGGCAGCCCCCCCTGGTCTGCAGTCCCCACTTTGAAAACCACTGCCCTAGGGAACTTTCCTCTCCCCTGGAAGGGCACTCTATTATCACGTTGTCTTTCATGTTATCACATTTACTTGCACATTGAGCCACTATAGAGGGCTCAATGTTTTATCTACCATAGGGGCATCCAAGAGGGCATTTTTATTAAAATAGAATTTGGCCAAGCGTCTCTACTCTCGCACACACACATACTGTAGGTGCCGCTTGACACCGTAGTTATGGTTGCCACTCTGAGCATTCGGTCTATAACAATTGGCCGTGATGGGGGGAGGAATTCTGGACGGTGAAGATAATCTTTGTCGCTGCACACACACTCCTACATGGCACCTGTCAGCAGGGAATGTTGAATGTGAGGTGTAGGAGGCACTATTTCCTCCTCAGTGCCAGGTATAGTACAGGTAGGGTAAAACAGCAGTGGCCACACAGCAATGTGCAGGGAGGAATTAATTGGCATAACTAAATTGGGAGAAAAAAGGGGTAGAAATAGAAATAATTGGCTACCCTTCATTTCTTTTTTTTTTTAAAGAGGGCAATTTTAATGCACAGCAAAGCCTTTGTCAGCTACTTTTGAACTCTGACACACTTCACTAATAAGAGAGTTTATCAGTAAGAACAAGCTCCATGCAGGGAGAGATAACATTAGCTCCTAAGTAGCCCTGCCAGCACAAAATGTGTTTTCCTTTAAGGTGCAGTTGGATCATACTGAGGGTTTAAGATACTGTATCTCATTATAATAACATTATTTCATATCATATCATTGCTGTCTGCTATGGATACCATAAGACAGGCATCTTCAGAATCATATCAAATAAACATGCCATTAATTCCTCTTCCGTGTTAGACAACTGTTGCTATGAAGGTAACTGTCTGTCTTTAAATGTAATTCTATGGGTTGGATCAATTCCTACAAAAACGAATAGAATACACACATCACTTGGTTGAGGTGCTGGGTTGGAAAGTATCATGAAGAAAAAATAATAAACCGGCTTGTCTGCTCCAATTTAATTTTGACGTTTCGAGCCAGGTCGCTTCATCGGGTCAAACTCGATATGTGTGTAGTCCACCCACATAACCTCACCCACAGGTCACGTTATTAAGCTAGTCCACACAGTCTCTCACTTATCTCCCACAGCTTCTTGGCCTCGGCATCATCCCGGGCTCTACGAAAGACTTTTTGGGCTGCACAGTCACGGAAGTAGCGTCCACTGAGATGTTCGATACCCTCCTGGAGTGCACAGTGCAGGGTGGTCTGCGTACCCTGAATAAGGGTCTTGAAGAAAAGCATCATCATAGGCTTGATAACTATCATAGAAAATATGCTGGTGTCGTGGCGGCCAATGTCAGTCTTGATTGCACCTAGAAAGGAATGAGAGCCATGTTAATAACCAAAAGCAAGTAGGGTTTCTTGTGTGAGCTATACTGTAGCTTCCTCATCTAGTGAGTGGGCTGTTGTCAAGTGTTGTTATTCATGATGCCTGGTAGGTGCAGGACAGGTTTGATCATGGTCCTGACCTGATTCAATGGAACATGTGTGACGTTTGGGACTCGAGATGGGGGATTGAAATAACCTGACAAAATAGCAGAAGTAAGCCACTTACTACCTAGATAACACGAGAAGTTCCATCACATCCTGTGTATTTAAAACTGTTCTGGCCAAGTTGCCATGGACCTTATATCACAGGTCAGCGCTATCTGAGGGCCCCCAGTCTTTCAGCTGACCTATGGTATAAAGTCCATGATGAGACCTTTAGTCCACCTCAGTGAGGGCATGGAAAAATACATTTTATACAAAAGACAAGACATGATTCTCATTGCTTTCAGAGTGAAATCAATCAAACAGAAAAAGTAGCACAATATACTTTTTTGTACATGCCATTATTAACCGTTGAACATGTGTTGGGAATATAAATATACCATAAAAATGTTATATGTTGTCATATTACTAGTAGAATAAATATTTAATTGATAGAAGAATGTTGAATTGACCTGGGTGGAGGCTGTAGCAGGTGACCTCGGTGCCCTGCAGTTTGTTAGCCAACTCGTGGGTGAAGAGGAGATTGCACAGCTTGCTGTGGCAGTAGAGCTTAAATGTGGACGTCCAAGAAGTGCCTTCCTCGCCAAGAGCCTTGTGAGTGTTCAGATAAGTGAAATCAATCCTGCCAAAGTTGTGAGCATCAGACGCCACGTTGACCACCCGACTGGGACCACACTCCTTCAGCCGCTCCAGTAGCAGGTTGGTGAGCAGGAAGTGACCAATATGGTTGACACCCAACATCATCCCCAGGCTGTCCTCCGTTTTACCCTGCATGAAGATCCCTAGAGAACAGAGGAACCTCTTAGACCAGTCGTCAATTCTCAAACTAACTTTTTCAAGTCAAGGACATCCAAATTAATATTTGACAGGGAGCCTGCCTGAGACCTGATTTGTGTTGTTAAATTGCTACAAACATATTTTCAAGACATATGTTTTCAAGATGTTTAAAAATAGCTGATCTACCAAGCTGCTATTTTCAAATAGTCCATGTACATAAAGTGCTTGAACTTGATGCTATATTATTAACAAACTTGGCTGAGGACCTCCTGAGAACTTTTTACGTTTATGTTGATTGAAACATCACCTGCATTGTTGATTAGCAGGTCCAGTCTGGGCTCAGTCTTCAAGAAGGTTTCAGCAAAGGAGCGAACAGACTTCAAACTCCCCAGATCCAATTGCATGAACACCACATCATTGCTCCCACTTTCCTGCAGGAGACCATTATTCATTACAAAGTGGTACAGATTAAATAAACTAGATTAATGCAGCAAAGGCCCATCAGCTTTTCTGTCATTTTTTTGTCACCTTTTTTATGTCAGCGAGAGCAGCTTCAGCTCTCTGTTTGCTCCGACAGGCCAGAATGACCCTGGCCCCTCTCTTGGCCAGTTCTATGGCTGTAGTCTTCCCAATTCCAGTGTTGCTCCCTAATCAACAAACAATGCTTTACTCAGAAATGTCCACATCATTGATAAAGCAATAAAGCTTACGGACAGTCAACAGAGTGAATTATCATTCAGGATACATTAGTCAGTCGACACACCTTGTTCCAGAAACTGAAAAGAAAAGCAGCCAGGGTTAACTCACCAGTGACAATCACTGTTTTCCCATGGAGTTTTGTTTTGCTTTTGCATGTAGGCCCTTTGATCAGAGTATAGTAAAGGATCACATAAGCAACCAACAACAGCCCGGCAGCAAGTAAAAGTATCTCCATTTGGCTAAAAGCTACTGAATGACACTATTGTGCTCGCCCTGTAGACCCCAGGTAGTGAAAGAACTTAAGGCTACTTATCTGTTATTGCATAACGTTTTCCTCTTCTTTGCTGTTTTATGGCAGCTTGCTTTAGGGCCATTACTCCCACCTACTGGAATTTTGGTCTATCTGGAAAAGTTTATGTACTGTAAATGAGATTTGATCAACAACACAGATGGACCACAAATCATTAGCAGGTCAGAGACCCAAGGAAGGCTTAACTATTATAGATAAATCCCTCCATGTAAAATGTGAAAGATATGCCAAGGCATCCTTGCATTTTTTCTTTTATGGCATTCCTATGTGACAACAAAAACATTCATACAGTTCATACTGATGCACAAGGACAGTGTTTATGTAAGAAGAACAAGTCGATGAGGGAAGAATAGGAGCGTGGATGAGTTTCTGTTGAAAGGAACAACTTAAACTCACAGCTCGATACAGTAGGCCTGACAGTATGTTTGAAACATTGTATGTGTGTTTACACAATTGGCAACAGTATATGTTTTGACCATAACCATTATCTGATTGGTGAAAGTCCAGAGGACTTTTTTTTTGTGTCTGACTGTAGGCCTAACATGTGCTATTTACATTCAGGCAAATCAATCAATATTATATTGATCTATATAATGAATTATATACAATACTCTATTCTAGACATCAACACTAGTAGCAATAAAATACTACTAGATAGACAATACATATCTACAGTAAACAGTTGGGGGGCAGTGTACAAATAGTCTAACCATTAACCATAATTGTGTATGTCTTTAAATGTCTCTATGAATTGAAGTTCTTTGTAGGCCTATGTCTTTAAATGTCTCTGTGAATTGAAGTTCTCTGGACTTTTTTGGGTTATCCTTTTAGACCAAGTGTATAAAGTATTCAATCAACCAGTAACTTTGCAGAAGTTCAAAGTTGCTTATTGGTTCTCAAAGTGGGGTCTGGGGACCCCCAGGGGTCCTTGAGGGAGTTCCAGTTTTCCAGAGGGCCCCCAGCTAAGGAACCAAATGTACCCTTATGGGTCTGTATTGTAGTCTTCAAATGTAACCAAATGGACCCTTGTACACTCTCTGATTTAAATTAACATTGATTTTTTGAAGCGGTGAAAACCGCTTCCTATGAGTGGCTTTGTGTGTATCACGCCCATATATGGTCATTTTAGTCCAGAATGAACAGGCTTTTTCAAAAACAGAATGTCCGTTTAATTACCATATATGGTGATCTCAGTCCAGAATGAACAGGGTTTTTCAAAAACACAATGTATGTCACCTCATGTCCATATATGGTCACTCCAGGCCAGAATGAACAGGTTTTTCCTGTCCCGTACATGTGCAAAATATCAGTCTAGAATGAATAGGCTTTTTCAAAAAGCAAAATGTGTGTCCCATGTCCATATATGGTCATTTCAGTTCAGAATGAATAGGCTTTATCTGTCCTGTACGTCCAGAATATGTGTGCGGTGTCCCTCCCGGTCAGATGAAAGGATACTTTGAGGATTGGTCAAGCTTCACATGATAATTTGGCCTTCAGGTTTTATCTGTCTTGTACATGCAATAGGTCTCACCTATTGCAGCAATGACAAATAGCCGCATAAGAGCAAAAGTAAAGGCACAATAAGAATATACAGATGCTAACAGAATGGTAAAAATGAGCATTAAGGCAGACAAGAGTAAATACATTGAAAATCTAGCAGAAGAAGCAGAGGAAACAGCAAGAAACGGATAAATGAAACAGTTGTACGACACCACCAGAAGGATGTCGGGCAAATATAGTAGGCCACAAACGAGTTGAAAAATGTAGTAGGCCACAAAGATAACACGGCCAGATAAACAGACCTGGGAAACTGAAATAATTATAGAGGGATGCAGTTGACAAACAACTAAGAGACAGGATTTTTTTAAAAAAAACCTATTATACGGGCTGTCATACCGGCTCTCCAGACAATTCTATACTAAGATTCACCGCTTCACTTCGAACCGAGGTTTGATTTTTACAATATAAATTGGGGTATCAGAGATAGAATTAGAAATAGGCCTACCACCATTAAATGGGGTTCTGCTGGAGGTCCTTGAAATGAAAATGGTTGAGAATCACTGCTAGAGAGAGCTGTAAAGTCTTCTCATATATGGGGGTCCGCGGGCTAATAATTGTGTCAATTTGGGGAAACTTTGACGTGAAAAGGTTCGAGAAGCACTGGCTTTTAATAAGCAGACATGGTAACCCTGGCACCCCGCTCCACTGTCTTTTGTCCGCGTGATTCCTAAACCCACCAGGCTTGAGTTAAGACCCGCCTCGCGGAAACGCGAGGACTTCCAGTTCCAGGAGTGGCTGAAATCCCTGCCTGACACATGGAGGGTGGATAAACTTAAAGTCAGAGGCATGAAGACTTGTACTTGAGAAAAGCCTGCATTTGCTCAATGCACAACTATTAATTTCTCACTACAGTGCTCAAAATAAACTGTGCTGAAAAAAACTTGAAACTGACTTAATTGTACTGTGCTTAATAAAGGGAAAACTTTGTAACTTTGCTAAAGAGAAAAACTTACTGAGAAAGCTATTAATTTGTCACTACTGTGCTCAAAATAAAAACTCTCTGATTATCAGTCAAATTGTTATGGTTTGGATATGGCTTTGGGCCTATTATGCTGCGTGTATTATTGTAATGGATCAGTAGGTAGTAGGTACTTTGCACTTGCGCGAGCAGCACTAACGTTCATGGGCACTTTCATACTTAAGATTATCGAGAGGAGGCGGGTCTTAACTCAATCCTGGTGGGTTTAGGAATCACGCCTTTTGTCCACGAGTGATTTGCTCATAAAGTTCCGGTCCTTTTAGAAGCGTAGCGCACAAACATGGCGGACTACGATCTCACAACCAGGATCGCACATTTCTTGGACCGGCATTTGGTTTTTCCTCTTTTGGAGTTTCTCTCTGTGAAAGAGGTACCGTTTCTTTCAATGTTATGTTAGTCGATTTGACGATGCGTCGCTGGTTTTTCATCGTTATTATGGTCGCTGCTCAAGGCATTCTGCATTCATCTGTCACGCCATGTCTGTTGGCTAATGGCTAGGCTATGAGGATGAGGAACTCATGGCCACCCATATGGTGTAGTGTAAATCTTATCAATTTCCATCCATGTACAATAAACATAACCTAACTGGATCAAGACGTTCATAGCTTTATTTTTGACATTTGCATAGATCAGACTCGATAAAATGCATCTGTGTCTGAGATAGTCTTGATCCATCATCCAAGGCTAACGCTAACCCACTGACCCAAAGTCTATGGAAGCGGGGAACATAGAACCCGGGATGATGATCGCCCTTATGACAACATCCTGTGGTAGCAAAACAGTATATGAAGGAATTTAATTTAGGTAGCTTTTGTCTAAATGTAATGTCATTATATGATACAGGCTTGTGGTGGACAATTTTGTAAACGTCCCATTTTTGTCACGTACATGTGCGGACAGTAATGTTGCCAGAAACACAAAGAGATGGCTCTCATTTTGTTCCATGATCTTTACAGTCAAGAGTTATGGTGATCCTTGCATGTAAATAACCTCTAAAGAACCTAGTCAGTCTATTGGACTTATAATGTGCCATAGTCATAGTAAATCAGTGTCATACATTATTCTGAAGAAAAGGCCTGGAGACTGACATTCAGTAATTGGGTATTATGATCAAAATTGGAACATAATGGTTTCTAAAACAGAATAAGATTTTTTACCACAAGACCAAGTCTTTGCCACGGACACATTTGTCTGTGTAGTGTGTACAAACATATTGATGACCCTGCCCTGGTTAGTTTGCCCAAATGCTAATGTATTTATGGTGCACAAAAGGTGAATATTCTGTCTGTTTGTGTTATGCTATTACAGATCTACAATGAGCAGGAACTCCTTCAGGGGAAGCTGGAGCTCCTCAGCGAAACGAACATGGTGGATTTTGCCATGGACGTGTACAAACACCTGTACCCAGACAAGGAGATCCCGCACTGTAAGTAATCCATCTACTGGTATTTCTTTTCAAATGCCTTTGTGTTGCTCACTAATAATAGTACAACTGGAGTTTATATGGAAGAAAGATGTTACTTTGACTGGCAGGGCAGGCAAACATATATTAGCTGCCTGCCACCACAGACTACAGTCTGGAAATATTTGTGAGTTCTTGTTTTAATTTAACACCAAGCCTTGCCTCAAATAGACCGTAATAATGAATCATTGTGTATGTTAATATTTGGATTAAATTCGGTACCACCTAGATTTCCTTTTGAGGTATGTGTTCTTGCCATGCACTCTTTCATCATCGTCATTCATAACCTTTCACAACCTGCTGTTTCTCAAATGTTGGATCCAGGGACCACCAGGGGTCCAATTTTCTTTAATCTTTGGGACCCCATTCTACAATGTTAAATCCTCAGTACTTATTTAACTCTTGACTTGGAGTGTACACATGGAAACATTTGCTGCTATTTGTACACTCACGGAGTGACAGACGCATAAATGTCCTTTTGGACCACTGGTTTCCCCTGGACCAGATGATGCAAACCTGTGCTTGAACCTCTTTCAGCCCTGAAAGAGAAGAGGACCACTGTGGTTGCTCAGCTGAAGCAGCTCCAGTCAGAGACGGAGCCCATCGTTAAGATGTTTGAAGACCCAGAGACCACTCGACAGATGCAGTCCACAAGGTCAGACCAAAGACTGGTCAAGTTTAACTTATTGATCATGTATTGCAGTTGATCATCTGACAGTTCCCAATCCCCTTTTGACTTTGAGTTACTTCCATATGACACAAGCTGTCCAGATATGTGTGTGAGTGTACACACACACACACACACACACACACACACACACACACACACACACACACACACACACACACACACACACACACACAGTTTGTATTGTGCCATAACATTCATTACACATAAACATTTAGATCAAATTATTTGTTTTTTTCTTCTCAGAGATGGCAGGATGCTGTTTGACTATCTTTCCGAGAAACACAGCGTAAGTTCTGCAAAATGAAGCTACTCTATAGGATTTGAATACTAGCGTATGTGCATTGTTCAAAAACAACAAAATACTTATTTAGAGCCATTTTCATTGTTTTACTTGACAATAGCATTTGGTTGGCTGCTGTTGTTAATGTCCCACTGTGGTTGTATGTTATACTATACTATGATTTGTGTTCCATACTGTAGTTCCGCCAAGAGTACCTGGATACTCTCTACAGGTACGCCAAGTTCCAGTATGAGTGTGGTAACTACTCTGGTGCAGCGGAGTACCTCTACTTCTTCCGTGTGCTGGTAAGTTAAATCATAAATGTTAAAAAGGATACAGATAGGATATAAAGTAAACCTTATGGACTAAATATTTAATCTGCTTTTCAAAGGTTTTTATACTGTAATACTATTACAGTTGTCAGTATAATGTAGCTACAGTAAGCAAGATATTAGAATGTCTTGTTTTGATGAAGATTGACTTGGTTTGTTACTCTTACCTCAGGTTCCCTCAACAGACAGGAATGCCCTGAGCTCTTTATGGGGCAAACTAGCTTCTGAAATCCTGATGCAGAACTGGGAGGCAGCTATGGAGGACCTGACTCGCCTCAGGGAGACAATTGACAACAATGTAAACTAGTTTTCTGTACAAAATCCATCCATCCATCCATCCATCCATCCATCCATCTTCAACCACTTATCCGAAATTGGGTTGCGGGGGTAACAGTTCCGACTGAGACTTCCAGATTTCCTTATCCTGAGCAGTCAAATAATTAATAATTAATTGATCTGTAATGGGGATAGGACAATAATCGTCATTATCGTTTATCGTGATAAAAAAACACTCACAATAATCGTATCGTGGAGATTTAAATTTATTTTGAAATTATCATCCGTCAAGTGCTGGGATCAAATCACCTTTTATTTGCCAAGCTGCATATGCGGTACCATTTAAACCCTCTATAATTGGTCAAACGGATCTGGAAATAACATACTTTTTCACACTCTACCAAGTCTCTTTGCCAAAAAATAGCAGTATCTACAAGCTCACAAAGTGTCGCAACGCGGTGTGTTGTGAGCTTGTAAATCGCATTTTTATTTGTCATTATAATCGTGACATGAAATCCTTCTTTCCCCCTTGCAGTCGGTGAGCTCCCCCCTGCAGGCTCTCCAGCAGAGGACCTGGCTCATCCACTGGTCCCTGTTTGTCTTCTTCAATCACCCTAAAGGCAGAGACAACATCATCGAGCTCTTCCTCTACCAGCCGCAGTAAGTAGCATGTTAACCTTCTTCAATCACCCTAAAGGCAGAGACGACATCATCGAGCTCTTCCTCTACCAGCCGCAGTTAGTAGCATGTTAACCAGTAACACTATCTTATACTTTGGCTCTTCGAAAACAACCAATCTACAAAACGCATTGCAATGAAACACGTTTTGAGCTTGTAGATTGGCTATTTTTGGAACTACTCTTTTTATAATGACGTGTCCAAAACAGGGAGGCCACGGTTAATGTGATACATCTTATTTTGTTGCATGCAAGCTGTCACTTGATGCAGTGATGTGATATTTGTCACAAAGATTTATTGTGTTATTAAATGATATCACCCAGACCAGTTGAATTTGTGGACACTGTCATGCATCATTTTGAACACTGACCATAATAGTGAAAAAATATATGAAAAAAAGAAATCCCAAAACCATCATGGACATTCTTGTGTTAATTCTTTTGTTTAAAATTTCTTAGCCATCACATTCATCTGGAATTTACAACTTGCATGCAACGCTTCTTTGTGTGAAATCCTTTTCACTGTTCAGATGTTTTTTTCTTATTTTTTCTTTTGGTGTGAAGGCTGTTAGTAATGTAATAATGGCAATACATTCAATACATGGTTTTGTCTGCTCGCTAGGTACCTGAATGTCATCCAGACTATGTGCCCACATATTCTGCGCTACCTAACAACTGCAGTTATCACCAACAAAGATGTCCGCAAACGCAGGCAGGTGCTGAAGGACTTGGTTAAAGTCATTCAACAGGTAAGCTTAATAAATCAGATGGAACAATACCTTTCTTAAAGCTGCATTATGCGATGCTCTAATTAAAACGGTGAATGTGGAATGTCTCATGCATCACACATTGCCAGGGCCATCAAAGGTAATACGTCGCAGACCTGCCAACCCGTACGCATTTTGCGTACTAAGCACGCATTTTAAGGCTCTGTACGCAGGTACGATATTTCCCCTCATTGCTACGCAATTTCGGGGAATGGGCGCGGCCCGCGGCGTGGTATAACAACACATTCTGCAGCAGCAAACGAGGCAAAGATTTTTGCAACCTGCCGTGTAGTTCCTCCCAGGCACCACTTGAAAGGTGTGTGAATGGGGCGCATGGCGCTGGGGAGCACTAGAACAGAAGATATGCTCGTTTTTTTCGGCAGAAGAAGAATTGAACCGGATGCCATGCGTGTGTTTTGGTTTTCAGCGCGGTGCAGCATGTACACTTACGCTACAGTACTCATCATAGAGTTATAATAAGAAGCTACTCATCTCATCTCATAGCTATCGCCGCCCGGTTTGTACAACGGCGATATTAATACGATTAATTTATAAAGAAGATAAACGGAGAATGGCCGTGTTGTGCCATTCATCGGTGTCGCCCCTACAATGCTGCCGTGCAACGAGTAGTCTGACTAACAGGTAATATATTAAGATAACACTCAGCTAAGGTGAATTCACATGTCAGCAGCCACGATGGTGAGAATGAAATGGTTGTTATGGTGTTGTCGCTCCTCTCCGCGACGCGGTTAGGGTTTTAATCAAGTGAATCAATAATATTATACTATTAAACTGCGGTCGCCCCCGCGACAGCTTGTTGTGTATGAAGCCTGTGTTATACTTCGTCATACGACGGTGTTGCACGTGAGCGAAGTCGGGAAATGTCAAAACTTGTGACCAGGTACAATGAACTGTAGCATACATTGACCATGATTAGGCTTTAGAGTAAAGATCCAAACGAATGAAAATAAAATACTGGGCTCCCTGTTCCACTATCTCTAAATGAGTATGAATGGAGGAATTTAATAGGGGGACTATGTGTATTGTCAAAAACATTAAAGGTGAACAAGTTATTTATCACCTGTGAATATATGAAGACATTAATGGTTTGTTAACAATGAGTAGCCTGTATCCTCTATGAATGAATATACAGACTAGACGGTATTTGATCTATACACAATGTAGGCCTATATATCAATTAATGAATGCACTAGAAACCTACATGAGTTGAATACTTTCAACTTCATGCAAATCATGCACAGAAAGGTGGTTTTATTTAGGCTGCTCAATTAACAATGTTTAACAAAGACACAGGTAAATATTTAAAGGTAAATAGCCTACCTGACAATGTAAAGCTATTTTGCTATTTGAATAACATGATTATGTTGATGTATGTTCATTCATTAAGTCACTGGTGAGACTGTTTTGCTAGTCTATTGGGCTAATTGTTAACTAACTCTGAGCAAGTGCAGTTAGTATATTTTATTAAAGATTTGTCAACAATATTGCCAAAGCAACATTACTGTATTGCCTGGTAATACTAGCCTACCTTTTCTCCAGACCAAATGGCATTTTTATTTAAAAGGTTGTTCTAACATCTTGCCTCCTCCTATTAGTGTAAGTCAAGACATGCAATGTGCTACATTTCTGGTGTGAAATTTTGTTAACATAACTGTAAAGGTCCCACCCAAAAAGGTGCATGGAACCCCCCAAAATATACGCTGTTTTGTGCGGGAAAACAACAAAAATTCGGCGCCGCGCGGGCACTTCGTGCCCGCGCATGAGTACTCAAAAAAAATTCCCAGGGTTGGCAGGTCTGCGTCACGTGATTTTAGTCAGGTATGAATTACGAGTGTTTTATAACAGTGTCTAATTATTTTTTTCTTTTAAATGCTGCTTGCCTCTATTTCAAATTGCATAGCAGAATGATATCTAAAGAGCTGTTACTTTTGAATAGAAAGGTGTATTTCTAAAAGTGTTGGAAAGCATGTGTGCACCTTAAAGGTGCTTGAAGTGTGCATGCCCGTTTTAAAACCTGTACAAAAAGCCGGTCAGTAGCTTTATGAAGTTATTCGATGCATTTTATTCTTTTGTCTGCCTCCCACCCCAGGAGTCCTACACATACAAGGACCCGATCACAGAGTTTGTGGAGTGCCTCTACGTGAACTTTGACTTTGACAGTGCCCAGAAGAAACTGAGGGAGTGCGAGTCGGTAAGAATGTCCAGAACAACATTTTAAAAGGGGGTGGAGGTGACCTCCAAAAAGGATTTGTGTGTACTGTGTGCGCACGCGCCCGCCCCCGTGTGACCGTGCATCATGGCATTTGGGTGTAATACTCTCTATGAAAGTTGGTGGTCTTTGGTGGTGGGATTAGAGGTTAATATGAGCCATCCCTTAGCCACGCTGCTCTGATCTCTTATAAGCATTAAACCTAGCAAGCTATTCAGCCTCCGCAAATCCTTGTCTGCCCTGATTTGCTGGATTCAGTTTGATTTTCAAAGCCGAACAACTGTCAGATTTTGGTCTCTTTTAGAAACTCCTTGACAGCAGTTTTAGAGTTGCTGCAGTCGCTACATTGCCTACCTATCCGTTAGACTGACAGTTTTATTGATCACTGAGATGGCACTGACTTGGAGTGAAGTTGGTTCAATGTTAACTGTACAAAAAGAAAAAAGCTTTGATATAGATTATAGAATCTACCTTTGCCATATTTCTGTATTCTTAGCTGGGGAAGTATTGTGAAGCTTTTTTATATAACTGGTAGCTTGGCTCGCTACATTGTCCAACTTAAAGCTGCACTATCATGTAACTTTACTGTTCTACCCCAGATTTGTAAATTATATTGTATTAACATGCTCTACCATACAGATTGGACAAAATTAAAAATGTATTCTTAAAAAAAATGTGAAGTAGTGCCACATTAAGTACTGTAGCTTTCCCAACATGGATAGACTTATAAATAGATATATTTATTATCCCAAGGTGGGAAATCAGTTGCCCAGAGGCGGCACAGCAGTTAAGTTTACAAAGTTACAGGGAAGTATGAAAAGAAAAAAAATGGTAATCGCATGGCGCACTAAAACCTCTTACACAGAATGCACACCTACTCAGACGAGTGGCTGTGCCAGTGCTTTGTTTTCCAATCGAACCCAGTTCAATTCCTGGGTTTATTTTGTTGCATAAAAAAATTGATTGACCAATAAAAAATTGCCTTGGCTTGGACTCGGTGTCCAAAGTATTTAATGACGGTAGGTTGAAATTTCACTGCACAATGCACATACATGCTGAATGATTTTTGTTTTCTTCCTGTGTAGGTTCTTGTGAATGACTTCTTCCTGGTCGCTTGTCTTGAGGACTTTATTGAGAATGCTCGACTGTTTATCTTTGAGACCTTTTGTCGCATTCATCAATGCATCAGCATCAGGTAAAGCCTCTTGTAAAGACGTTTTCTCATCAAAACCAGTAATATCAGCTTTTCTATAATAACATACTGATGCAACTGTAACTTCATAAAGGGGAAAAAAGGGCAATCCAGAACTACATAGTTAATCATTTCGCATTAATTTGGAACGGTTTTCAAATTATAACTTAAATGTACAACTATAGACATTAATGCCCTCCCTACTTTTCAAGCACCATGGCGTTGAACTGTCAAAAACATTAGACACTTTGGTTCATCCCGAGGATATTTTGTTAAGCTCATGTCTCCTTCCTTCCTTTTCTTCCTCTCAGCATGCTGGCAGACAAGCTCAACATGACTCCCGAGGAGGCAGAGAGATGGATCGTCAACCTCATCCGCAACGCCAGACTAGACGCCAAGATTGACTCTAAACTGGTAAGACAGCATACAGAGACCACCTGTAGGGCTTTCTGGTTAAAACCCACTTAATCCAGTGCAGTGGGTTGCAAGTTGCAACCCCAGTGCTGTTGGTGTTCTATTCTGCCATGTTGGCATTGTAAGTCTACTCACTAGTCAGTGATCAAACTACTAGATTGAGAAGGACAAGTAAGGAAGGTGCATGCCTTGCAATCATACATTTCTAATATGTCAATTAAGTTGATCAGTCAGAATTACTTGCACACTCCAAATCTTTTTTCTTTTTTTTTCTTTTTTGAATTCAGACTGAAATCCATTTGTCGTGTGAAATTTGCCAATTTACTCAAATTAAACAATGGTTGTTTTTCTAATACATACAGTAGCCACGAAACCCACTCAACACTATAAAGACCATAGCTAGCACTGCAAAGTTGGATAGGACATAATCCTAGCAACAACATTAATTCCTACTTAACTAGCCAATAGTGTGCAATGCATGTATCAGTGTTTCATACTCTCTCTCTTTTGCCACATTGATAAACATGTCCATGTTGTCATCCCTCAGAGTCATGTGGTGATGGGCAACAATGCAGTGTCACCATACCAACAAGTGATCGAGAAGACGAAGAGTCTGTCTTTCCGTAGCCAGATGCTGGCTATGAACATTGAGAAGAAGATAGCCCACAGCAACAGGAATGAGGTAGGCTGGTCTGTGTACATCGTTGATGGAAACTGTCTCGTCCTTAAAGGGGCACTCCACCACATTTCAACCTATGTTCATATAATTGGTCCTCACTCAAAAATAGCTTTTCTCTTTTTTTTTTCTTTTTTTTTTCTCAAAGGAGGGCTGTGGGCAGGTCAGAAACCCATAGTCTTGTGACATCATCGATTGCCAATCCATCTTATAGAAACTGCAGGCTTTCTATTCCTGAAAAGTTGCAATTTTAAAGTGGAAGCCATTGTTCTCGCGATAATAAAAATCTTTTTTTTTTTTTCAAAAATATTGATTTTTTTTTTTTTTGGGGGAAAATGATGATGTCACAAGACGGTGGATTCTGAACTTCCCACAGCTCTCCTAGGAGACTTGGACCGAGTAGAAAAAAATTGTGATGTTTTATCATGAACATTAGTGAGGACCTATTATATGAAGACAGGTTGAAAAGTGGTGAACTACTCCTTTAAGCAAGACACTGAACCACAACTGCTCCCCAGTAGCTATCAATAAAGTGCTGCAGTTGCTTATTGCTCCTAATAAGGTTAATTAAATGTAGAGGATAAATTCCAGGTATGTGCAAATGTACTTGGCCAATATATCAACCATAACAACTAAAGGAGACTTATTTTTAGGTAAGAACTAATGTTGTCAGTAATGATAGTGATATTGACTTCCGCAGTTCAACATTAGCTATCAGATTTAAAAGTAGAAAATCCTCTCGTAAAATGTATCATTTTGTGAACTAAGGTATTCTTTTTACCAGCTGCTATTTACCTTTTTATCAGTTGGTTAGAATTGTATGAATGGACGATCTCTTTAACCCATTTAGGACACCCTTTCGGCAGATTATAAAAACGCCTTCTAAATCCTGACTTCAGCTTTCTGAAAAACCTGGCGTACATGGCAACAAGAAGGGGTTCCCGTCCTAAATGGGTTAACAGGGATATGCTATCTTTTTTCTTGTTCTTCAGTACAGTGGTTCTCAAGCTTCTCAAGCCACGACCCTCAAAATAATCATATTTGAACTGGGGACTATGGGGATGTCGGCGGTTAACCGGTTAGCCGACCATTAAGAAATAACCGGTCATGCTTAACGGTTTCACTGTTCATTTTCATAATAATATGATCGCATTTTCCTGGACCTGGATAGTGTGGTTAGGCTATGGGGATGTGATTTTGTTAAACAGACTCTGGGAGGCGCAAGAGAGTAAGTAGTCTTATGTCATGTCCAATGGAACAGTGAATGAGAGACAGCTGGTGTTAACTTGTTACGCAGTGGGGTCTGTGGACCGGGGAGGATGAGAAAACAAGCGTCGGAGTACTCAAAACAGAACACATTAGCTAACAGAGGTATTTAGGTCTGGGAGCTTTTCAAAAGGAAAGGAGTATAGACGACAGTATTTTTCTCAAATACAGCAGCGGTATGAGGCAACAGCGATGCTCAATCACAAGCCGCAAGTCGCGGAATGCGACACACTGTGAGCTTGTAGATCTGCCATTTTCATCTCGGAAGAGTTTTCTCTGCAGCGAGTCAACAGACTCATACACAACAAAACTCGTCGTCATGTTGATGGTTCTCAATAAAAATGCTCAGCCTAGAGCTCATTTGATAGAAAGGCACCGCCGCTGACCACTTGTTGAAACACGCAGATTACGATGCTTGTTGTTTATTGATGATTAAGCCTAGAACAATTTATTTTTATTGTTAAATGTGGCTTTTTTGTTTGTCTTTCAAAGGAGCATAACTAAATGTCTACCATTCGTCTACCAATGTTAATCTGTGTACTTACATACAATTTTGGGTTGAAAATTAAGCAAAATAATAATAATTAAAAACCGTTAATTAATCGGTTAATGCTGACGGCTAACCGGTGAATTACTGAATTAACCGTTAGTGACATCCCTACTGGGAACCCCCCCAGGCTCCCACAATGACGAGCACTAAGAGTTGAGGCATTTGCATTTTGTATAACACGGTTCTAGAGGCGTTGTGAGCATGTAGATCGGCTATTTTCACAATTTCTGACTCTAATATTTGACAATCAGGCCAATGTTTAATTTGTCATTTTAGAGGTATTAAAGTTCTCAAATTTCACTTTAGAAATGTGCAGATACCCTCTATATACACTTAAACGTTATGTTGGTTTGTTTACTGTTGAGTGAGAAAATAAGTTGATCATCTGGGGACCCCCTAAAATAATTTGGGAACCCCGCTAGGGGTTCTCAACCCACACGTTGAGAACCACTGCTTTAGTATATCAGTGATGTAGCAAATGTTTTCAAATGATCCTTATATATTGCTTTTCTTTTTGTCCATCTTATTTTTATGCCAGACACCAAACTGGGCTGCTCAAGCTGCTCAAGATACTGGCTTCTAAAGGACTTGTGGATGCTGTGGATGAATGGACATCAGTGACGTTTCACAATAAATTGATCCATCCCAATTCTTATTTAACCCCCAGTTTTTCTGAGTTTGCAAAAACATGGACCATGTGGTAAGATGGCACACATTCAGCGGATATAGTTTTATCACTGACTGATAATTCAGTAGCTAACAGTATGGTAACATGCCAAGAAAATGTCACTTAAGGATATTTTAAAATTAACTTGGTGTTATTGTGTACTCCCAAAACTCTTCTTTTGAATATTCCTCAAACTACTGGCAATGTGTCACTCCATGGTATTATATTACTATATAATTATATTGTATAACATTTGTATTAAAAAAACAATATCCCTCAGAACATCCAACCACAAACAGTATGTACAATAACAAATGGAAAATAAACTTCATATTTCTCCTCTTTACCTTTGGACAATGAATTTGAATATATATTCCAGTTCAGACCATTTTCCACTAGATGGCGTGCTTGATCCATTTTCTCTTCTTTTTCCAGCTATAGTGCCATGACCCAGCATTCCTTCCCAGTTCTCCCACTACTAAAGATTCTCCTGCCGAGCATAAATTTAAACATGGCAGTATCTGTGGTAAAAGCCACAGTGTAATGGTAGTGTATTACACAAATAAATGAAACTTAAACGTCATTTTGGTCCTGTGCTGGAGCCTGCTTTGGCTTGTGAGAGGCATGGATATAAATATATGGCATTTCTAGGCTGAATTTGGGAAATGGCATACTGCAGTTGTAGAAACCAAAATTCAATTATTGGGATGGTGACTCACAAGAGAGCTTATGCCTCAGCTACAGTTAATATGGGTTACTTCAGAACAGACAGCACATCATTGAGTTGTTTCTACTGACTGGCTACATAGCCTGGCGAACCCAGATGTTGTTTTTTTGTTTGTTTTTGTGTTTTAATGCTAACATAATATTTGATGCTTCGGGGACCACACCTTAGTTTGCAATATATTGACATGCACAGTATATTGTGAGTCAATATTTAACTTGTGAGTGAGTTGTGTGATGTGGAGTACTGGTGAAACAAGTCTTTAATGACTTGTTATTTACACACATACATACTGTACATACATACGTACATACATATACAGTACATTATTAAGAGAACAATGTCGTGGAATAAAATGCATGGTGAGCATTCATTTTAAACGGACAATGTTTTTCCGTCTGTCGCTCTCTAAAAAGGTGAAAGGTTGGCTTAAATAGTTGGCTTAAATAATAATAGCTTTAGCTTCTTCGACAATCATCCCTTTCAGACACACCCACACACCTCTCTCTCTGCACAAATGATGGTTGACAGCCAGGTATTCGAGCAGTGAGGAGAAAAGTGCCCCAGGTGCATTTCTGAGTTGCCCCCTTACCATTAGCACGCAGGATCCTGGAGGGTTGTGAGTGTGTGTGTGTGCATGTTATGTGTGTTTCTGAAGATCACCTGGGGAGTGGCCGACTGACTGTCGGAGATTCCAGGCTAGCCACTCCTCCGTAAGCAGTTTTTCCTTATGCACACACATACACAGTCAGAGCTCGCATGCTCACATGCATGCCATGCACACGCGCACAGAGCTGACGTGGGCTGAGGGCTGCTTCTGGAACAGCTGGTGCCCATCTGTGATTGCCGTTGCCTAGGCCTTCTCTTCCTGCTTTTACAAGCCACTGCCTTCCCCCGAGAGGAGAGAGACCGGCCCTGCAGAAACCCACCCAAACACGCAGGAGGTCTATTGGAACAGGCTGTCAGTCAGTCTTCAACTTCATCATGGATACCCTCATGGCCTGGGCCATTACCAACCCGGCTGTGGCCCGGCTTCTCTGGGTTCTGCTTCTGGTGGTGGCCACCCTCCTGGTCTGGGCCTTGTTCTTCTGCTGCTATACTCGGAACCAAAGCTCCTCATCCTCCTTGGAGAGGTACCTGGAAGGTAGGTGCATGGGCCCTCTGTACTGTACTATCTCCCCTATAGACGGCAGCAGAGGCCACCAATAGACTGGTACTACAAGACTGGCACAAGTAAACTGGAAAGCTCATGTCAATGTGGAGAAAAACTTGGTTCAACTGGGTTCCTGGGCGGTGCTTTAAGTGGAAACGTGTTTTCTTTTTTTCCTCATCCCGTAATTGTAAATTGTTAGGCTTTCCTTTCCAAGACGGCCCTTTTCCCACATTTTCCAGAAGCTGCTGTGACTTGGCATGGAAAACATTTTGTGGTTGGCCTTGGCTGATTGCTGCTTAAATATACATTTAACTATTTGAGGGTACAGTGTGTCTTTCATGCACAATGGCACATTAAAACAAGTCTATTTTCAAACTCTTGTTGTAAACTATCATTCATACCTACCCATGTCCATAAATGTTCAGAGAATGTACACTATTCTCTTATGTGTGGTTGTACCATATAGCCCACAATGAGATCCTAATGACATGTTTTATATTTTATGTGCAATGATGTCATGGTACAATATGTCTTCTCTTGCTAGTCGTTTGCAGTATCATAGTCAATACTGATAATGCAACTAAGTTGCTAATGTACAATGTGGCCCTGCACCCTCTTATTGGTTAGTCTTCAGAACCTTTTTTGATGCTAAATGGCAGGGGTCTTCAACAGGTTTATAGTTACTACAGAGGGGTTTCCAAATCTTTGCGTGATAGTAACCTTTTTTCTCTCATTAACCATTTCAACCCTAGCATCCCTATTCTGAGGGGAACGTTGACAAAAATAAGAGGTTAAGAGGTTTGGTGTAGTGGGAAAAAAGAGCAGACCAAGTACAGACTGAGCCAAAGGTCACGTTTACTAGTATTGAGGGTTTAAGTACAGTAGTTAAATGTCTGAAAATACACATTAACATGAATCCAACATAGGGCTATCAATAGAAAAAAAGTCAAACAAAAAAGATGAATTTACACAACAGTGATCTATATATATACATGGTTTAATCTGCAACACAATGAATGTGTACAATATATAGTCGGGGTCCCTGCAGCTTCATCTCCCAGCTAAGGGGTCCTTGGCCTGAAAAACATTTAAGCTATATTATATAATTTCCAAAGTCCACAAAAACAAAGTTGGCATAATAGTTATCAAGGTTTTAGCTATTGATTGGTTAAGATGCATTTTATAATTGATAATGGTGGGTGTCAAATGGATTGCTGTGCTGAAATAATTGGTTTGTTTCCACAGTTATGGTGAAGCATCCGAGGTCAAAAGCTTCAAGTCGGGTAAGTACTTCAATATATTAGACATGGTTCTGTTACGGGATATGAGGAAAACTGTCAATATACTCTATGCCACGTGTTAACTTCTCGCCCTGGGAACACAGTGAGGATGCATAATATAGAATAATGCAGACTCAACGATTGTTGGGCCTCCCTGCAATTCCTCTTTTGGACTTCAGGAGGCACTGCTGGCACAGTAAATGTTCTCATCAAATCTTAACAGTGTGCTATGAAACGGGTCCAGGTGTGCCTTGGGATTTTGTATCGACCACACATTATTGATATATATAAAACTATACACAAATATATACAGTATATATGTTACTAGAAATGCATCCTTGAAGTTTAATTTAATTTAAACCTAATTTGTGAATTTAATTAATCTCACAACAGTGTCGATTGTCAAAAGTAGCCTACATTATTTTAAGATTGATTTATTTCGACTTTTCTCAATTGAAAATGAGTTAAGCTTAATTTAGGATTTAGACTGGTAGTGTAATGGAGACTATTGTGACTATTGAGTTTTGGTTTATTCTCCATATTTGTTTATTAACAATCTATTGGCCTGCTAAATGTGTGTTGTGTGTAGTCGTGCATTGATTTAACATTAAGGTTTTTAAAACAACATGACACATTAAGCCTAAAATATTCTACCTGTATTTATGGAAAGCTATGAAGACCTTTAAACATGAGGCTGTGTTGATGTGGAACCATAAACGTAGAACAGGGGGACTGCTAGGAATTCTTTGCCTTCTGACAGGCTTTGACCCCCAGCCACTACTACCACCACCACGGCACCACACACACACACACACACACACACACACACACACACACACACACACACACACACACTGATACCTCTTTGATCCTGTGTCACCTCTCCTCTCGCAAAGCCCCCTTCCAACATCCAACCGTTGCATCTCTTCATATGAAGTTGTTTATTTCCACACAATCCACACCTATAGTATAGTCTGTATAGCAGAGCCTCCCAGCTGACATCTGTACCAATACTAACTACACTACACTACTGTAGTGTACATGTGAGCTCATTTTGGACTATAAAGTGAAAATAATAGGCTCTGAGAATGTATTTTGGCACAGCGAATGGACAGCCACCGTTGTCGTGTGTGTGTGTGTGTGTGTGTGTGTGTGTGTGTGTGTGTGTGTGTGTGTGTGTGTGTGTGTGTGTGTGTGTGTGTGTGTGTGTGTGTGTGTGTGTGTGTGTGTGTGTGTGTGTGTGTGTGTGTGTGTGTGTGTGTGTGTGTGTGTGTGTGTGTGTGTGTGTGTGTGTGTGTGTGTGTGTGTGTGTGTGTGTGTGTGTGTGTGTGTGTGTGTGTGTGTGTGTGTGTGTGTGTGTGTGAGTGAGTGAGTGATAAGTTCAAGAGGTTCTTTGAGTTGGCCCCTATTTTGGCCATGAGCGGGAGCCTCTGTTTGTGAGGTGGTAATGGACCAACAATGGTTCATTTTCTCCTACTATACTGCACCAAGTGGGCGTACAGAGGGGTTTTTCTTCTTCTCCTCACTATGGAGAATAGCGCTCCGCTCAGACATGCCTGCCTTGCTAACATAGCGACCATCAGTTCTTGGCGCCTCAACCCCTGCTTTGAAACCGGCTTTTGTGAGCACCAACACATGATGGCTGCTGATGGAGAGCTGGACTTCTCACTGCTGCACTGAAGAGCTCTATGGCTAATGTCAATAACCACCAGAAGCTGGGCAGGAATGGGTAGAGATAGAGAGGGCCGTCTGGGAACCAGAAGATCCCCCAGTCCGCCCAGTCTGTTTGTCAAAGTGTCCAGTAGCAAGATGCTTAACCCCTAACTTCTGGCTAGTGCCTGGGGATAATGCTCCTAATATATATGGATAGATTGCTTTCTTTACATATACCTTTATTGCTATGTGTTGATGATTTCTTATTATTCGTATTATATGTCTAAATGTCTTGATGAATTGAATACCTCAGAGCAAATTGGCTGCTGAAACCGTTAATAAAACAAATCTAGTATTTATTACATTTTAAAAATACATTATTTAAATAATATAATACAGAAATCTGAAAATAGCATATTTTCTAAAATACTGAAAGCTAAGTTGCATGTGACATATGCATGTGACATGTTGTGAAAGTAAAGTAAGCTTCTTTTTTATATCTAAAATACTGAAAGCTAAGTTGCATGTGACATGCATGTGACATGTTGTGAAAGTAAAGTAAGCTTCTTTTTTATATTTTTTGGGGCCTTTTCTGCCTATTTTATTTAAGATAGACAGGGAACAGGGAGAGAGAGAAGGGGAGAGACATGCAGCAAAGGTTATTGGGAGTGGGACTCAAACTCACAACTCGCTGCAGGCTGCACAGAGCCTTTATGTGGTATGCACCTGGACCACAAGGCTAGCAGGAACCCCAAAAGTAAAGTAAGCTTTGACGAGCCATGTTGCCCATAGGATAGGAGCCTATCTCCTGTTTCTTTTAGCGTGGAGATCCAACTCTGACCTCCCAGTCTGAGGCCAAATACTAACAGTCAAAGCACAATGCCACTGATGATGTGAGCTTTTGGGTTATTGCAATTTTACCTATTTTCACTGTTTTTGACACCATTGTACAACAAGAATAAAACGGGGCATAAGTGATTAATCAATTTAGTTGATCGTAGAAAAAAAGATTCCAATTTTTTCTAAAAAGTAGATTTTTAATTATGGTAATTTGGGTTCAGTGTAAAGGTAGTTAAAGTGATGCTACTACACACCATTGAGCTGAAGGCCCATTATCCTGTAGTAAAGAATGATCTGCCCAGTGGAAATTGATGGATGCTCTTGCACATACCTGCTTCATACTAATACATAGCTCTGGATAAAGAGGGCGGATCCGTGGTTGAACGCTGCTGGGGCACAAGCTGAGGCGTCATGAACCTCAGCAGGGCCGCCTGAGAGAGGGTGTCTGATGTTCGAAAGGCCCGAAACACTCAATGATCTCAGGTCCATCAATGATGATGTGCCCCAGCTAAGCATCAGAAGATGTTTCACTACAACATTTAGTAAAATGTGTGAGGTACTGGCCAGTGTTATTGGCCAGTAAGCAGCTCCACGGGAGCAAATGGGAGGTTTACTGTCTCTCCCCTAAAGGCCATCTCAATCGTAGACTAGTTATTGAGGGTAAATTATCATCAGTAGTCTATTGTATTTGTGTACATTTTACATTCATGTCTTTTCTTGTACAAAATAAAAAAGATTTGATGAAAAAAACATCAGTAGTGCGCCGTGACCCGTTGTGGACAAATGTGACTCTGAACAGTAGTTCAGAGGCAAGTACAGCAATGAATGCCTGCTGATTCTGAACTTCTGAAATCCATGACCTTAGTTACATTCCTATCTGCTGTAGTGTACGTGGTATGAAATGTGAATGACTTCATTAGTATTTCAAGTTTTTCTTTTTTTCTTTCATGATTGAGTGAATGACGGCATTGTTATTCGATCATAATGAAAGCATACAGACTGCATGAGTTGGAGCTTGTATATGATTTCTCATAGCATATAATCCTGCATTCCAATATTGTGTTGTCCTATCTAGCTGTGTTAATTGCTGATTTTGTGAGTTGCAATTACTGCATGATATATCACAACTAATATAGATATACTCTGAATAAGTATGTTATCTATCCTTTTTATAATGGCTTTCAGTATCTCTAAATCAGTGGATCCAGTGAGTTTTGTAAACACATGCATTCACAAATGCTGTTTTTTTTCTTTTGTTTGTTTTTTCCTGCAGTGAACATATTATCCAAGGACAACATGAGTTACCCACTATCCTAAGAATAACAATTAAATTGCATCACTGATGTGTTTAAAAGTGACATCTTTCAAGTCACAGGACTGTCATTTTGTGACCAATCTCTTCATTTGACATTGTGGCATTACTCCACTTCAGGGAAATTCAATCCCGCGAAATAGTGGGAAAACAAACCCCTATTTGTATACCTGACAGTGCTAATCACAATCAATGGCCTCTGAATAAGGAAGTCTTTGTCCTGCCCTGACATAGCTTGCCAGATATTTAATGGAGTGATTTTGAGTGGAGAGCTCTCTAATTAGAAACAAATTTCATTTGAAAATGAACCATACAGTGAAACAATGTGAGCAGACTCACAATGCATACAGTAGCATCCATGTTTTCTGCTTGCATGGATAACTGAGATAAAAACATATCCCTACTGTTGATTTAAACATTTTATGACTTGAGTCAAAAAGCAGAAGAATTCCCCTTCCATCCCCCTCAGCAAATTGAACCCTGTATAAAGCTCACAGAATACTTGCATAATTCCCGGTGGATGGCCCCCACTGATATTTCATGAATGCAAAATCCAATCAAACCCAAATTGGAATCGCATGTTGAAGGGGCCTCTATAGAGCGCACCTCCAAAACCGCTCATATATGGGGCATCAACACAAACATGAACAGTTGCATCATCTGTTGTACACACTCTCTGTCCCCTACAGCTTCCTTGATGCTGTCTTTTTTCAGTTTTATAACGTGTGAATGTTGTATATAAATAATGATTTAGAGTGAACAATGTGAAACGCATATCATTTCAGAAAAAGAGAAAGCCAAAGGACAAGCAAGTAGCGTCTGTCCAGTTGGATGATGGTGATGACACACCAGAGCAGGACGCATCCTGTCCTGCAGTGAGGAGAAGGAGAAGACGTGGACATAAAGCTGGGACCGAAACTATGACAGTAGAAGATGCACAACAGGTGAGAAATGTTTCTCCATGTGTCACAAAGTTTGCTATAGTGTATGCACCATTTCTTTAATAAAGTGTGCTTTATCCTTCACTTTCTGGAACCTTTTCTCCACTTTGGGTCAGCAAGTGAGATGATGCTTGTGTGATCACTGTGCTTGGATTCTTGAAGCATTATGGAAGATTATTATTATTTCATTTATCAGCAAAGTTTGGCTTTTTTTTTTACATCACTGTCAAATTCATGTCATAATAGGCAAACTTTGCCAAAAATAGCAGATGTGCAAGCTTACAACTTGTTTCACAACGTGTTGCCTTTGGTGAAGAGATTGATTTGGTGTAGAGGGGGAAAAAGGAAGGGACCAAGTATAGACCTGTCAATGATAAGTTAATACCCAGGAGCTATCCTAAAACAGGTGCTCTTAAACTGCTGGTCACTGTGGGAGATTATCATTTGTTTTACAATTAATGGCCTTCAGGTAAAAATCAGGTCAAACGAGGATGCACGGACGGACGCACGGACACACGGACGGACGGACGGACGGACGGACGGACGGACGGACGGAGGGGAAAACATACTCTCCCCCAAGCCTTCGGCTGGTGGAGACAAAAAGTTGCTAATTAACTTGGTGGGGGAAACAAAACAAAGATGGGGGGAAAAGGGGCTCTACCTGATTCTCAATTGGATAGACCAAAGTGGGGTCCAGGGACCTTCTGGTTACCTTTGAGGTGATTCCAAATGGACCCTACAGGTCTGTATTTAACTCTGGGAGGATGTGCTTGACATTCAAATGTTTGAGAACCACCGGGACATACGGTAGACCAAAAAGTAGGGTCTGAGAGTTTGAAGATGGTGTTGTCTGCAGCTGTCCAATATTTCATGCTGCTGCACTTGGTTGAATTAATGAGGCTCTCAGCACAAGTTAACACACACACACACACACACACACACACACACACACACACACACACACAGTCAATAATTGCTCGACCCTTAAAGGAGTAGTTCACCCCCAAAATGACTTTTTTTCTATTGATTACTCATGCCATGGAGAGTAGAGTTCAATAATATTTTTTGTTTTTTGTCACATTCCTAAGACAAAAATGTTATTCGACTAAATTTGCCCCCATTGATTCCGGATGGTGCATCCGGAACGAATGGGGGTACATTTATTGTTATCACATTTTTGTCTTAGGAATGCGACAAAACACAAACAATATTATTGAACTCTACTCTCCATGGCATGAGTAATCAATAGAAAAAAAGTCATTTTGGGGGTGAACTACTCCTTTAATGAAATAGGCTACTTGTGGCCAACGTGCTAGGCCAACAAAATGCTTCTTGTAGCCCATTTGATTGTGATGCAGTCAAAGTGACCCAAAATATGTTTTAAATAATACAGAGGTATTTGTCATGTTACTGCAGAATCATTAATTTCACACGATATTCGAGATTAATAACATTTGCCACAACAGACCAGTGAGACCACCTGTTTGACCATAATGTAGCCTATTCTTCTGTGCTCGTACCGTGGCCAGGTGTGAATCAATTTCGACAGTAGCCTATGCGGGACCAGCACGCTGCAAATTTAATTATAGGCTACTGCTACAGTATTCTGCACCTGTAGGGTTAAAGAAGCGCACAGGAACCATGTGATATCAGATCTCTCATCTCATCTCATCTCATATTTAATCCAATGCGACTCGTCTGTCGTAGTCATTCAGCAACTAACTAAACTGTGCCGTTGTAAAAGGTTGGCACTTAATTGGCACTGCAGGCAAGACCAGCAGCAGCAGCAGCAGCAGCAGCACCGCCGGTACTGTTTACATTGGGATGCGGATTGTTATAGCATAGCTCATCACGGTCGTCTTGCCTACATCAGGGGAGAACAGACTCGCCTTTGCAGCATCGGCAGGCTTTGCCTCTGAAGTTTCACCAAAATCAGCGTGGGACAAGTCTGCCGAGCGACGACCTCGATGCAAGTCAAGGAATATCCGCTTGTTTAAACGGGAAGATAACTGCGGCGAGAAAAATATTACTCATGGATTTTGGCGTAAGTAGGGGAATGTATTGCCTAGGCTTCTTACTCTTTGCCGCATCATAGATGCAGAATCAGAGGATGTTGTGTCTCAAACAGATAAGCATTAATATGGGTTTCTTTGGGACGTTAGGGTTATTTTATTGGGTCATCATACCGCACTACCATAAATCCACCTGTCAAACGGCAGGTGGGGCACCTGCTTTTCACACATCGTTGCAGCGCGTTGCAAAACATGCTATTATTAATATATTATTTATGATAATTTAAAAACAAGTCTCTGTGATTTTAGTGACCATCAAGGTTATAACTGTGTGGTTAGTGTTTTTCAACAAAAGTTATCTTGAAAAAAGGTGGGCTATTATAGGCCTACCCACTTGACAGCTGATCTAGCACACAGCTGAGCTGATGAACAACGGATAGACGTGATCGTAGAACTTAAGCCAGTCACTTGTCACCTGAAGTGAGGTTCTTTGGACCAGAAACCTCTGTCAGCTGTCTGTGTGACTGCAGCAACGTCAAGACTCCATTCAAACCAGCACTTAGTAACTTTTCTTAGGAGATGGGAGCTATAACTTCAGTGCTTTCCAGGGTTGCTTAGTAACAGTGTCAACCTTGATGCTTTCAACTTGCTTGGATGCAGTACACACACAAGAAAACAATGGTACCCTGAATAGCACTTGGTTGCATAATAGAGATGTGATTTGGAAACTGATGTGGTATGTGTATAGTTGTGTTTTACATCACATTCTCAAGTGAGCTGTCACTTTAGTCACTGCATATATTGCACTTTGCTGAGTAAGACTGGATGCCTTTGACCTATACTGTGTGTAGCCTATAGTCAGTCTGCTACGTATGTATGTTCTGCAGTATATGGTAATAGGCTAATTCTAATGTTTAATTCACGAGTTGGCTCACAGAGTTGTGTAATGTAATTTCCATTCACTGCCTTACTGACTGCAGGCAACTGTACAGTAGGCCTATGTGTTATTGAACACAGAGGATGCATATAGCTCATAGTAGTAATGCCTTGTGGCAGTCTTGGCATATGCCTACTTTATGTCCAATTTTGACTTATCCAAATGTGAAGTATACGCCTCGGCTATTTGATAACCCAATAAGTACTAATTTGATTTTCTTAAAGTTTCACCTGCATTTGCCCCCTGTACAAAAACATAGTCATGCTATCTTTTTTTGAAGAGCAGAAAGGCTGATAAAACTGAATTCCAGCTATAACTGTGAGCCCAGAGAAGGGAGAAACGGCAGTTGTAGTTGCTGACTAGTGCAGATTGCAGAATACTCTTGCCTGTCTGTGGCTGAGATAATGGAGCTCAGAAGCACAGGTTTGCATTTCAATAGGTCAGTAAACCACTACAACAGTGTATTTCTGTATACTGTTACTCTATTATTATTATTACTCTAGCAATGATATAGATCAGTGGTTCTCAGCCTGTGGGTCGGGACCCCCAGGAGGGTCCCCACATTATTTTGGGGGGTCCCCAGATGATTAGCTTAATGTGCAACATTGTTTTCTCACTCAAAAGTAAGCAAATCAACATACAGTTTAAGTGTATATAGAGGGTATATGCACATTTCTAAAGTGACAATCTAAGGACTTTTTAATACCTTTAAAATAACAAATTAAACATTGCCCAAATTATTATATTAGAGGCAGAAATTGTGAAAACAGCCAATCTACATGCTCACAACGCCCGTTGTGAGCATGTAGATCAGCTATGTAATGCCTCAACTCTTAGTGCTTGTCAGGGTGGTGGGGCATCCCCAAGTAAAATATGATTATTTTGGGGGTCTCGGCCTGAAAAGGTTGAGAACCACTGATATAGATGAGTTAAACCTGTATTGATCCCCAGTGGGAAATCCAGGTGTCATAGCAGCAACAGCAGTGAGAATGAAACAAAGGAGAGAGTCAAGAACAAAACCAAGATTAATAAAAAATAAAATAAAGTACTGAGCTAAACCTAAACCTGCTCAGTTGTGAAGTCATGCAATGCTGTGTGATCTGATGCCACATCATGACACAGACAACATTTCCTAACACTGGGCTGTTGCACATGTTGAAGGACCTGAACCTCCCCAGGAAGAATAGCTTGCACTGACTCTTCCTGTAGAGCCACAGTGTTGTCTCTCCAGTTCAGTTTATTGTTCATGTACTCCTGGGAAGTGTATGTGTCCTCCATCTCCCCCTCTTGGTGTTGACGAGAGTTGGAGGCCTTAAAGGGGTCATGACAAAAAAAAAAAAAAAAAATTGTGTGTGTGTTTTTTTTTTTTTTTTTTTTTCATGTTTCCTGACCCCAATTACACCCCCCAAAAAATTATCAATCAACATTCAGTGGTTTTTCTGGGGACGGTACCCATGTTCCCCAGGTTCTATGTTCCCCATTTACCCACACAAAAAAGGTTCTATGTTCCCCACTTACCCAAAAAAGGTCCTATGTTCCCCACTTACCCCCACAAAAAAAGGTTCTATGTTCCCCGCTCAACTTAAAAAAGGTTCTATGTTCCCCACTCATCCAAAAATGCAGGAAACATTCATTTCTAATTATTAATAAGTCAAAACACACAATAATGGGGAGAAAATATGAATACTAGTGGGACAGGGGGCACTAGGGACATCTGGACACCATACTTTTGTTATGACTGGGCATCTGGACGAGTGGGCACCTGAGAGTTATGTCTGGACATCTGGGCAATAAGGACGCGTGGGCATTTGGACGAGTGAGCACCTAGACGAGTGGGCACTTAGGGGTGGAGACATCTGGGCAACTGGGCACCTAAATTAGTATTGGACACATGTTCTTAGTGCCCAGATGTCCCACACTTTTTTGCATTTGAGTTGAGTTTTTCTTTTTTTGGGGGGGGGGGGGAGAGCCGGGAGACATAGATCCTTTTTTGAGCGGGGAACATAGAACCTTTTTGTGGGGAGGGTGGGTGAGGAACATAGAACCTGGGGACCATAGAACCTTTTTTGGGGGGAAGTGGGGAACATAGAACCTGGGGAACATAGAACCTGGGGAACATAGGATGGACCCCGTTTTTCTGTCTGTAGTTTTTGGAATATACACTCAGAAAAGTGGGTTCCTTTGCCTCTGGACTAATGATGATCATCATCCAGGGGAGGAGGTGGTTGTAGGTGAGGGTGAGCGCAACAACTGAACTGGTAAATGGTGCATTGGAACAATACAAACACAGTGGAAAGTAACATCAAAGGTGATACAGCCTCCTATACAAACACATCCTCCCTGGATGATGATGCGTTAGTCCAGAGGAAAATGAACTCACTTTTCTGAGCCTTACTATTCAAAAAACTACAGATTACAGAAAAACCACTGAATGTTGAATATCTTTTTGATGTCATGACCCCTTTAACACCACTTGGTCTTTCTGATGTGGGGATGGAGGTGTTGTGCTCTCCATCTGGGCTTTCTTGTCCTTGTCCAACTGTGTAGGGGTGACAGCACCGTTACTTGATGGAGTGCCGCTGTAACTCAGCACCAGCACATCTGACAGGCCACTGCCCAGTAGTCTGTTGAGGTCTGTTAGTGAAGTTGTCTGTAATCCAAGGTCGTAGTCGTGGTCCTCCTGCCTGCATCACTGAAATCTTCTTAGCTAGTGATAGAGGCTTAATGGCGTTAGGCACTGGAGAAATCGAAGAACATGACTTAAGTGCTGCGCTCCTCTCGTGTAGGCTCTGTGGAACAAATAGATGATGTCATCACATTTTGATTCCTTCTTATCCCAACATGGTATTATAAATGACATTGACATTAAAGTAATTAATATAAGCATGTTAAATAAAACTAAGGAATAGAACATTTGTAAGACATTATTTAGACAATTTTAGCTGCTATACATTTTGTATGCTAGGCTTGGCTTTAGTTACATCCTATCCAGTCTGTGAACTTCCTGATGTGCTCTACGCCCTCGCCCTGTTACCTCTGGGACCATGGTCCTGCCTGCTCTCATCCAATGGGAGAAGCTCTGTCGGGCTGGCCAGCCAGCGCCCCTGTAGAGAGCAGCCTGTGCTCTGGATGGTGACTCAGCTGAAAAGGAGGCTGGCAGTGTAGCAGTGCTGACTGTGTGCATCACACCTGCCCTGCTCCTCCCAGCAAGGCTCTAAAAGAGACAGTACTGTGTTTGGTTTTAGAGACAAATGTCCTCATTCTCTGGACACTTTAGTGAGGAGGTCCAAATGTAGATACTCAATTAATGTATATATTAATGAATATGTATAAAATATACATATAATGATGTGTTCTTTGCCAGACAAACTGTGTTTTTGGTTTGTACAGTACATTGAACATTGGAATTCCAACTTTAGTGAACCTTAAAGTTCTATTCTATCCCACCGAGCATTTTTCAGGCTATTAGACATAAAACCGGGTTATAACTGGTCTAAAAGTGTTTTCTTTTTTACGACTAGACTTAGCTTAGACGTTGAAGCAACGTCATTTCAACGGCTATATATAGACCGTCTATATATAGCTGTTGAAATGACATTGTTTCAATGTCTAAGCTAACTAAGCCTAGGTCTAAACATTTTTCACTTTTATACCAGTTATAATCCAATTTTAGACGGACGTCTAATAGCCGACTATGGCTCGCGGGGATTTCTTGTATGTAAAGACTGTATAACTCCCACGTTTCTTCTCCCTCCGTCTCCAAGCAGACCATGGAGGAGTTGAAGGTCAAGAGGAGGACTCTGGTCAGAGCGGCCTCGGAGGAGAGCACCAGTGACCTCAGCTCCATCAGCTGCCCACCCTCCCTGGGAGACACGCTGCCCTGGAACCTGCCCAAGCACCACCGCATCAAACGCTCCAAGTCGGCCTCCGGAGACGTGCTGGACGCGGCAGAGCGGGCCGTCATTCGCATCGCAGGTAGGGATGGGACGATAATCGTTATTATCGTTTATCGCGGGAAAAAAACACTCACAATAATCGCATCGGAGAGATTTTCAATCTATCGTGAAATTATCCTCCGTCATGCACTGGGATCAATTCACCTTTTATTTGCTGAGCTGCATCCGGTACCATTTAAACCCTCTATAATTGGTAAAACGGACCTGGAAATAGTACTTAATACTAGTCTTTTTCCCACTCTCTACCAAATGTCTTTGTCAAAAAATAGCCGATCTGATCTGCAATTTCTTGGCAAATGTTCCCAGGATAAAGGATGTTGGGGATATTTTGATTATCTTGATAATATCATAAATCGCAATTTCTTTGGACACAATAATCATGACATGAAATGTTCATATCGTCCCATCCCTAATCGCACTGAGGATAGGGGGTTATTTAAGCAATTATTTAAGCAATAATACAATGAGAATTGGCATTAGAGGCCAAATGCCATAGGTCAGCACACCAGTGCCAATATCATGGGCTGTAGTGTGACCTTGGGTGTATTGTTTTGATAATAATGCCGCAGTTTCATTACTAATGTTTTGTGTTAGAAAGTAAAGAAAACTAAATACTTAGTTATTAACAGATGTTGGCTGCCATTTGCTATACTAGGTTACAGACAAGCTAAATATATTGGGAGATAATGGCACTCATTAGAATGCCCCTCAGCTAATCACACAGCATTAACTGGTATAATGAGATGAGAGCCCGTCCGGTGATCTGCAGTAATTATGTGAAGTGTAATTGCTTGTGATGCATCATAATAATAATGGCACATCTAGTAAAGCTACTGTTTCTCTAAGCTTCTAAAGCCAAACATATACTGTTTGTTGAGCACTCATAATACATTGTGCTGCAACGCGTTGTGAGCTTGTATGTATTTTCAATGCACGACACCGCACGCAACAAAGTATATCCAAGCCCTTAAGTGTCGTTATGTTCCTTCGATACCATTGGTGCTGACTGGGTCAGCCTGCCAGAGTGTAAATTTATCAATTTGGGAGAACTTGCCTTGTATAGCTAGCTATGCAGTAAATGTAACACTGAAACTGTAAAAATGGACCTGTAACAGTCAGGATTTGACAGCGTATATACATCTCCTGGTCATGCATTGATGCAGGCCTGAGGTGATCCATCTGGCTGTCTCAGCACTTACTGTGGTGTAGAGTCTGGACCACAAGCAGTATCATCAGCCTCTTTATCCCCCCTCCCATCTTGTGCCTCTCCGATATTGATTTGACGGGGTGGGGTCCTGAGATACTGCTGCAGTATCATGTGAGTGGGCTATTGTCCAGTTGTCCACTCAACACTGGGATTTGATTACAGTTTTGGATACACTGTATAGTTGCTGGAAAATATTTATTGGACAATGTTTTGGGTACAATATTCTGCATTAATTAGCTATTGGCCATATGGCTCAATGTGCAGTGAGATGAGGAGACACAGTATGTGAATAACAGCACCTCATCCCAGTTATTATGGTCCATCCTCCATTATACAACAGGTAGTTCCGACAAAGTAATCTGATTGGATGAAATAGCTCGTTACCTGTGCGAATAATGAGCATTACCACACAGTTCTCATCAAACAAAGATATCAGCTGTGCTGGTCGCGAAAGAGCTGAAGCGCTCCCTCTACCAACACTATGCTAGCCGCTAGCAGTTTTCATGTGAAGTTAAGGGACATAGTACTGTAGCTAAATGTGGCATTCAAAATGTACAAATTTCTATTGAATATCTTAATTACAGTGAAATGAAGTTGATGTTTTTTTTTAAGGGGAACTGTTGTATAATCGCAATATTACACTTGAGGGTGTTGTTTATTATGTGATTATTGGAACTGTGCTGCCAACGGGCACTCACCCTTCGGGCCTTTGCCTGCGGCAGCGCAGGCATTCCAATAATCAGGATAACCAACACCCTCTCGTGTAATATTGCTTAATCATTGCACAGCTGACTAGAAACAGAACTTGAATTTGTCCCCTTGATTTTGTTCTTGTTCTAGTGTTTCTAAACACGACATGCCAGATTCCAGGTCAGAAAAGCTATTTTAGATAAGAATGACTGCTAATAATGGCTCTCTGGATTGCAGCCATCGTGAGTCTTGTTGCCATTCATCAGCTTTGTGCCAGGCATGCAAGGCCGTTGTTGCCGTTCCAAGTCACAACAACTGGAGACAGGCCATTTGTTATCAGGTTGCCGACAGCTTGGGAATCACACAGCACTGGCAATGAGTGTTAGGCAAGTTTATGCAGTTGCTTATTAACTCTGGATGGGTTCCCAAACAACTGAACTACATAGAGAAACTTCAGTTAATCAAGGATGTGATCAGGATTAAAAAATAAAAATAAAAAATGGACACAAAAACAGTTAAACCTTAATTTGTCATTAGAAATCTGTGGAAGTATTCCCAAAAATGTACATGATACATGATACTTTGAATACACAGTACGTGTGTATTAGCCAACATAACAGTTTTAGTGAGTGTATTGAATTATCCTCTTTTGTAGTTTGACAAATAGCTAAAATAGCCAATAGCCAGTAGAAGCTTGTCAGAAGGTCCTGGGTTCGATTCCCACTGGGGAAGGTTGGCAGAAGGAGTGCAGCACCCAGGATTACATTAGAGTCTAATGTAATCTCATGTCTAATGATTAGACAGTTAATTTAATGTCTCATGATTAGTAAGACGCCCTAAGGGTGAGAAACGTCCTCGCTGTAAGGGCGAGGACGCATACATAGGTGCGAGCACATGGGTGCGTTCGCGCATCCGCATGGGTGACAGCAGACTGCTGAGCAAGTGCTGGTGCTTTGGCATGGGATCAACTTTGACCAAAAAAATGTACAGACCTGGTTGGTTGTTTAAAGAGGTGGTGCCATAGCTTTGTACTTTTTCTGTTTTGTATATGTCTATGGAGTTAACAATAGATAGACCACCAGGTGTGCTTATTTGGGCAAATTTGCCTTCCCTGTGTATTTTTGGTTACTTCCTGAAAGCTGAAAGCCTCTGACTCAAAAGGCCCAACTGAAAAACACTGAGTTATATAATCATCCTCTACCCGTTTACAATACACCCAACACTGTGGGTGTGGTGTGGCTAACTTCAGCTGCATCACCACCCACCTGATAACCATGCATACTTAATGAACTGGTGGGTGTGGCCACATAAAAACCTAATTGTAACACTTTCTGTACACTTTTCATCTGATTGATTCTCCATTATGCTCTATTTAATGACATATTAGTAGCAGTTTTTTTTCTCATAGAAAAACATGGTACAGTGTGACTTGAACAGTGTTATGGATGGCTGACCGCGTGTGTGTGTGTGTGTGTGGGGGGGGGGGGGCTACCAGTGTATCATTAGTGAAATCTCGGCCAGAGATATCCCTGACTGGTATATTACCTCATCACCGAAACCCACAGAGAAAAGGAGGGGGTGTCATTAGATGCAAAAAGATAAGCTCATTGGCAACTGCATGCTTCCCTTATAATTGTACAGAAAACCCACCAGGCCAACTAAATTTCCCTTTTCTATGCCAAAAATAACTCCAAAACCATTCATTCGGAAAACAACAATAATTTGCACTTGGGCGCCATTGTTTTTGCGACCGTAGATCGCAAGTTTACTATGAAAACCAGCACAATGGGCACATCTTGTCCACGTATCTCTGGCTGTACGTCACGCCTGACCCTGTGGTTCTAGGGGTTTGTCTGTGGTTCTATGGGTTTGTCGATCTGACATCATGCTCTGATGTCACTCTGTCACTGCAGGGTTTCCTGCAGGAAAAAGTCTTGACCAGGGGGGAAGCATAGGCTCGCGCGAGCCGGAAAATTTTGCTTAATTAATTAATTAATTAGCTTAATTAAAATGCATTTCTTGATACATTTTTATTATATTAATTCTTATGTTTGCCCTCAAAATATTAAGTGAAGTTAAATAAGAGAGAGAAGTTGCTTATAACAAACAAATCAAAACATATTTCGATTTTTGATTAAATCAGTTATCATTTTTGCCCTCAAAATATGAATGAGTTGGTGTGAAAAAGGAAAATGCAACTACATTATGCTATCATTATTCACATTTATTCAACATTGTGTAGCAAAACCAGTTTAGCTACTTTGACCCTGTACATCTGCTATTTGAAAATAGCTGATCTACAAGCTCACAGCATTACACAGCTAAACCAAACGTTGGCGAGCTTGTTTATAGGCTACTTTACATTTAAGTACCAATCGTTCTTATTTTGTTTGAAGTCCACCGATAGGCTCTTATTTTGAAGCCTATGTATTGACCGGGGTAACAGGTTTACGTTGGTCTGACATGACGAACAATAACATAGCTACCTAGCTTGCTAGTGCTACTGTGTGCTGGTGATGAGTGATGAGTCATGACCAGTGATCGGACGCTATACTATCATCGTAGGGTTAGGTAACGTGGTATTGGCGCTGCTATGTTTAATCTTACACATTAAACCAACATAAATAGTAAAGCTTTTCACACGGAAGGCTTTATTGAGCACCCGCACAAAGTCCTGTGAAACTAACTCACGGAGTGGTGCGTGATTCTCATGCAGTAGCCTACACAAGTTCACAACACGTAACACATCCCTCCCGTGCTGGAGTTAAATACTTTTGCAAGTTTTTCTACGTGAGTCGCGGGTAACAGCCAGGATTTCCACCGCGGAGGTAAACTAAAGGCTCAGCCCTGAGCCGCTCAGGGCAGGGCGGCAGGCTGCATTGTGCCAGCCACTCTCTCCTCCTCCTCTCCTCCCCGGGAGGAGAAACATGCTCGCGGGCGCCGCCGCAGCACAGCGTCGTGTAGGCGAATGTGAAGTCCATCTACTGTATTAGTCCCAAATCGCAAAATGTACTATAGTGGTTTTAAAAGAAATCTACATCTCGTCCTTGCACCGTTAAAGCCCCTGTGAACATTTGTGACGGTGGGCTGCTCTGGACGTGTGTATGTGATGAAAACAAGCAGACACTGGTGACGTTTAGGGCTTTTCGCTATGCGTCTTGGCCGGGCGCTAAAGATTTCAGACCAGGCGCAGCGCCTGGCTTGTAAAGTGCTGCCGGAAACGCTGCACTGTGATGTCAGGGGAACCACTCTGTGTACCGATCCCGAACAAGTTCGGCTTCAATATACTTACCCTGAGCTGCTTGTAGAGACGTGGGTGGTCCTGGCTCGTCCTACGCTTTCCAACTAGCCATTCTACGTGGTCCGACGACTTTATGCCCTTATATGGAGATCGCTGATGTCATCACGAGTCACACTTGGAGATCCATGTCCCGATGTCATCAATATTAATTATTATTATTGGGAATGCCCATATTTGGTAATGCCCATATATGGGCATGTTCTGACATCACATTGTTGACTATCATGCAGGGGTCTCCATATATGGGTAACTGGTCCGATATACATCACTGGCCAGATGGCCAAGAATTGGCCCTTTAGGGCGAGGTCGCATGTCACTCTGAGAGTAATATACAGAGGGAACATAAATGCTACAGCAAATATAAATTGCTGGGCCATCCAACTCTGACTATGTGCCATTCTGCCATGACTGCTCAGAATAAAACTAAAAACATCAAACTTTTGCTATTCGCAAAGTCAAATAAATTATTTAGGCTTACTTTCAGTACTGGGCTTTTCTTAGATTAATCTGAAGCCTTATCAATTATTCATTTACATTTTCAGTCTGACTGAAATACCCTCAGTGTCTGGTTTAGCATGATACTATAAGGTACTGTATTCTAGGTCAAACTTATCATAATAATAGTATTAACCTGTTCAATGCAACCAGACACAACCAGATTGGATATATGGATATGGATTATATAAATTGGATTATATGGAAAAAACTGAAGGACATTTCATGAGTGCTCATGATATTTGTGGTCATGTGGAAATGAACCCGTTCTGGGGTTGGTAATACTGCTACTAGTACTATATATTCTTAAAAGAGATACATTTATGCAATATTCACAGTGAACACTAGAGGACAGTAGCCAAAGGTAAACTGCAGAGGGAGCTTGCTGTGCATAGCCTAGCTCAGCCTGACCATCCACCCATGTTAAAACAAGGAAGGGATGATACTGATAGATACTGCAGTTTGGTTAGTTAGCTGCATTAGTATAGGCTGGCCAAGCCAGGCTATGCTGTGCATGCCTTCCTTCCTGCAAAAAGCTTTGCATTCATTAACATCAGTATTTATGGGGCATTTTCTTTTTCTGTCACACAATTCCATCTATATATACACATGTATAACATTGGTAGAGGATGATTTTGATTCAGAATTAAACTTCCTAAATTACCATCCATTTTCTTTTTTTTTTCTTTTCTTTTTTTTTTATTATGGGGCATTTTCATCTGATAAAAAATAAATAAATAAATAAATAAATGTAACATTGTTATACATATTACAATTTCTAAATGTCTACTTTTTTTAATTCACTAAGTGTGGCCTATAGCAGCTCCTTGAAGTAAATCATTGGTCAGCCTGTGTTCAGTCTTTGAAACATAAACAAAATAAAATAAAAAACATTTCTCTAACCTTTTCTTCCTGGCATTCAAGTTGCCAGTAAGGTAGCTGCTCGATTGACAGTGCCGAGCTTGTAGTTCAAGTTACAGAACACGTCAGTGAACACAGCAGCAATCGATAAAGAGTGGAGGAGGTGGAAACCTTTCTCAAATGCCTCGTTTTATCCTTATTTCTTTATATGTTTTGTAAAGGAACACAGAGAAACCACTATGCCACAGCCAAAGCAGTGGGCATGTAGTTGCATGGGAGGAATGGGAGGCTTTACTGGCTGTCCAGTCAGGCCCCCGTGGCTGAGAGACATAGTCTACACCCAGACTGTGACTACTAGAGAGAGACAGAAAGAGAGAAGGATGAGAAAAGAGATGAGTTTTTGTGGCCATGTCACGTCCCCAAACACTTTTTATATTTATTTAATCTATTTGATTCATTGGTTCAGGCTACGTCGGAACACAATGTCCGATATGAGGACAGTTTTTTGCGCGACATCACGGTCAAAACGCTCGCTCACTGGCAGTGTGGATGAGCTGTTAGGGCATCTTACTTGTAATATGACTGACCTTCCTTTTATATCAAATGCAAACTCCAAATTAGACCTCTGCAGTGGTGCTATGCATGCTTTTATGACCTAGCATTTGTGCATGACCTTGACAAAATGAGACCATGACCCAGTTTTGAGTTGTAACTCACTGGTTGAGAAACTGTCTGTATGTAACACTCCCTCCTCCAAGTTCCACTGTGTCAACATTTCAAGTAGAAATGTTGAAATATCGAAATGTTCCACAGATGAACGATTTATTCACGGAAAGTTGGCAATTAGTTTCTGTATGCGGTTTGTTTCGTTCTGTGGAATTTATCCTCATTTTCCCGATTGCTTTGTTTAAACACCAAGGCCCCACAGTATGAGAAAGTGATAACACGCACATATGTCTACTCTGTAGCACTGAGATCTGTGAGTGGGTGATGTTATCTACAGTTGACGGACCAAACTGAAAATGTAAGTGTCTTTATACCTGGCTATTTTATGTGTCCAATACTGTTACATTGAGATTCAAGAAGAACATTCTCTGTTCTTAATTAATGCTAGGTGTGCATCTAAACAGATACATGTTGGCTTGATAGCTTCGGTGAACGCGACGCACGGTGAACGCGACACGTCGCAGCGTGTGTGTGTGATTGTGTGTGTGTCTCTGTCTGTGCCAGTGACTGCTTCCACACAGAACTGCGACCAGAAACATGTATCAACATTAACCCTTTCCTTTCTGAGCAAGGGTGTCTCAGCCGTGCCGTCTTTTACCGTACTGGGTCATTAAAACCGAAATAAATGATTTTTATCTGAAAATCGGCGATCGTCTAACCTTCCCTAGTCCATCGATAGCTCATGGCTGCTTTGACATGAAGCAGAAGTGACGTCAGTTCCATTCCTTCTTTAAGCTTCCTTGCTGTCGTCCGTTTACTGTTTATACACCAGTGCTTCTACTGCAGCAGTGCTGCGGGCTATGCGAGCGGAACTTTTTATTTCTACTCTTGAGTCACACGTGGATTATTTGAGGCGACATTTACGTGAACGGATCGCGCACGCGAAACGCACGGGGACCCGATGCGTCGGCCGAATCCCCCACTCTAAGCCAATGCAGATTGAGAATTTCACAGGGAACTGTGGTGAGTAAAACAACGGGGGATCGCGGTATGATAATGGGGGATGAAGACCACGTGATATAGTGCTGGATGTCTGGTAAAATGAATGCGGTTCAGATCATAATATAATAATAGAAATGTCACGGCTAATCTACCAACAACCATTCTATTTCGGCTGGCAAACTGTTAACAGCTTGGTGAAATCAGTGCGCGCGTGTGTGTGCCTGCCTCAGCCTGCCTGTGCGTGAACTTTGTTTGAATCGTTTCAACTGCTGCACGGATTGGATATTTGTTAGACCCACCCCCACCCCCCGCGCTCATTGGATCAGCCGCAGTTTTTGGCTGCTAAACTGCCGATTCATGTACTCAGCTCCAGACCAGAGAAACAGTCCACTCTGAGAGTGGGCGGGGTCTATGGTCTGGAACCAGGCAAATTACTTGTTACACTAGTGAGAAACAACCTGATTATAATACATAACTTGAAATCCAAAATAGATAATTAGCAACAAATCTGTTGCTAATCTACTGTTGTTTTAAATTGAATGACATGGAAGTTGGAACATGTATGACTTTTTGTCCTCGCCTTCCGAAATGAATTCCACGATACCTATATGCTTGTGTTGTGTGGCAAGCAATGCACAGACATTGCAAGAATACTTTATACACATTTCAACAGTAATTAGTGTCTCATGTTTGCAACGTGTTTTAGGACACTGGTTCTCAACATGGGGTCTTGGGCCCCTTTAGGGGTTGATGCGGTACCCATAGGGGTCAGTAACACAGATAATGTATTTTACCGGGTATATTGGATTCCAGAGATGACAATCCTATCAAATGGAGGTCCATGGACTCCATGCATATCAAACTGGTGGTCATGGTCATTGAAAAAGAAACAGTTGAGAACCAGTGTTGTAGGAGGTCTTTCAGTGTATTAAATAGAATCAACATGGAAACCTCCTTGTGGCTGGAAACTGAATAAAGTCTGTCAGGACATGGATCTCATTACATACAACGTTATAGGCATGTTTACATTCTTTTACACACATTGCATGTACAATATATACACATACACTCTACCTCCTCCCTGCCCATCTCCTTTAAATACATACACATAAACAAACACCCCCCCCGCACGCATATGCATGAATGCATGCAAGCATGTCTCGTTCCACACTGATCAATATCATTGCCCACACATGGGAGTATGAATAAAGTATTTTTCCAAGTGCACACTTTCAATTTCCTTTCTAAGTGGTTCATATTTGTAGACCATTTCCTCTGATATATTGACTATTTTCCTGTTGAAGATGACTCCCAGAACAGCCTTTCCAATCACAGCTTCCTTGCAGGAAGAACCCCTACTGTGCTACTATAGCTGTTCCCAATATGTCTTGGAATCACACTCATCGCAAATGTAGTTTATGAGTGTACAGCAGGGGTCTTCAATGTTTTCAGGCCAAGGACCCCTTAGCTGAGAGAGAGATAAAGCAGGGACCCCCACTGTCCCCCACTACGTATTCTATAAAATTGTGTTGCAGATTAAACATTTTCATAGATTTCTGAGACAGCTTAGACTTGTTTGACAGAAATGTCACCAGTGTAGGAGGTTGTTGGTTGTGTTGTGTATTTTTAGGCATTGAACGACTTGAACCGTCAATACTTGGTCTGCTTTTATTTTCACTATTCACCAAATTCCTGGCCCTCTCTATGGAGGCTGCCATTTTCTTTTACAGGGGGCGCTAGAGAGTTTTTCTCCCAAGTAAGGAAGTGACATGAAATTGTCTGTTGCCAGATTTTGCCAAAGAAATAAGCCCAACAGAAGCAACTACAGTAGGCTATACTACTTTACATTTACATTTGAAAATAGCAGATCAGCAAGCTCACAATGTGTCACATTGCGACACATTGTGAGCTTGTATATTTGCTATTAAAAAAATATTGAGGGGAGAAAAAAAAGAATATTTTTGAAACATTTCAACAACATAAATCTGTGTGGAGGTCCCTGGCACCACATATTTTCAGATGGGGGTCTGCGACTGTGGACAAATATGTTAATCTGGGGTCCTTGATGTTAAAAGATTTGGGAACCACTGGTTTAAAAAATATTAGAAAGTAAGCCCAATAAGCAACTATACAACTTTTTTAAAAGACACACATTGCTTATTATAAGCAGACATGGCAACCCAGGTACATTCAGAGCCCAGAGCCCAGAACGCCAACTACTGACACTTTAATGCAAGGACAACAGGAAACCAAATGATGTTTTTCAGGCCAGCTTTTTCAGCCTCCGCCTCTTTCAGGATATGAACTGGAAGCCAGGGGCGGGGCCAGGAATATGGTGAATACACCAAACGTCTTTGCCAAGAATAGCAGATCTACAATCTACAAGGCAAGAGGCGTTGTGCTGCAAGGCGTTGTTCCACGCAGAATAGGGATACTACATTAGGGCTCAAGTGGTTAGTGTAGAAAAGTTCTTTTTACACAAAGATTTGGAGGACCCCCTGTAGTAACTCTGAGGACCCCCTGTTGAAGACCCCTGGTGTACAGTATATTGCATCTCTTCACTATGGTCAGAAAGAAGTTGTGTCAAAGTCACCTACCTGTAATTGATTTCTAATGCTTAATGTATACTTACATTATACAAAAAGTATGCTCACAATGCATAGTAAGCATGTAGATTGGATATTTTTGGCATCCAATGACAATAAAATCAGGCTTTACTTTCCCACAGTTATGAAGTCAGCATAGGAAGTGAAACTGTAAGAAAAGAAAATAGATTCTGAAGTCCTTTCACCTTTTGTTTAGATATATTGGCAGCAGTCAGAGGTCAATTCCCTTTGCAATTCAATCATTTCAGGAAGCAAGTTTTCTTCGGCATTCAAAAGTCTTGTTTTCATAACAATGGTTATATGTCCAAATGTAACGGAACAAGTGCTTTCAAAGTCAACTGTTCCCAATCCTGATGGACAGGGTTGATGCTTTTGGATCAGCTAACATTCGTAAAGTGGAACACACACCGGACGCGGGCGGCTATGCAGCGTTGCGCTGCAGTATTGCGGTGCGTGAAGTGCCGGTCGGTAACACCAACTGGATGCGGCGCTCACTGCACCACAATACTGCGGCGCGACGCTGCGCAGTCGCCCGCATCCGGTGTGTGTTCCCCTTTATATAGCATTGACTGGAGTCCCCCAGGGGTCCATACTAGGACCCCTCCTTTTTTCTATTCATATTTTTGCTGAAAATAGGCCTTTTTGCTGTCACTGTTTATTTTCCTCTTAAGTTGAGAGGATGATAGTATTGTAGCCTAATACTGTGGTTTAAACCAGGAAGACTACAGAATGGGCTGTATGACTTATTGTTGACCCAGTGTTCTCTCAGCTTTAGAGGTGTGGTCTTCTGGCATCAAACTTTACAATCTGCCGTCATCCTGTTCTGGGAATAACACATGGTTTTGAAGAGTACCTTAAACTGTAGGCCTAAGCATAACTTCTATTATTGTTTTCTTTTAGGCTGCACATCAGGAGTCATGATGAAGCACTAAACCTGCCAGTTTTTCCCCCTTGTGTTAAGAACTCATATAACCTTCCATGCGGTCAGCTCAGTCATATGCTCTTTCTGGTGTGCACTGCAAAATCCTCAGTATTGATTCAACTCTGAAGGTTCCATTGTTGTACACTCTCTCAGAGTTAGGTTAACTGTGTAGCCATGTGTGCCTGTCTCTTGTTTTGGGGTGGAGCGGAGCTGTGTGTGTGTGTGTGTGTGTGTGTGTGTGTGTGTGTGTGTGTGTGTGTGTGTGTGTGTGTGTGTGTGTGTGTGTGTGTGTGTGTGTGTGTGTGTGTGTGTGTGTGTGTGTGTGTGTGTGTGTGTGTGTGTGTGTGTGTGTGTGTGTGTGTGTGTGTGTGTGTGTGTGTGTGCAGTGTGCACGCGGGGGGAGTTGGTGCCTCTGTCTCTCTCCTAATATCAGACTCTGTGGTCTGTGAGCCTCTGTGCCTTTAAGGAGGAGGGTTTGCCGCGTGTGTTGGTATTTCTCAAACAGAGAGGAGGGGTGCGTGGTGGTGGTGGTGGTGGTAGTGTTGGTGTGGTGGAGGTGGGTGGTGGTCCGGAACTAAATCTACTGGGCTTTAGAGGGAATACTCAGTCTGTAAGTGAGTGTGGGTCAGAGAGACAGACAGACAGAGTGAGACAGAAAGAAGGGACAGACAGAGAGACACACACACAGGCTGACGGACAGACAGACAGCAGGGCTGGGTGCTCTCAGAGCAGAAGGGCAGCAGTTAGAGTAAGTTGGGAAAAGCGTCTGCAGAAGAGTTAAAAGGAAGGACCCAGAGACAGAAGAGGTAGCCAGACGGTCAGGCCATCATGTCCATGTTTGACCCGGGCCAGCGGCTCCCAGAGGAGCAGGACTATGTGCAGGCGTACGAGAACGTCAGGGAGAAGTATAAAGGTAACTAACAGCACCACACCTGCACCATCACCACTACCACCTCCTCTTCCTCCTCATTCTCCTCTCTCTCTCTCTCTCTCTCTCTCTCTCTCTCTCTCTCTCTCTCTCTCTCTCTCTCTCTCTCTCTCTCTCTCACCACACCTCCACCACCACCACCACCTCCTCCTCCTCCTCTCTCAGTCTTCAATGGCTGAACTACTGGTAAATGGCATGTCAATGACAATCATATGTTTGAGAGGGAGCATTGTCCAGGTGTGTGTGTGTGTGTGTGTGTGTGTGTGTGTGTGTGTGTGTGTGTGTGTGTGTGTGTGTGTGTGTGTGTGTGTGTGTGTGTGTGTGTGTGTGTGTGTGTGTGTGTGTGTGTGTGTGTGTGTGTGTGTGTGTGTGTGTGAGAGAGAAAGAGAGAGAGAGAGAGAGAGTAATCTTGCAGGGCTAAGTGGGAAGTGTGTATACTGTATGTGTGTGGGGGTTCTAAGACCTGTCTGACTGTCCAACATTAATTGGTTCCATATTGATTTGCACAGATGTACTCTATTTCAGGAGGGAAGTCAGACAGGGAAACAGGACCCATGATGCTTCTGTAATGGAAGTGACATTTAACATACAGTGAAAAGTTTGTACTGCTGGCAATGCATCAATCAGCTTGGGTATTACACTTGTTTAGTTCTGTAGAGTCTGCAGGAAGAGAGAGAGAGAGATAAAGTGCTACTGGCCAATTTCTGGGTCAAGAAATATCAGTATCTCACAGGGTTTAAAGTTCTCATTTACTGTAACCACGCTCTATACTAGTAGGGACCTAATTTTTACACCAAATCTCTTCAACTATAATAGCAGAATCTTCAACCCAGAATAGGGACACTAGGGTTCATATGGTTAATGAGGAGCGTGGAACTCAGCATTAGAAGACCTGTGTATCTAATAGCCCACAAAGGAATCCTGTTGCGCCTGATCTGGTTTTGTTTCTACTATAAACCTTACATGTCTCAGGGGAATCACTGTGGGCTATGTGGGCACAGAGAGAGAGGTGCTACATTTTGTTTCCTGGTTGAATGGCACAGGGCCCATGCCCACAGCGCACCTTAATTAAATGGACAGTCTACAAGGTGGCACATGCTGTATGAACTGTATGTTCACCTGATGGTAGTTGTGTTCAGGTTAGCATTATTTATTACAGGTGGCTGGGTTTGCTGTCTGTTAAAAAAACTGTAAAGCACTTAAGTAGAGGATTCACCTCAAACATGGTTTATGTATGTAGGGGCAGTTGTACTTTCACTTTCTAACTGATATTTCAGATTAATTTACTGTTAGAACGTTTTTTAGTGGAGCTGTACCATGGCATGACCAACAGCCATGTTCAAAAAAGCTCCAAGGTGGCAGAACTACAGTATATCACTTCAAAACAGGCTGTTGCTGAAAAAGAGCTAATCAAATCTTCCCTAATAGGTATTAGGTATAGATTAAAACCAAACAAGCAAACATAACTAGTGTAGGAACAGTTAGGTTCAATAGAGATATTTGACAACAAAACAAGTGATCTTGGCCTTGAATCTGCTGTGCTCCTGCTGGGAAACAGAATCCATCCAAGTAGTCTCACTGGTCTAGTCATTTCTTCCCATGCATTCCCCCACAGTGCAGGTCACTGTGGGTAACAATCCCACTGTGCCCCTCTGGAACCAGTCTGTTCTTCCATGTCCCCAGTCAGACCCTCCGCTCTCTGCCAAGATCTGCTCCTCTTGTTGTTGAGATTGGGTGGAGGTCACTGCTGCTGAGAGAATTGTGAGCATCCCACACCACCATCCTAGTACACTTGCACCGATGCTGTTCCTGCCATGTAAAAAATGAAAGAACATGCTTTTCTTTGGCTCTCGTCACTAGTAGTGGGGCTTTAAAGGACAACTTCGTTTTTTTACAAGGATTCATATTTTAGAAGGTCCATGTAACAGTGGTTGAGAAACACTGCCTTAAATGACCCCATATCTTTTCCTCTAATGCCACCAGTAGGACACTTGCACACAACAGGGTTGTGTCCACCAGACCGAAAGGCCTGGTTTCAGCCACCTGTCCGTCCGTCCGTCCGTCCGTCCGTCCGTCCGTGTCTGTCCGTAAGACGTCTGTCTGTTACCAGATAATCTCTGACACAGTTGGCCCGGTCGCTGCCAAACTTTGCACACACACTCCCTGGATGCCACACACATGGGCCTGTTCTAGCGCCACCACAAGTCTGATTTTTGCAAAACACATTCTTTGACAGTACTCATACAGATTTTGTCCAAAAATCACGTAAATCCGTAGACAGTATCTCTATAGTCATGTGATCAACATGGATATGTACAATTTACCATATTCTATCCTGATTGGCTAAAAAACTAAAAATCTGACATGAAGAATCAACATACTGTAAACTGTAAAAATGTTCATATGGAAGGCTTTGGTATGCTGCTTGCTGCATTCAGGTCTTTTCTGACATTACCAGTTGATTCTTAAGCGAGCAGGTCCTGTGAAACATGCCAATCCTGGTATTCATGCTTCCCGGAGAATGAAACCTAAAGTACCAAATTTGGTCACCTCATAGCCTTTCCTCTATTGCTACATTAGGCCAAGCCACTTTGGTCTGTCATTCAAAAACCTTTGGTCTGTTTGTGTGTAAGGAACGGTACATCTATGGGTTGTTAATGGGGATTTCAGATGTAGACTTGTTAGTTGTTTCTTTACCCAAAATATTTATTAATATTTACCTATAATTAGCAGACACCCTGAAATATGTTCCCTTTCCACAAACATCATCATTTTGTGTCATCACTGATGCACCTTGGCATGCATCATTTTCTATGTAGCAGTAGAATAGACATTTTGCAGTGCCAACGGTATTCATACCATTTACAGTACATTAACAATATTGCAATTGCAAAAAAGAATTCAGTGTTTCCCACAATGAACGCTAAGCTCATGGTTGTCATGGTTGTTTTTCATAATAGTAACTGTAGACATCTGTTAATCTTAAAGCTATACTGTGTAAGTTGCTCAACTAGTGGTCTGTAGCAGTATAGCAAACCGTGGTCGCGTCTGCTTTTTTCGTCCGTTTTTCGCCGCGTACCGGTCCTTCAGACCACCGCGTCCGCCTCGCCGAGACGCATCCATAGAGGTCTCCCGTGTGCCTCTACGAGCAGCGGTTGGGGAGCTACATGCTAGACTTCTAGACCAGTGTAAACAAAGCTGTTGAAGCAAGCTATTTCCTGAAGATACTGCAGATACGCAGATAAAATTGAATTGAATTGAATTGATTGGCCGGTAGTGTACCATGTGTTTATGATCCGCGATATGATTGGCCAACGTATACAGATGATGCAGATGACGTCATTTTGCCGCGAAATTCTCCCCCCTCACAGCTCATAGAAAACATATAAAGAGAAGGCTTTAGAAGCTGAAATTAACGGAGTGGGGGTTCTAAAACTTTAGCGATTTAACAGTTAGGACAATTTTAAGATTTCTTTTATAAAAAAAGTTACATGGTATAACTTTAAGCACGCCACTCTGCTTGAAATACTCACCGCAAATATATCCTTTAAGTTTAGCCTGTCACTTTTAAAGTTATTCTGGTTGAAAGGACATCATGACATCTAGGTCAGACATCTCTGGTAGAGAGACTGTAGTTTTCATATAGCAGTATGAAGACTGTGAAGATACTATAGCAATGAGACAAGAAGTTAGTGGCATCGCACACAGAATTGATTTCAAACCTGTGCAGGCACAACCCATGGGTTTCTCACCACAACATTTAGACCAAAGACCAAAGATTATAATTTGGCGTATAACAGTGTCGCACATCAAAAATATTGATCTATGCATTTTGAGCTTGAAGAACTGCTATTTCCGGTGTGAGACCTTCGTATGAATTAAGCATTCGAAGTCAAACATTGTGGAGAAATATTGCAGTGGTCTGAGTTTCCCCTTAGTTGAGTTTCCCCTTAGTTGCAGTAACTAACAGCTAAGACTGTGTGTGTGTGCGTGTGCGTGTGTGGGGAGGATCCCATAATCAACATTGCTGTACTAGTACTGCACCTGCCAACCATTAATTCCAGTGACCATAGCACATGGTTGAGATGCCCCCTGAGTGGGGTTATTTCAGGTCTTACCAGATATCCTCCCTGGTGATGTCATCTCATTATGCTTAAGGGTCAGTGTTTCAGGAGCAACACCCTGGGAAAACAACATCATTGTGGTCGAAACCGGTGGATGTTTTTACTGCCATTTACTAGAAATGCCGCTCCACAAACAGAGCCTACACAGTGACGTACAAAAGCCAAAGTAACATTGTCCCACAGGTCTTGAGTTTATTACACTGCCTTTCTCTGCAATTCACTAGCTTTAACCTTAAATAGTCTTAAAGAGAACAATGCAAATTATATTTTTTGACCCTCTGCAGAACCCAACAGAGGACCCATTCTTAGCAGAATGCATGTCTAAATAGCTATAGAGATCACTTCTAAAAAGCGTACGATAATTTGGTCTGATGAGCCACTGCCGCCCGATACAGAGACAACCCCGACCCCCTCCCCATCATTCCCCTTCCTCCACGCTTTACTTCCAGTACTTTTTTCAGATCGGTTTCATGCAACATGACCTCGCATTCATAAATAGCATCTTTGAGTTGTGCATGTTCATGCACTGTGGTATACAGTGTATGCGCTGTGTATGTACTGTACTACTGACACTGACAAGCATACACTTTCTAACTTGTATGTGCTGTACGGTGTGGTGTGCATGGAGGGAAATAAGAAGACGTGCAAGTAAAGTAATAGTAGTTATTACTAATATGCATTACAAGTGGCAAACACAGCTGCTCTTTGGAGGAATGGAGAGGACTTATGGGGATACATAATGATACATGATACACAACCCAGATACAGGGAGCAGCTCTTTGGTTGGCTTTGGTTAGCAGCAGTGAAGAGGGATTAGTATTAGTCTGAGTATCGAAGCTTTAACTGCACAGTGAAATCCACCGGGTTAAATTCACATTTGGGGTTAAATTCACATTTGTATACTCTCGGGTTTATAAATGAAATTAACAATTTACTGTGTACACAGAGAAATCATGTGCTAGGAAATAATTATTGCGACCGTAGGTCGCATTTACTATCAAACCCTGCACAAAGTGTAAGTCAGTCCGTCCCTCCCTCCGTCTGTCTGTCACACCTCACACGTCACACTCTTGCCCTGCTCATATCTCCGCAACCGTTGCCCCGATCCATGCCAAATTTGGAACACATGTTCCTTACCTGCCAAACTACAACCTCCAAGGACCCCCGGAGCTCCAGGGACCCCCAGGTCCCTGGGGGACCCCCAGATGTAAAAAATGACCAAATGTGCTAAACTGACCAAATGACCACCCCAACGGGGCTGCTCACGGGGAATTCCCGGGGACCACCGACTCCTGGTGCTCCAGAACGGATGCAAAAGTGGAGGACCTCCTACACTGCAGCTCACATAAAATGCCGTAACTCTGGCTAGGAGCGACCGGGACAGCCGGGGCCGGTACCTATTTGTCCGCCTTGCCGGCGCGGAGACCCCACCCCTCATTTCTCACATGGCCCTCTTCTAGCGCCACCATGAGGCAGATTCTTGCAAAACACATTTTTGGACACTGCTCCTACAATTTCTGCTCTAAAATCACGCAAATCGGTACACAGTATGTCTACACTCATCCCATCAACATGAATCTCTCCCATATAGCGCCACCTCCAGGCCGATTTTTAAAAACACATTTTTGGACACTGCTCCTACAGATTTTGCCCTAAAATCACGAAAATCACTACACAGTATGTCTACACTCATGTCATCAACATGGATCAGGAAGATTTTGGCAAAACACATTTTTGCCCTATTTGTGGAGATAAGTGACCTACGGTCGCTTATCTCCCGATTAGGGAGCCTTACTGGTTGTTATTGTTATTATTTATGTGTCTCTGTGCAAGTAGTTTATGTAATTGTATATTATCTTGGCTTAATATATTATACTGTTATTATACTGCAATAAGAACCTCATAATAAAGTAGAACTGCATTGCTCAGTTGCTTATTTTCTTGCAACCCTGGCTCTGTGCCATTTTTAACTGCAATACAAAAGTACTTCTATTCCTCTCACAGTGATGGCAATTGTGACTAATAATCAAAACCCATTACTTAGTCAGTCAGTGTCAACAAGTTCACTTGTCAACAGGTTCTCTGCTGTAGTCTATGCTGCTCCTTATACCCAAGTTGAGATTTGTCTAAAATGTGGCTTTAGTCTAGAAGAAAATCCATGAGGTCACCAGAATCAGTAGCGTTCATTCTGGAATCCTATTATAAGATATAACATATATTGTGTGAAAAGTTGATATTTTCACATGAGGGTGATGGTCTGATGGAAAGGCCTTTGGGTCACTAAAAGTAGGGATCATTCTCTGGGAAACATGCATGTGCTCTGCGAGTTTCATGGCAATCCAGAAGAAGAAGCTCTATGTCAAATCGACCAAGTTCATAGAGACTTTTTTCTCCATTGACTTGAATGGGAAAATTATTCTTTCCCCAAATATGGAGACGAATGACCTCCAGACTGATTTGCAAGTGTGACTCGCGTCACGGCAACCACACTTGCAATTTCCCATCATTGCATCTTTCTAGTTGATGTACTTGTACAGTATAGTGTTCTGGTCCCAAGCCCTTCCATAGTAATTGTCTATTATCCACCAGCAGTAGCCTTTGTGAACCTGTCCATTTAGTTAATTCATCAGAGACTAAGTTGCGGTCAGTCCTATTACTGTCAACCATGAGTACAGAAACCCATGGGAACCTTTAAGGAGAATGAGTCCCCAGTTAATAATGGAAAGGCCTCTTGTGTCTTTTGTGGGTGGGCTCCAAGTCAGCCAATCATTTGCTGACATAATTCCATTAGTATCAACAGAGATCAGTGTCAATCTGACAGATAATTGACCTGCATGGTCATTTACAGATATTTTGGAATGCAACAAGTTGTCAGAAACATTACTGTATATGTCAGGTGCAGTCACTCATGAATACAAATAATGTTTAAGGCCTGGGCCGTGGTCCAGTGGTCTAGGCACCTTGGCTATGTAGCCTGACAGCATATTGCGGGTTTGAGTCCCGTTCCTGACGATCTTTGCTGCATGTCTCTCCCCATATCTCTCTCCCTGTTTCCTCTCTCTCTACTGTAAATCTATAAATATAGCCCCCCAAAAATATCTATACTTTTTTTTTGTTTAATAGTGTTTAGAGAAGTTGTCAAAAACATAGGTATGTACTGTAGAATGGTGTAAAGATTATATCAAAAATAACCTTTTTGATTCACACTATGACTTAGATGACTAATTTACTACTATACTAGCTGTTGTTGTTGAAATGCGACATTTAGAAGAGAAATGGAGTGTATGTATGACACTTTTTTTTTTCTCCCCCCCTCCTTTCTCTTTCCATTCTCTCTACTCTGTCAAGTCTGGAAACAGTCTGGGTGCACAGTGTTAAGAGGAAAGTTTCAGTAATGGAATATGATCAGGTATCTGTGCAGGATAAAAAAAAAGGACTTATTGTAGATTGTTGTCGCACATGATGTCTTTGAATCTCCGGCCTCTCTGTGTACTCAGCCCTAAGTAGGATACAGTAGGCTTTGATGTAGCCTCGGATCAGGTTACTTTCAGTTTCACTAGTTAATTTTCTTTGCATTTGAACTCAAAAGGTTCCTTACTTCCAGCCAATGATTAAATGATGGCCCTGCACTAGTACTCACCCACACATTTGCTATTGTTTATTTTTCCACTTTCTCCTCAATTTGATCATTGCCAATTCCCCTTGTGTACTGCGGTCCCCGTTGTTAACTACCACTGTTGGCCTGGGGAATAAGTTGATTACCACATACTATCTGTAGCCACCAACTGCTTCTTTTCACTTGACGGCGACCCTTCTCGCCCAGATATCTTTCACAGCTGAACATTTTCCAGTATCAACCAATAAATAGGAGTTGCTAGTGCAGCGACAAGGACACAATCCCTTGCCAGCCAAGGTGCCAGGGACAAATGTATGTCCCAGTCCAGCCCTGCCTTGTGACAACCTCTGGAAGCAGAAGAGATAGTCATACATAATTCCCACGTACTATTCACATCTACACTCTACCCAAACCTTGGCCCCAGGTGCAGCACTGTCTCAGATATGCTTGATTGTCCAGAGTTAGGTGAAAAACAACTGTCCCAGGATTTATAGGGGCCTTATCGCCTGTGTGCTATTTCACAGGGTTTCGTAAGGTTCCCTGTTTTCCTCTCCATTTGTTCATATTTTCGACTGATTGTGTGTTTTACCACATAATATATTTTTGTTGTGATGTAATTCTGTGCTATTGATGGCTACACGGGAGGGTCTGTATAGGAACACTGTCTATTGTGAGCATCTGTGTTTCTCATGCTGTAATTCTTGTACCAGTCTGAACAACTCCTGGGCAAAGTTGAGAATTGTTACGCCACTTTACCTGGCAGTGGTATCACATTCTTTCATCGGGTCACAAGCCTCAATGAAAATAAATTATACTCGAAAAGTTAATTTCATTAGCTTGTTGCTATTGTCTTGTATAGAAAATAAATAAAGCTCCAATTAAATACCTCAACAATGTAATTGGGCTTGCAAAGCTGGTGTCATACTGGGATGCCCCTCCCCCGGCAGCCATTTTGAGAGGGTCGGGGGATATATACTGGCTATAGTAGCAGGGCTTGAAGTTAACTTTTTGAGGCACAGTGTCATCTGGACAGTCTTTTTTTATTATTATTATTTATTTATTTTTACAAATAAATTGGCCCCCTCCTCTCCACAGTCCATAGTCTGCATACAGCACAAAGCTGCGAGGAGCATCACAGAAAAAGTGAAACCAAAAGCCACAGCTATAGTAGCAGGGATTGACATTAACTTTTTGAGGCAGAGTGTCCTCTGGACAAGTACATTTCCCTTTCACTTGTCCAGGCACAAAAGTCACTTGGTTAATTTGCAATTTCACAGTATTTTGTATTTTATTTCTTTGGACAAATGAATAAGACCCCCTTGGCCCCCTCCACTCCACAGTCCATAGTCTATACAGCACAAAGCTGCTAGGAGCGTCACAGAAAAAGTGAAACCAAAAGCCACAAGTACATTTAAAAATGTTCCTTATAGCTACTACGCTTGCATTGAGGCTCAACTTTATTTTTTATTTGATTTTTTTGCGCTGCAGAAAGGCTCATAGACATTAGGCTTGGCCTGTTGTCCGGGACAACTATAAATCCTTATGAACAAGTTAATTAAACATGTACTTGACCCTGGGTGAAAAATGGGTTACAAAATCGTGGGATAAAGATTTAAGAGTAATTAAATATACTTGTGGCTTTTGGTTTCACTTTTTCTGTGATGCTCCTAGCAGGGCTGTGGAGTGGAGGGGGCCAAGGAGGTCTTATTTATTTGTCCCAAAAAAAAGGGGAAAAAAAGTGACTGAAATGGCAAATTGACCAGTTACTTTTGTGCCTGGACAAGTGAATGGGAAATGTACTTGTCCAGATGACACTGTGCCTCAAAAAGTTAATGTCAAGCCCTGCTACTATAGCTAGTATATATCCCCCGACCCTCTCAAAATGGCTGCCAGGGGAGGGGCATCCCAGTATGACACCAGCTTTGCAAGCCCAATTGTCCAAAATAAAGTCTTGGCAAAGCCTCCTTGGGGTTAAAAGTAGACTGAATGTTGAATTGTATTTGTAGTGGGATTTATCATGGACTAGTCAACCAGTCTCTTTCCAACCCCAGAACCATAGTAAAGGATTGTTTCCCTTGTTTGCTGACATAGTTTTGACATGACAATAGTCTGACGCATCTTTCAGCATGGCTTCTCAGAAGAATGTTGAAAGTAAACACAATATTGTTGTATGTCATATTGTTGTTATTTTGCCTGGTGTATTTTGGACCACAGTTTTCGAGAGTTAGGTGGTTAGTTATACATAGGTCTGACGTACATATTTCTTGTCGCTTCTGTTTCTGTTTGCTACCTATGTCCCCAGTGTCTATGGTGATTGTCATCAACGGAAGCAATTAGCCAAATTAACCTAATTAAACTAATGATTCATGAGTGCAATCTCAATATTTACTTTCCAACAGTGTGCTCATAGAAATGGTTGCGTTCAGAGTTCAGTGTGTGCTATGCTGCTCTGTTCGAATATTGACAGAGAGTGGAGGTGACTCAGGAAGGTTTGTCTTTCTAATCTGCCCGTCAGGGAGATGTCATAGACAGACAAATCTGTCTGGCCAGTGGAAGATTCTGGTCTGCCGGCTACAGTTGGGCACAAATTGTTATTGTATCCATCCCCAGTGTCCTGCAAAGCCAGGCTGTAAAAGGTGATGAGTAGATACAGTAGATACTTTGGTACGTTGAATTATCTCATGTTCTTGTTTCTGGAAGTTAATCTTTTAAAAGTTGTATCTTTCAAACCATGCCATAATTACTCAATTCATGTTGCTTTTTTGTGCACATTTTGGCCTATAATGACATGCCAGGTTGAAAGTGGTTAATAGATATACAGTGCAGAGTTTGGTATAGGATACGCCTCTATATTTGGGAAAGGACTAAATGAGTGCACACAAAGTACATCACTTTTTGTATGCTTGTATGTATTGCAATACTAATGTGTGGTTGAGACAAAATACCAAGGCCCACCTGACTAGTCTCACGGCACACCAGTGAACCTTGGCACACTGTTTGGGAACCACTGGACTAGGGTACACATACCTGTTTGTATGTCCATTTGTTAGCCTCTTTGTTTACTAGTAAGACACCTCAGGGTGACTTGCGACCTCAGGGTGACATGCGACCTCGCCCTGGCCATCTGGCCAACCACAGCGTTTCTCTGACGATTCTAGTATTTGTCATTCTGGGGGGAGTTTGTCCTTAACAAGTTGTGTGCCAGGCCACAAGAGGCCGCTAGAGTGCCAGGGATAGACCCATTGACCACCAGTCTAACATACAGGGAGCCATGTAGCAGTGAAGCGCCTGTCCACGTTGGTGCATGTGATCAATGTGACCCGGATGAAGAGAGCAACAATGTTGCTATAGGCTATCATTCATTTTAGAAGATCGATTTTCGGCGATTCAGCCGTAAATAAAACTTGGTCGCTGGTCTGGGAACACAGTTCAGAGAAAAAGGTCTCTAAAGATGTGAGTTTGTATTGGAGTGGGCGGCGCGGTGCGGCGGCGTTGCCCGATTACGGGCCGGTGGAAAGAGAGCTCGGTAGGCGGCTTGGATCCAGGGCTAGACCGGGGCTTCGTTAAGGCCTCCGATTAATTAATTCATTTTATTAAATATCCCGGGCTAGATCGGGATAGGCACCCCGGATTACGTCGCCCCGCCGACAGTATAGATTGAGTTTTTTTTGGGGGGGGGGCTCTAAACTTTATTCTAAACCATTTTCAATGGAATAAATCGTCGGACCATCTAGAATCACTCGTTGGAAAGCGTAGGACGAGCCAGGACCACCCACATCTCTACAAGCAGCTCAGGGTAAGTAAAATAGCAAAAAAAAACATTGTATTGGATTGAAAAAAAAGCCGAACTTGTCCGGGATAGGCACAAGAAGGGTTAATATTGACAATATAGGAATCTCCATGTATGGGCATAAAACGTACGTAAGTAATGCCAAGCAGGGCCTTGGTGAGTTAGGGCCTTGGTTCCATGCCCTCACATTCTCATTTTCGGCCTGGGATTTATGACATCAGAAATCTCCATGTATGGGCATAAAAGGTTTTTCCTTTTTCTGGGAATGACCATATATGGACTTTTTATTTTATTTTATCCTTTATTAACACATGGGCGGCCAAGGTTTATAACATTTATAGCTGTTGCTGGTGCCACCATTGACTTACGTTATGTTTTGATGAGCCCCGCAAGCTTCGTGCGTGTGCACGTGCGTGTCCAGAGAAGATTGAGGAGGTACTCCATTTGTTTACAAACGCTCGCGAAACTCGCGGTAAAAAAATCGCGGTAAATTCGCGGTAAAGTGTCGCCGTGAAAACAATCAGCTCTCTGCCTCCATGGGGCTGTTTTTACCTCATTCTCAGATAAAGCCGTTCTTATGTTTCAAAGTAGAATCTAAAGCCATGTAAAATCCTTCCGTGTGGGGAGAGACAGGGGGCTTCCTGCCCTGGCTGGGTGACGTAATGGATTCAGGGCATGCAAAGGGAAGCTGCGGTCTCGAAAAGTTAACTATTTGTTGACTCGTCCCTCGACGATATAACTTCCTGTGGCAGGGTGACATCTAGTGGCCATAACTCGTCCCTGAACGAGTTTGGCTCCCCAAGTGTTAATAATAATATGTATCCATACATACAATATATGTTATGTCCATACATGGAGATGGGCATAAAAGAAACGTACGTTAATTAGTAATGCCAAGCAGGGCCTTGGTGAGTTAGGGCCTTGGTTTGATGCCTGTGGATCTCCATATATGGTACCCTAACATTCTCATTTTCGACCTGGAATTTATGAGAAATGTATGGACATAAAAGTTTTTTTTCTCTTTCTGGGAATGACCATATATGGACTTTTATACCCTGAGAAATCTCGTAGCTTGTCTGACTGTCAGTACAGGAAGTGATGTCACGTGACATCCTTTTTATGCCCATATATGAGTAATTCTGTACCACATCACTGTGACTCACTGACATCACTTCCTGTACGGACGTACGGACAGTCAGACAGACAAGCGACGAGGTTTTTCAGGGTATAATGCAACCTTCGGTCACAACCAGGCTTGCAGGGTGCAGCAAGTCAGATACATCCTGGCTTAGCTATGGTTCTGGGGTGTAGAACAATAGTACTAACACCCCTGATGCTGGCACGCTAAGCCAGACTAATGCCAGGAATGTCATCGCAAGTCTTTTGGCACATACTGTATGTTGCTACTGGGCCTGGGCTGGGGTGCTATTGGTAAAGTCTAGTGCCCCGCCTGCTGCTAGTGCCAACATAGACACTAGGTTATGGGCTTCTACGTTATTGAGTTTATTAGCAATATTTTGTCTTGACTTGTTTTTATTTATATAAAACAGAAAACGAGCTTATTGCTACTGAGATAGAGAGTCTGATGGAATCTTTTGTGATGCATGATATTGGTGCCATTTGATTCATGATGAAGTCTGAAAAGGTCTGCCTGATTCCTATCTCTAAAGAACCTGTCATGAGTGTATTTGTCTACACAGAATAGATGTGCAGGAAAAAAACATTCTTCCTGGTGAACCTAGAACAGCCTCTAGTGGAGCTTTGTTAGTGTTACAGTACACTTCTTATTTCTTTATTTAACCAGGCAGAACTATTAAGAACAAATTCGTATTTACGATTGTGGCCTGGCAATCAATTCAAAGATATGTGGCTTCAGACAGAGAACAAGTTAAATTCCCATTCATAAGGGTCCTCTGATTGTGTCCTATTAGAAAAGATCTGCAATGTCACTGTTTTTGTTTGGGACATCCTACAGGCTTTGTAACTGTCATCAATGTTTGACCAAAACATATAATAGAGATTCTGATACTCTGGCTGTCTGTCTGTCTGTCTGTCTGTCTGTCTGTCTGTCTGTCTGTCTGTCTGGCTGTATCATAGATGGAGAAGCAATGATAAACACATATTTTGATAATGGTCAGAGGAAGGTTCCCAATCCCTCAGGCTCTCGTTTATTTGTGGGCAGATGAGACGGAGCAACTGCGCTGGGTTTTTATATCACTTTAATAAAGTTAGGTTGTGTGGCATACACACCGTTATCATCCGTCTCTCTTACAGGCCTCTGAGACTGTCTGGCCCAGTCAGGGAATCCAATGTCAAAGCTTGGCGTGTCCTGCATCCACACACCCCTCTCAGAAGCTCGATTGTGTGTTGGGCCCAGTCCAAATTCTAATGCTGGAATTCCCATTGGGCTGAACCAAATTCCCATCAGTGGGGGTTAATGGTGTATCATGTATTCTTTTTATGATGTCCTCACTGTCAGGTGGAAACCTCGTATTTCTAAATTTTTCAGGAAATGGAAAAATAATCCATTTGAGTTAGAATTCACAGACAGACTTAACCTGGTATCCCTATTTTGGACATGCAATTATAGGTGAAAATGTTCCATTTAGCAAAACATTAAAAAAATGTGTCAAAAATAGAGAAACTATTGTAGCCATCTAGTTGCGACCGTAGGTCGCACTTACTATCAAAACCTGCACAAACTGTGAGTGAGTCCGTCAGTCCGTCAGTCTGTCTGTCACACCTCACACGTCACACTCTTGCCCTGCTCATATCTCCGCAACCGTTGCCCCAATCCATGCCACATTTTGCACACACGTTCCTCGCCTGCCAAACTACAACCTCCAAGGACCCCCGGAGCTCCAGGGACCCCCAGGTCCCTGGGGGACCCCCAGATGTAAAACATGACCAAATGTGCAAACATGACCAAATGACCACCCCAACGGGGCTGCTCACGGGGAATTCCCGGGGACCACCCACTCCTGGTGCTCCAGAACGGATGCAAAAGTGGTGGCGCCCCCAGTGGAGGACCCCCTCCACTGCAGCTCACATAAAATGCTGTAACTCCGGCTAGGAGCCTCCGGGAGAGCCGGGGCCGGTACCTATTCGTCCGCCTTGCCGGCGCGGAGACCCCACCCCTCATTTCTCACATGGCCCTCTTCTAGCGCCACCATGAGGCCGATTCTTGCAAAACACATTTTTGGACACTGCTCCTACAATTTGTGCCCTAAAATCACGCAAATCGGTACACAGTATGTCTACACTCATCCCATCAACATGAATCTCTCCCATATAGCGCCACCTCCAGGCCGATTTTTAAAAACACATTTTTGGACACTGCTCCTACAGATTTTGCCCTAAAATCACGAAAATCACTACACAGTATGTCTACACTCATGTCATCAACATGGATCAGGAAGATTTTGGCAAAACACATTTTTGCCCTATTTGTGGAGATAAGTGACCTACGGTCGCTTATCTCCCGATTAGGGAGTCTTATTGGTAGTATCGAAAAGCTCACAACGTGTCGTGGAGCAGCACTTTGTGAGCTTTCAGATCTTTTGTTTTCACTTCATTTACATAACACTGACATGCAACAAAGTATGTAATAGGCCAGGGCATTACTTCATGAACATAAGACAAAAAGATGAATATGGACATACAAGGTTTCTGCCTGAGAGTGATGATATGCCTGTGCCTGTGACAGAAAGAAAATTGGCAGTGTTTCAGAGTGAGTTTTGACACCAAGCTCCTCAACAGCTGCATGTAAACACAGCAACATCGACTGCTCAGGCAAGGGACTCGGGAGTCATGTTTTCTCCACTCCTTGCATTGCACATTTGCACATTTCATAGAAAGATCATTTCAGGGCATTTCTTAGTATAATATACGGGTGGGGTGAGCGACAGGAAACGAAAAGATATGCGACAAAGGTCATGAGCCAGATTCAAAACCAACAACGTTGCAAGTGCCCGCCACGTATCCCTAACATGCTATTCCTCCAGGATGTATATGATAGCATTTCATTGGAGAACTTAACGTCTCATACAAGTTCTCCATTTTCTGTCTTATCAGCTTAGACTGTGTTCCGCAAGAAAGCACATTTCCATAACAACACCACCATGATTAAGATAATATTTCAGGTGTGGCCTTCCAGTTGCTAGATTAGATTTACCATCTGTCATCACTAGAGAGTTTATTTCCTTGGTCTGAAGCCCTGTGCATTAGTGGAGGTCCTCTGCAGTGCTGATTTCTCAGCATGGATATTTTGGGCGTGATTCAAAAAGGGCACGTAGTTCCAGTGCAGTGGTGGAGGTTTTAACTATTAGTAACATCCTGTTGCACATTGCATCACATAATTGATGAGTTATTGTCACACATGGCTGAATAACTTCAAATGCATTTCTGTGATGTATTTTTGGTACAACATTTGTGCTGTTGAGACCTCATGAAAAATTAAACGTTTTACCTTTGACAGTCTTTTCTGTATTGCATTCCATCACATTTAGGCAGAAACCTTGTAATGAACCGGTAGTCATTATTTAGTCACACGCTCTTGTTAATACTTTTCCTACTGTACTGTATACTAAATATTTATAAAATCTGCAGACTTTCAACCTGGCATCCCTATTTTAGCCGTGTCTTAAAATAAATACATCTAAATGTATTTTGTATTCTCTTTTTGTTACATTGCGGCACACTGTGAGCTTGTAGATCTACTGTACTGACATACATGGTTTCTGTCACCCACTGTAACTGTGGATCTGTGCAACAACCGCTTCTTGATAATCAGTTATTGATCCGGTATTGATTGGAGGAGAAGGCAGTGCATGGTTCCTCTCTCACCCATTTCTTAGCTGACTTGTGGTGAAGGATGTATACAGTATACACGTATACAGTAACATGTACTTACTAAATGTACTAAATAAGAAAATGCCTCTGTGTTATGGTGACATGTGTTACTGTACTCCCTACCGTCCTCGCACAAAGTCTGCTCACTGACTCATCCATGTGGACAGAAGGACAGGATGAGAGTGTTGAAAGAGGTGAAGGTCACAGCGAGACTGTTGAATTCAACAAGGCCCTGCGAGAGGATAACATAAGATTTGTAACCAGGTGTGGCCCTTGGAAGAAAAAAAAAAGCTCATGATTATTAACTAGAAAGGTGCGATTCTGGGAAATTGCAAGTGTGGTTGCACTGACGCAAGTCGTGAGGAATCCACTGGGAAATGAATTCCGTCTCACCATTTATATTATATATTGTGATGTCGTGTGAAGCATAACCAATCCTGGACAATATAATATCCAATCAGAAAAGGTCCATTGAACTCGGTGAACAAAAAAGGTAAAAACTAAAAAAAAAGAAATCTGTTTTACTTTAGGTGAACAATAGTGTGTTGCCTATAGCAACCACAGCCACACTAGTGATTGAATGTTCATATATTGTCCCATGGCATCAAAACTGAAGTCCAACTCTATAAGGCTTGCATTGACTGAAGACTGTCTCCAGTCACTTGGCTGACGATCAGAAACAATGTGTATAACAGGCGTCTCAAATTGTCATTTGCCTCAAACAACTCGGCTTTGTTTTGCTCATCATAGCCTGTAAAACAGCGGTAGCTTATGAAATCCTATTATCATAATTTGGGGTTATTTAGGTGGCTTCCAAGAAATGTGAAATATTTCAGTTATTATAATGAAAAGCAGCTGTGAAACATTGGCTCTTTTGGGATGTTATAAAACGTACCATACTGAGTACTGTAGTTACAATCTCCAGTATTTAGTCATAACGGCTGCTTTTAAAACCAATGGTCTTAAGTGGTCTGGCCTGCAAACACTTAATTATGTTGATAATATATGTCCTTGACTACGAATGCTCTACAATAAGTGGTTCTAGCGGCAGACTCCCATTCAATCTGAAAGTGTCTTGTTTGAACTTGATACTTTATTATAGGTATCTGCTTCTACCAGACAACCATAGCAGGACATATAATAGCAAAAACAGTGAAGGCATTGGAGCCTTCGATGTCAATACATCTTCGTCACATCATGTGACCTGACCAGCCTGAACCTGGCTTGAGGGGCGGTGGAACCTCCGCCAAGTCTCAGAGCCAAAGTCATTTTGATTTCTCCTTAGTTTGCCCGAAGGCTCACCATGGCCTAGGGCTAGGCTATGCTTTCGCCTGTGTCCGTCCGTGTGTCAGTGTGTCCGTCCATCTGTGAGCAGCTAATCTCCGACACCGTTGGACTGATAGGCGCAAAACTTTGCACGCACACTCTGGAGCCTCAATTCTTCTGTGTGTATTACTCGTACAGATTTTGTCCAAACATCACGAAAATTGGTACACATTAGTTCTATTGCCTTGTGATCAAGGCGAATCTGTCTGATTTATCATATTCCATCCTGATTGGCTAAGATTGTCTTCCAGATTTTGCAGGATTGGCCTGTTTCGAATAAAATGCCTTAAATCATGAGGCAATCCGATTGCCATCAAATTCCGCATGTACAGGTCAAGGAAGAAATGCCACCCTATTTTTTTGGGGGGGCTCATGGTGGCGCTATTACCGGCAGATTCATGTTAAATCCTGCAAGGCACCAACCTGCTCATTGGGAGAAGTTAAGGGTTAAAGGGCCACTTCACCTCTGGGACAACTAGATCTTATTTTATTGTTGTTTGGGACACAATCAACACAATCCTGAGTTATTTTTTGTATTCAATCTGTGTTTTGAGATATTTTAGTATTTCAGCTGTGCTAGTGATGCATTTTGCATCATATGATGCATTTTGCATCATCATGCTGCATCATATGATGCAAAACGCATCACTAGCACAGCTGAAATACTAAAATATCTCAAAACACAGATTGAACACAAAGAATAACTCAGGATTGTGTTGATTGTGTCCCAAACAACAATAAAATAAGATCTGGTTGTACCAGAGGTGAAGTTGCCCTTTAAGTGTCTTGCTCAAGGATACTCTGACATTACCCAGGGGGAGGCGGGTATTGTACCGTGAACCTTCTGATTCCCAAGTGGTCGCTCTGAGTCATTGTCTCATCTTAAGCTTTTTAATATTGTATTTGACTCATCCAACGACCATTTGTAGTGACTGATGACTAGGATGCATTATAACAGTGATTATAATGCATCATAAAAGTGTGTTATGACTATTTAAGTGCTTATCACTATAATTATAGTGTAATAATAAATATAGTCTGTTATAGTATACAGTAACTATAGTGTTTTAATATTATATATTACAGAGAGGCTTCAAAGAAAGTGTTGCCAAATAAACAAATTAAAGCATTTACAGGTATCTGGCTCAGGGGTTGAGCGGCTGGTAGAGCGACTGTATGGGAACCGCAAGGTTCCCAGTTCGATCCTGCGCTCTCCCAGAGTTAGTATCGAAGTGTCCTTGAGCAAGACTCTCTGAACTCCTAATTGCTCCTGATGTGCAGGTTGGTGCCCTGCATGGTTTCCTCTGCAATTGGTGTGCAAATAGGTGAATATAATGCACATCAATGTAAAGTGCTTTGGATAAAAGCACTATATAAATGCACAATTTGCCATTTACATGACCCACTTTGCCAATAGCATTTTTTTAATATGTGGCCCCGTTGCCAAATAAATGCCTGTGATCTTATGTGTTTCAATCGGTATGGGAAGGATTAGCTTGTGGTATTATGTGCCAATGAATGGGCAGTTGTTTTGAGGCAAGCTGCTTGGCCCCTTTCTATTACTGCTGTTCATTGTTTTAAATACACCTGCTCAATAGCATGTCTCACATACTGTATGCAAATATGTTATGTGTTGAACATTTGACAGTTGATAGCTACTCTGTGTTTGCTCACCCATACATATTTTGGAATGATTTTCACAGTATAATATATAACACTTGGGATCACTTGGGAAGTGATCCCTTTACCTGTCGTTATTTGGCTTTGCTTTGCTTGTAAAGAAGCATAAGTGCTGTGTCAAGGTCCTTTCCCTCTGCAGCACTGCTATGAAAAATGGATTAGTCTCAAGTTCAACACTCTGGTGCTAGACTGAAGCACAGGTATTGCTGAGTCACTAGTAGACTCAGATTGTGAGTGACACTGTATGTTTCAAACGCAATAATGTATCTGATGTTGTGACTGATACGATGAGTTACTAGATGAAAGTAAAATGTTAGCATTCAAATTGTCATTCATTTATTAACCTTATGTGAATTTCATACACTTAAAAAGGGCTCCTTTTCCCTCTTACACCTAATCTCATTTGGAGAAGATACTAGATAGCCGAGCTACAAGCTCACAACGCAAGATCTTTTGGGCATTACATTTCTTATGTACGAACTTGTGTGCACACACACACACACGCACACACACACACACACACACACACACACACACACACACACACACACACACACACACACACACACACACAGTCACACACACACACACACACACACACACACACACACACACACACACACACACACACACACACACACACACACACACACACACCCCGACATTGGTGTTTCCTCCTAAGAATCTAAATGCATTCTTCACTTTACAACAGCCGCATTGGCTGGCCAGAGCCAACTCACGCGTCAATGTGATGTGATGGCTGAGCGTGACCGTTATTGGTTAAAGGCACCTCCCTGTGAACCACCGAGAGGATGGGTTGGGATGGGACAACATCAGGAAGGGAGGGGAAGTGTGCTTTTTTCCTTTCACAATTTTCTCTCGGCTGACAAGGGTTGTGTGTGAGAGAGAGAGAGAGAGGAGAGTGGAGGGGGAAGACAGAAAGCGGCAGAGAGAGAGAGAGAGAGAGAGAGAGAGAGAGAGAGAGGACCCAAACACGAAGCTGTCAGCTACTGTAGCAGCAGCAGCAGCAGCAGCAGAACAGGAGAGGCGCACAGAAAATAAGCAGTTTAAGAGAACAGAGAGGGATTTCCATCCTCTGACGTGCTGTGCTGCTGCCCCAGGGCTGTGGCTGCAGCGCTCGGCCTCGACTAGACCACGGCCTCAGGGATTGGAGCAGGGAAATCGAGATCATGGACTCCGGGAGGTCTATTCAGCATGAGATCACCTCTCTCAAAGGTACTCCTCTCTCCTTCAGTTTTCGCCCTCAAGTAGACATCTGCGTGCTTCTCCGGGTCTGCCTCGGTTTCCCACAATCCCCTTGCTGTCTTTGAGGATGTGAGCAGTTCAAGGATGTGAGCTAGGAAAGAGAAAGAAAATAAAAAGAAAGAAAAGTTTTAGTTTGAAAGGGTTCTGTACTGCTGACGTTTCGAATGTTGGAGGAATTCTAATCCTCCGCTCTCGCCCTCTGTTTCTGCTGCTTGTTTTGGATAAAAGGAATGAAAGGCTTTTGTTCTCTTTTTGTTGCCCAGGCGTGACCGCAGGGGCTGCAGCCAACGGGGTCGGTCGGAGAGGGTCAGTCGCAGAGATTGTGTCAAATGTTAGTTTTATGAGCGTGCGTGTGTGTTAGAGCCGGGGTGATTGCTGTGGAAGGCTGGTGCTGCATGCGGCACACTGAATGCGTCTGCGCTGGTAGCTGCAAAGTGGCTGCGATGCTGCAGCATCGCCGCGGTAACAGTGGGGCTGAGCTTAGCCCTGCCCCTCTGCTCAGGACGGGACTGTGGTTGGAGAGAATGGCAGGATGTACTGCTCTAATGGGACAGTGGTTAAGATGATACGTATCACGTATCGTATTCAGCCCTCTGTATTGTGCTAGTTGATTTCTTTCCCCCTGCATTGTATTAGGTTACAACTTGTGTTTCTTACTTTGTTGACATCACTGGAGTTTACGCTGCCACGGCCATTTCTGTCGCACTTAAAATGTGTAATTATTATATGTTTTTGTGTTATACTTATACAGTATATAATCCAAGATGGAAGCTATATACAGTATACTGACACTATACAGTACTGGCACTATTCAAATATCTTTGCTCTCAGTTCAAAGCAAAACAGCTGTAATGTGAGTTTGTATAAAATAGGTATGTTGATCACTCGTACATTCACTGTCTGGGACATTCCAGATTATATTAAAATAAAGATGTTGAACATTCCTTCAGTACATTGGCTTACTGGGACATTCCAGATTATATTAAAATAAGTATGTTGGAGAACTCAGGCCGGTGCCCATTGGGCAGAATAGTCACCATTGATGTCCAGTTGTGCAATACCCATTGTATCAGTCTGTGATGTCCGTACTATGATGTCAGAGTATGTCAGCATGCGAAAAGACAGAAGACATCATCTCCAAATGTTTCAGCATGTGGCTGTTACAATGGTGCCCACACTGTTTAGTATCAGTGATGTCAGCATGCTGATATCCAAATTTGGGCATTTTTTCAGCATGCGTCTGTAACCATGGCGGAGACACTGTTTAGTATATTATTAAATAGAATGAATAGTTAGATAAGTATGTTGAACATTAATTGATTAATTATATTGGCTCACTGGGACTTTCCAGATTATGTTAATTGCCCCACTTGCAAAGGGAAGGGCCTGAATTCAATCATGTAATTTGTAGTTAAAGTAAGACATGTTCATAATAGCCTACAGTACATTATGAGCTGGCAGCTACCCAAGGCCTTCTGGCTATTCTTTTTAAAGATTTTTTTTTGGGGGGGGCTTTTTATGCCTTTATTTGATAGGATAGTAGACTGACAGGAAATGGGGAGAGAGACGGGGAATGACATGTGGCAAAGGTCGTCCGGATCGGGAATCGAACTGGCGACGCCAGCAGGCATCATAGCCTAGTATGTGGTATGCGCCTTGACCACTAGGCCAGCGGGCGCCCCTGCCTTCTGGCTATTCTGCACAATATCGCATCCCTGTCTGAATCAGGGGGGACTACTGTACCTAACCCTGCCCTGTTACAAGTACAAGTTCTGCATTCAAATGTTAGTAAACGTACAAAAGTATTGGTTCTAAACATAAAAGTACTCATTATGCAGAGTCACAATCACCTTATTGAACTGTAATTAGTAAAGCATTAATGTGTTCATCACTTTAATGTTTCAACTGGTAAAGGTGCCTGTGCCAATCATGAAAAGGTTGATGTCTTGCTGGGAAGCGTAGTGTGTAGTAATACATCATAATTTATCAGTTAATGTTTGTTTTTAAATTAATAAACTAGAGCTGTCAAATAATTGTAGTGGAGTAAAAAGTACAATATTTGCCCCCTGAGATGGAGTGTATAGAAGTATCAGAAAATGGAAATACTCAAGTTAAGTAAAAATGCCTCATAAATAAATGTACACTTTACTTTCCACCACCGCCTACACCTTCAATAAGAAAGATACTTAAAAGTACCTGGCAAAACCTTTACATGGAAAAAGCATTGCACACAACTCAGACAGACCCATGAGTTGACACAGCCAGAAGGGAGAGAGACGCATTCTAAAAGCTTGACTTGTGATGCTGTGTCCTTCTGAGTTTTCCTTTCTTTTTTTTTTTCTTTTTTTTGGAGCTGTGTGAAACACAGGCTCCCTATACGTGGCTGTGTGGGTCTGTGTGTCTGTGTGTCTGTGTGTGTGTGTGTGTGTGTATGTAGCCTGACTCAGCCTGACTTCGGCGCGTAACTAGTGCCGCACCATTTACGCCACTCGCGCAATATATACATCAAAATGTGCGGCTCGGCCGGGAATGGTGTTCTATTACCTTTCGTTCCGATCCGCCTTACCATGCCGACGTAATCGGCAAAAAACGACGCTTAATTGTCCCCATTGACTTATAATGGGACAATGCAAGAAATCACTTTCAAGTATTTTTCTCTCGTAAACCATAGGAGCTACAGTTTCAAACCTCGGAGAGGAGATTCATAATGATTTTAAGAATGAATCGAAACATAATTACATCACTCGGCCTCATGGTGGCGCTATAACGGCCCACTTTACGTTTTGCCCCGTAACTCTTGAACCGTAGATCGGAAAATTAAAATTCTTTTTTCCCTGGATTCCTTGGGTCAAGACGCATTTCCCCATATAGGCCACGCCCATTTGCGCCAGGATAGATTTTCCGCCATCTTGAATTTTCTCCAAAACACACTTTTTGCTCCTTTTCCTACATATTTTCTTCAAATGTCACAAAAATCGGTACACATGATCTACACACACACACACACACACACACACACACACACACACACACACACACACACACACACACACACAGCTCCACTTCACACGGGTGTGATTTTTTTTTTTGCCTGGCAAAATGTGGCAGGGGCATTTATGTGACCCTGGAGAGCGATGGAAGACTGTCCTACTGGTCTGAATAGGGCTGAGAATGTTTTCCCCTGTGTAGTCAAGACAAAGGCCTCCCTCGCTCCACTGAACACTCCCAATGGAGTTACTTAATATATTTGACACCACTATACTAAACAGTCAGGCTCAGTTCATTGGTAAGCATGTCCTCACCACAAGACCATTGCTTTTATTGTCCACTATTGTCAACTATATTCAGGGCATTCCGTGCACAGAACCAGCTTTTTTGGAGCTGTGTGGAACACAAGCTCCCTATACGTGGCCGTGTGTGTGGGTCTGTCTGTCTGTCTGTCTGTCTCCGTCCGTGTATGTAGCCTAAACTTCGGCGCGTAACTAGTGCCGCACCATTTACGCCACTCGCGCAATATATACATCAAAATGTGCGGCTCGGCCGGGAATGGTGTTCTATTACCTTTCGTTCCGATCCGCCTTACCATGCCGACGTAATCGGCAAAAAACGACGCTTAATTGTCCCCATTGACTTATAATGGGACAATGCAAGAAATCACTTTCAAGTATTTTTCTCTCGTAAACCATAGGAGCTACAGTTTCAAACCTCGGAGAGGAGATTCATAATGATTTTAAGAATGAATCGAAAAATAATTACATCACTCGGCCTCATGGTGGCGCTATAACGGCCCACTTTACGTTTTGCCCCGTAACTCTTGAACCGTAGATCGGAAAATTAAAATTCTTTTTTCCCTGGATTCCTTGGGTCAAGACGCATCTCCCCATATAGGCCACGCCCATTTGCGCCAGGATAGATTTTCCGCCATCTTGAATTTTCTCCAAAACACACTTTTTGCTCCTTTTCCTACATATTTTCTTCAAATGTCACAAAAATCGGTACACATGATCCTGGGTGACCAGAGAGGTGCTGTTGAGTCTAGCCTGCCCTGAGCATCAACTGCAATATACACACACACACACACACACACACACACACACACAGCTCCACTTCGAACAGAGGTTCGATTTTTTCTTCAAGTACAACCATAATCATTTGGATCAGAAGGTCAGAGCTTCTGAAATGAAACTAAACATTGTCACATTTTCTTTCTGTTAGATATGATTTGACCATTTTCTGTATGTATGTCATGGCCCGACTAGTACCATATTGACCAGTTACATGCTGTTACTGTATGTTACATTTTAAGCAATATGTCATAACATTCCACTATGTTTTGCCCACTCTCCTAGCCAGTATGTAGGACCTGGCCTAGATATTTTGAGCTCCATAGTAGCTCTTACAGACATGTGAACAAGCATAGACACGCTGTGGCCACAGCGGGTGGTGGTCTTGATTAATCCAATTCCTGTGTTTATATTTTTGCAGCCCTTTGTCTGCTTTACAGCAAAAGAAATCCAGAATATTAGGTTATCTGTGTGAGAGTGGAAATGGTGGCAAATTAATGCTCAGCATTTTGCAGTGTGGTTGATGGAATTAGAGCCACCTCCAATTCCTTTATCCAGAACTGAAGTCACCCCCTTCATCAAACACATTATAAGCTTTCTCCTTTTCTTTCCCTTTAGTTCCCTCTCTTGTTACAATAACACCGCCCCCCAGTTACACATGTACACACAGACTTTCTACCTCCCTGTCTCTCTCACTCACGCATACACACAAGCACACAAGCACACACACACACACACACACACACACACACACACACACACACACACACACACACACACACACACACACACACACACACACACACACACACACACACACACACACAGTCTCCTTCTGTTATCTCACTCTCTCCGCCAACACGTAGCTAATCTGTCAACGTGCCGGCACTCTTGACCTCCTTCACCCTTGACCTTTCTGGGGCCCTTCCATGAGTTGCGTCCGTCTGGGTGAATGAGCCTCCCATACTGTAAAACCCCAGACCAGACTGCTTGTCTTTTCTTGCCTCAGCTCTGTTCTGCAGTATTGATTTCTAGAGCTGTTGGCCACATCGTCACCAACTGCACTACTGCATGTTCAAGTCAAGCAGTACTCAAACTTTTTCATTTTAAGGACCCCCAGTTTGATATGCGTTCAAGTTGAAACAACGCTGATTTGCCGTACAGATTTTCAACAGAATCTTCACCAGACCTGAATGTTTTTAATGGGCGTGACTAGCGATTCAGGGACTGGAGCCAGGCTACTGGGATCCCAATCTACACTGTTAAATCCTCAGTTTAACTCTTGAGGGTGTACAGAGAACCAAAAGGACCCTTGCATGTCCATTTTTTCCTTAATACGAATCGTTTAACTGAGAACCACTGATATTCACCCTATTCCTGGCCACGCCCAGAATGTCAGCTCGATATGGGGTGTATCATTGGTAGTTGTGGGTTGCGTTTGGCTTGTGTCTAAAGTGTAGTTGCTTGTTTGGGCTTGCTAATATTGTTTTTTTTTTTCATGTCAAGGACCCCCAGATTAATATATATTTGTATACGGAACCCCATCTGAAAATATTGTGTCAGGGACCCCATACAACATTTGTGTTAAATATTTCAAAATTATATATTTTTTCAATATTTTTGGAAAACAGCAGATTTAAAGTGGTAAAACTTAGCCTAGTCGCTTCTATTGGGCTCTGAGCGTAGACCTTACCGCTTCTGTCTCTTGCAAAATCTCTCAACGCTACTGATTACCTGCATTACAGTAGTGCACTTCAGTAGCATACTAGGGTGGAAGCCAAGACAACAAAAAGACACATTCCATCTCCAGTTTATTTATAATGGAAGAGTGAACGTGACATACTCTCGTGGGATCTATCTACCAGCACACAGAGAAAAACTCAATGGCGCCACCCTGCATGGAAAAAGGCCAAGAATAAGGTGAATCCAGAAAGCACAGATGTGGGGTTAAAGAGCGGATGGCGGAAGGGGTCAGGGCGGGGTTCACTTGTCCTATGAGCGGTATAGAGTTACAGCACAGGAGTACTAGGCAGCGAAGGCACAAGACAAACACCTCCAGCACTTTGCAGGTTGAATGAGCAGTCGTATGGCAGGTGAGACATGGCAACTAGCTTACCACAGTCACTCCACACTGATGGGCCAATGAGTTAGTGCCCAAGATGTTTCTCACCTTGCTTTTGTTTTAACCACATAAACCCTCTATACCGGGGTCCCGCACGGCTCTGGGTCCGCTTCTTTTTCCCTCTACAAAGCCTCTTTTCCATACCCGAAAAAATAGCTAGTAGTATAGATATTATTTGGTGTAGTAATAGTTTACAAAGTAATATAGAAGGTCTTGCAGTGTTGGACTCTTTTTTTTTCAATTCATGGTGGTTTACATGAAAATGATACAAACATGGCAGTAGTCTTAATTGTCTTTTTTCCTGTCTGTCCATCCATTTGTCTATCTAGAATAAAAACACCCAGAATCACAGATAACTTTCAGTTTGTGAGTTGTGAGTGAAATCCACTTTCTGAATAAGGCCCCCACCCTGCAGCCTGTGCCCTGTGGTGTCATTCATGATGTCGTTCATACTATGAACGCTGAGGCATTGGCAGGAAGTAATCCATGGCATATGTAATGATCCGTATGACATCATTGTTTTGATGGAGACTGAAGCTTGAATTGAGGATGACTTCACCAGCATCAGAAGGATGCATGTTATTCCTATGTGGAGAATTCAATTTCAGCTTCACCCAGCTGATGGCTGTTAATATGGTCATGATGTGTGCTGGGGAACATTTACAGGGAACAGTGCAACTGGTGTACCATTTCTTCTTCTTCTTCAGCCTGATTTATACTTGTATAATCGTGTTTTTTCCCCCGCCAGGGACGCCATTTAATCACTCACTCACGTGCCTCGACATGTGTGCAACTGTGCATGCGTATGAGTGTCGATTGATTGATTGATTGATTGATTGATTGAATACTATTAGAAGTTTGCATAGGAAAAGGTACAGGACAGTACAGTTCACTGGTACAAGTCAACTAAAAGGATAAACACCACAAGAAAGCTTTTCGGCTTGTTTAAATCGGAGTCCCTTTTCACAACTCATACTCATACAAAATTAAATGACAGACTAATAAAACACAGTACTATGCAGAAAGTATAATCATAAGACAGTCGGAAAACAGAATAAAAAACAGTCTGTATTTACAGTAGAAAGGTCAAGTGGAGGTAAGGATAGGCTTTGTCTTTTATCAGTTTCAAGTTGCAGCCACTTGTAAGTGACTTTTCAGAGCAGTTTTAAAGGAGGGTAGAGATTTTCCCTCCTTTAAGGCCGTCGGTAGGGCATTCCACAATTTTTCTACTCATGACGAGACCAGGAGTCCACGACAAGCAACGTTTGTGTGATTAACATAATTTTTACTTAAACTGTATAAGTAGTAGGAAACATTTTGTAAATCTTCTCAAGGAATGCCTTGAATTAGGCTTTAATAGAAAGGAAGGATGTCAACACCCTGCAGATGTAATGGGAAATTAACAAAAACAATGTTTTAAATTTATTTCTAGTCTTGATTACATTAGAGTTTCTTTTTTTCTTTTTTTGTAGGATATTTTTGGGGTCTTTTTTTGCCTTTATTTATAGGGTACAGTGAAGATAGACAGGAAACTGGGAGAGAGAGATGGGGAGAGACACGCAGCAAAGGTCACTTGGGAGCGGGATTCAAACTCACAACTCGCTACAGGCTGCACAAAGCATGTGGTATGTGCCTGGACCACTAGGCTAGCGGGCACCATTTTTTTCTAGTTTCAATTAATTAAATTAGAAAATACTGCTCTGTAGTAGCAAAACTAAAAAGTTTGCTTTGAACAAATCTCTTCTTGTTGCGTGCAAAAAGAATACCACAGAAGCAGTACTGAAGCCATAGTGCTGGTTTTATACCATGTATGGGAACATTCACAGTCACCACTGGAATATTCAAATAGCCCTTTGATTAGAGTTCTCGGCGGGTCGTGAATCTAGGGCAGTGGTTCTCAACCTGTGGGTCAGGACCCCCAGGGGGGTCCCCAAATTATTTTGGGGGGTCCCCAGATGATTAACTTATTGTGCAACATTGTTTTCTCACTCAACGGTAACAAACCATTATAACATTTAAGTGTATATTGGGTATCTGCACATTTCTAAAGTGACAATTTGAGGCCTTTTTATACTTCTGAAATGACAAATTAAACATTGGCTAAATTGTCAAAATTAGAGGCAAACATTTTGAAAATAGCCGATCTACATGCTTGCAAGGCGTTGTGAGCATGTAGATCTGCTATTTTCACAATAGAACCGTGTTGTACAAAATGTAATTCCTCCACTCTTAGTGCTCGTCAGGGTGGGGGGTCCCCAGTTAAAATATGATTATTTTGGGAGTCACGGCCTGAAAAGGTTGAGAACCACTGATCTAGGGGGATGCACTCACCACTGGTAAACTTGTTATGCAGAGTAGCCATTTGATTAGTGTAGCCTACTTGGCACGTCGTGAATATATTCTAGGGGGCGTACCGTCTCATGCACCGTTCCGTGCCGTTCCTGCAAGTGCACATGTAAAGATCACCGGCCACACAACGCGCTCTACGACCATTACACCACTGTACTTAGTTGCGTGTCAGTGTCGAGCGTGACAAGCTGTAGGAGAGATCTGCTATTTTTGGTTCAAAACACGGCACACAGCCAAGTGTAATTCGGGCATAACATGGCATGTCAGATGAACAATTATGGCTACAAGATGTCTGGTAGATAGATTTAGAATCTATATCTAAAGCAAGGGTCTTCAACAGGGGGTCCAGGACCCCTAGGGGGTCCCCCAAATCTTTGTGTGATAGAAACTTTTTTCTCCTTTTTTATATTAACCACTTGAACCCTACAGTATAGTGTCTGAGAACTTTAGCCAAAAATAGCAGATCTACAAGCTCACAAGGCTGCGAGGCGTTGTGAGCTTGTAGATCGACTATTTTTGGCAAAGAGCTTTGGTGTAGAGGGAGAAAAGAGCCGACTAATTACAGAGTGAAAGTTCAAGTTTATTAATTAAGTATTGACGGTTCAAGTGGTTAAATATCTGAAAACAAAGATTTACATGAATCCAAAATGCACTGATGATTGTGCTGTCAAACAATGAAACTATATGGAATCTCTGAAAAGGTCCCTGCTTCATCTCTTTCTCAACTAAGGGGTCCTTGGCCTGAAAACGTTGAAGACCCCTGATCTAAAGATATGACATTTGGCTGAGAATCTACAAGCATGGACACCGCCTACAGTATCTGTGCATATCTGCAGTCATTCTCCACTTGTGCCAGCAGATAAGTCCCCAGTCTAGTCCAGTATCTGATCAGCTCTAAGCTTTTCTCCACCACTGCAGTTCTTTGCTTGCCAAGTGCTTTACCAACATAACATGAGAGGACAACACTGGGCCTCAACGGGTGACTGCTGTCAATGGGACAAAGCAGAAAGTGTGTGTGTGTGTGTGTGTGTGTGCGTGTGCGTGCGTGCGTGCGTGCGTGCGTGCGTGTGTTTTATGTTAGGCCAGAGGGGGAGGACAACTTAAAATACAAGCACATGGTTGCTGTGCGTGTATACAGTATAGCTTTTGATATATTTTCAAATATTTGAACCACTCGAGCAGTCACAAATTGTTACATACTTTTTTAAATTTCTAAATAATTTTGATTCTAGGATAGTCATGGCAATTTACTAATCCTCTGAATATGATCATTTTAGTGTTACAGTTGTGAAGGTCTACAATACATCCTGCCTTTAACCACAAGAACCCTAGCATTACCTATTCTGGGCATAATAGGAGAACATTCAGCAAAAAATAGGTGAGCATTTTGCAAAAATATCAGCGTTGAGAGCTTGTTGATCAGCTTTGTTTTTTTTCTGCGGTCAACGGAGTATGGTTTTAAGTGTTTAATTCATACCCCTGCAGGGCTGAACAGGTTTAGTGCAATTACCTTCAGAAATATTTAGAGGCTATTTGATCCGAGGGAATTGCAGGGTTATCATTGCTCAGATTCCATACCTGCTTCTCTCTGGAGATCTGATCCTTCCACATGGGATGTCTAGTGTCATACACTGTAAAATCCTGAATGTTCATTTATCCCCGGGAATGTACAGTACAAATGTTATACCTACAGTAGTTCCTTGCTAGTTGTTGACAGTACCTTCAGCCCTGAACAATAAAGAATTTGTGTCCAATACTACTACTCATAATTAGAGAGAAAGATGAATAGATTAAATAGATGCTGCTTTTGGTTGTTATTGGTGGTGTTGGACAGAATTCATTATTAATTATATTCTTCTCTGTATTTCCTTGCTAGATCTAGTGTACAGTATGTGTATGTATATATATATATATATATATATATATATATATATATATATATATATATATATATATATACATGCATACATACATACATACACACACACACACACACACACACACACACACACACACACACACACACACACACACACACACACACACACACACACATATATATATATATATATATATATTATATATATATATATATATATAGCATGTTAATTAACTGTACCACATCAAAAACCTCTAAAGGCCTTTGTACACACCGTCCAATGCATTTTTTATTTATTTCAACACATCTGGAAAAATGCAGGAATTGCACTGTGTTCAAACAAGTTAAAAAGAATTAGCAAAGGGACTTGGAAGATACTGTATGTTATGCAATTTGCCCTTCTAATGACCTCTATGACTTATTGTAAAACTCCTGTGTGGCTTAAAATAAGTTCAAAGAGGAACTCTCTTTGCTGTGAGTTATCTCTCTCCCACTGCTGAGCTCCTACCGTAAATGCAGTGTGAGTGAGTGATATCAATACAGCTGCACAGTTGATCTATTTTCAGACTTATGAACTTGCATCTCGCATAACAGCAAGACATATGGGGAAAAGTCCAAATGCATTGTGGGTAATGTATAGGTGGGTAGGGGCCTGTCTATGAGCACAGTCCATTTCAGGAAATGACATGGCTGCTTATGCAAACAACAGCACTTAGTAGTATATCCTTTAAGCGGAAAACCGTAAAATCAGCAAATCTTTACTATTATCTATGGAGCAGCTAAAAGTATAAGCTTCTCAGACTTCTGGAGAAAGTGGTTCATGTTCATAAATAATTTGAGTTGACGATAGAATTAAATGACATACAAACTCTAAAATATGATGGCGTTCACAATATCCTAATGTGTGAACAGAAATTAAGCTGGTTGAATAAAATGTAAATCAGACATTCTTGTTGCATTCCTTTTACAGTTAGCAGCAGATCATGTGGGTTTGTCATCTGCCAATGTCTTTTTTTTTCTTCTTCACATTCTTACACCCACGATTGAGAGCTATCATGCTGTAGTATGTGTAGAGAACAGTCCAGTGTCTTTAGACAGATGTGGGTCTTGTTGGTGTATAATCCTGTTAGAGTTGTTAGTAAGGCTGTCATTCATGTCTGGCCGCAGTCTCAGCGGGGTGCATTCTTAACCTATATGATATGATTACCTAAATCTCATCAACCTGAGGTTTCCTGCTCAGTAATTCGACACATCCTCGGTTAATCCTCCTCCACGTGGGATATAATTGTGTACTTTGTTCTCCTTTGCCAGGGAGAGAGAGAGAGTGGGATCAATTAGGGAATGAAAACCAGGTGACTGTCAAAACGAACACTTGTTATAACTGAGAGAGTCTGAAGACATTGAACAGCTGAGTGTCTGAGTGGAATTTTATCTGAAACGTCCATTAGGTGGCACTGCTAGCAAAGCTACAGCAAGCTGATTTCCAGCTCCTCAGAGTTAGGTTTTACTTTTCTCCAACAATTTATGACACTGAAATGTGATGGTATAGGCCTACAGCACAGTGTTAAATCTCTTATTTCAGTTTTCTTTCAGTTTCTATTGCCATTTCTGAGCGTTCTTTTTCCACTGCTTTTAATAGTTGCCACATTTTACTTGGTGTGTTCAGTATATGTGGTGAATGTCATAAAACCAGTTTTTCCCCCTACAGCACTGTCCATTAACACTTCAACAATAGCACTTTCATTAAATTCACTGTTAAGGTGCTGCTTGCTAGCCTAGTAAACTAGACTCCTCCTGCCTTCTAGAGTCTGATTTACGAGGCTAGCTGCTTGCAATGTGGTTTTCAGAAAGACACAAGATTTTTTAAATCCTTTTCATTCACCCCCTGTTTCACCAACTTTTGAAAACATTGTTATATCCCGCACCTCTATAAATACTTTTTTGTCTATCTTTAATTTTATTTATTCTTTATATCACATCATTTATTCTTTTAAGTGCATTGCCAATTTGGGAAATAATGACTTAAATTTGCTTACTGTAACTGTATGTTTTTCTTGTCTTTTTCTTCCTTCTGTAGGTAAGTGACTGTTCCTGTCCTCTTGTTGTGTCACCGTGCTGGTAGGGCGGGAGCTTCTGGAAAGGTAAAGCGACTGTGGCTTTATCCTGTTTTCACTGGCTTATATTTATGTACTGAATGACTTGAAGTCTGTCTGATTGACATCTCACACTGGTAGTAAGGCTATTATGCAGATAGACGTGTTTCAAGGTTTGCATATGACCTGGAACCACACTGAAAGTTCCAATCTGGTTTACATACATACTGTAGTGAGTGGTGTGTTGTGGTGCTCCGTAGCTTGACTGATTATGGGTAGGTTGTGTTGAATGGCAAAGAAATAAAACACAGTACTATGCAGAAAATATATACAAAAAAACTGTTGGTGCATTTGTATAGCGCCTTTATCCAAGGCTCATTACATTCACCCATTCACACACACAGTGGTGGAAACTGGTTGGTGCAAGGCACCAACCAGCTCACCGGGAGCAACTAGGGGGTTCAGTGTCTTGCTCAAGGACTCTTCGACATGTAGACAGCAGGAGCTGGGATTTGAACCACCGACCCATGAATTGGCCAATCTCCTGAGCTACAGTCGCCACTATTAAAACAAAATAAGTGGTATTTACATTAGTAAGGTCAGGGGGAGGTAAGAATAGGCTTTGTTTTCCTTTATCAGTTTTGAGTTTTGTGTCAAGAGGCCAAGATATACCCAAAACAATGAATACAGTTCTGTGCCTTGGCAACTTGATTCTATGATATTCAGATGGTCAGATCATATCATATTAGGCCAAAGGTGAACAACATAATAACAATATCTGATGTAATTAATTCCCCCACACTCCATATTACAATGTCCGCTTTTTGTCGACTTTCGCCAGCTCGTTTCCCTGGGGAACATAAACACAAGAGTGTGAGGAGGAAATGGAAATCCATTAACACCACCACTGGAACACTTCTTCTTAAAGTTGTTCCAAACATTGGGAACCTTTATCAATCCTAGTCTAATGCCTCTGTCTTCTCTCTCTCTCTTGCTCTCTCTCTGTCGCTCTTGGTCTCTCTACTTATCTGGACACTTCCCTGATAGTTCAATCCCTCTGCTGAGAGCCTGAGACAGACTAACCTGAGTAAAACTTCAGCCAGTCGGTGCCGTGTCATTGTTCCGACGGCGCATTTCTCCGACGTTGCGTCGGTCCTAACCCTAACCACACGCGTAGCCACGTAGTCGGAGTAATGAGATGTCGGATTTACGGGCATCACTTATTGTTGCATGTTTTCATTGTTGCTCTTCAGGTAGCATTGATTTGAATTCATTTTTTTGTCATCCTCCTGTTGATTTAACATTAAATGAATGCGTATTGTATGTAATGTAGAACAACCTCTTGGTTACAAAGTTTGCGTGTAGTTTACCCAAAATAAATTACTCCGACATCTGATGTTTTCTACATATCTATGTGTTGCAATTATCTAGGCCAGCTGTTTTGACTTCTAATCTCTTATAAGACGTTTATACGTGCTGTGTTGTGTCACATTTGTTTTCAATTCCTCCCAACTGACATTTCAACTTTCCCAGTAACTTAAATTTATATAGCCTTCATCCTTGCCATTTCCAGCACTCGACTGGCATGAGTTGAAGTTATAAAGGCTTTAGGGACTGTTTGTTTGCCAACCTTAACCACATGCGCACCATCCGGCAACAGCCAGGGAGGCGCCCCAGAATCCCAAAAGAAGTTGTTTGGGATGCCTTCCCACTCTGCTCCTATGATCTGGAAGACAGAACAACGTGACGTTCTTTTCATCATTGCGGTGCAATGTCTGGGAGTGAACTGAAGACGAAAAAGATTAGGAGAGGATCGGTAGGGGGTGCAAAAAGTTGCTCGGTAGAAAAGGAGGTGGGCCATTCGGTGAAAGAGGGCTTTCAAACCAGGGGGCTCTCTCACACTGTCAAGGCTGAGTTTACGAGGAGGGCAAACTGTTATATATGACCCTGACGATTTATGGTCTCCCCACACACAACATCCCTATAAGTAGGCCACATGCACATTCCTACAGTATACTATAGTGAGTGCTGTCCAGGGTTCTTCCAAATTGTTTCTTAGTGCTGACGCTGCTTAGTCTAACGCTCGCCAGTCTTACACATACTGGTCCCCCATGGTACAGTAGATATATGACCCACATTCCCTTGATTTGTGTCCTCAAGCTCACCAGAGTAGTAGTTTTGTGTTTACTTCTACTGTTAGTGTCAGCACCTCTGAAGAGAGATGATCTCTGATACAAAGAATGGGTCTGTTTTAATGAGCCATGAACAGATTCCCAGTGAAGAGAGACAATAGAGGCGGTTCCAAGGCAGTATTAGCTCAAGTTTAAACTATATGTGCTGCGAAAGATATACAGTACCTGGACGTAAACAGACACCGAGGTATCTGCTCTGATCTTCATGACTTCTGCATGAATGAACAGTTGCTGTAGTCATATTTTTGGACCACACAGACGACAGCTTCTTCACAGCTAATTATAAGGGCCAGCCGGGTAATGACCCTTGACCAGGCTGAATGTATTTTAAAGGAGTAGTTCACCCCCAAAATGACTTTTTTTCTATTGATTACTCACGCCATGGAGACTTGAGTTCAATAATATTTTTTAGTTTTTTGTTGCATTTGGGTCCCCATCCAGGGCCATGCATTTGGGTCCCCATCCGGAATCAATGGGGGTAAACTTACTATAATCACATTTTTTGTCTTAGGAATGCGACATATACAAAAAAATATTATTGAACTCATGTCTTCATGGCATGAGTAATCAATAGAAAAAAAGTCATTTTGGGGGTGAACTACTCCTTTAAAGATTATGTGATTGATGCCGGGAATACCAGAATGCTCGCCCTAAAACCCAGTCACCTTGGGCGTCTATCCGGTGGAACGTTAGAACGGTCTCTACCTGGTATCCCTAAATGTATCCTCGATAAACTATGCCGGTTAAACCTAACCTTATTCCTAACCTTAACCTCAGTAAAATGGTGCCAAAACATAACCCTATTCCTAATCTTAACCTAGGGTTAGGTTTAGGCATAGTTTTACTGAGGTTAGGGTTAAGTTTAGGTTTAGGTGGTCTAACCTCAAAGTCATCTGTGTGGACATTAAAGACATAGAGGAGAGACGGTGAGGTTCCTTGCAATCATACATGGAAGTCTTCCTGCTCCACCTGAAGTGTATTAATTGTAGGGGAGGTCTGTCTAATGCTTACTCAGTAGTAGGGTAAAGATAGTGGTTTACCGGGCTAACAGGTGACTCGTAACATTCCACAAATATGTATAGAGTACGTAAACAAACTCACCACTAGAGCCCGACCGATGGCAGATCTTTGGATCCGATCTCGATTTTGGAGAGTTCTAGGCTGCCCATTACTAATGTTTGACCTATATTTTGTCAAATGAAATGAAAAAGAAAGTGGTCCAAAGCCTGGACAGATCAGCTGCTAATACTGATATTGTAAAATGTAAATAGAGAGATAATGCACATTTGGTGACCATCTCACACAATCCAATTGCCAGGAAAAAATAGAAGTTTGAGGGGAGTTGTAATTACTAATTATGCTGATCAGAGTTGTAATGATGTGATCATGGTCTGATTAACATTTTAGTGACAGTCTACAGTATCTGAGAACCCATTCATTTTAAAAACAGTATTCCCCCTTTGTTTTTGTTTTTTCTTCAATTTTACACTTCCAGAGTGTCAAGTTTACCCAGTGGGCTGAGTGGCTGATCTGTTGGCAGGTGTCTCTACTCATGCACTGCATGACTTGTGTGAAGAAATAATTGCTTCAGAGATATTGTGCGGTACATTCAGGAATTGCAATTTGTTTGGAAATGTTTCCTTGATATCAGTCACATTATGATCTGAGTGTAACCCCATATCCTACATGTATCATCAGTACCGGTGGTATAACCAGATTGCTCACCCCAAAACACACTTGCCCTCATTTCTTTCCGCCGACCTCACACCGACCACTCGGTGGGGCAGTTCTTGTATTCTTGTATTTGTTTTACTGAAGATAAGGTTAGAAATAACTTTAGGGTTAGGCATAGTTATACTGAGTTTAAGATTAGGAATAGGGTTAGGTTTTGGCATTGTTTTACTGGGGTTAAAGTTAGGAATAAGATTAGGTTGGGGGTGCCTGGTGGCCTAGTGGACCAGGCGCATACCATACAGGCATTGCCATTTCGGCATCAATGCCTGTCGGCGTCGCCGGTTCGATTCCCGATCCGGGCGCCCTCTGCCACATGTCACTCCCTGTCTCTCCCTCATTTCCTGTCAGTCTACTGTCCTATCCAATAAAGGCAAAAAGCCCAAAAACAAATCTTAAAAAAAAAATGAATAAGATTAGGTTTAACCTAACCTTTAGGCATAGTTCACAGAAGTTACGTTTAGGAATACCAGGCAGAGACCGTTCTACCGTTCTGCCAGATAGACGCCCGAGGCGACTGTGTTTTGGGGGCGAGCGTTCTGGTATTCATCAAGGTGATTGTTAGGAATTACCTATGGCAACGTTTCTGGGGGGAAAAGGGGGACGATACTCTGTACATGTGCAACTTCTACTCTAAAAGGCAGAAGCCCAAAAACATTGGGGAAGGTTTTCACAAACCAAAGCTGTGAAGAGGTGGTATGTGTGCCTACTCTGCCCAACATAGTTCTAGAATGTTCCAGCCACATCCTGTATTGGCACAGCTGCTCCATCGACGGTTAATCAAGGTTGTATCATGATGAGCTGTGTGAGCTCTTCCAGGAAGAGTGAGCTTGTATTTCTTTTCTGTCGCCATTAGTAACAGAGAAACCTTGTCCGTCTCTGACCACTGTCCTGGCCTTGTACTGTATTTAAACACATTTTGCGGTGGGTCATAAGGGCGTGGCAAGAATTCCCTTGTAACCTTGGCAACATGAGCTTGTTATAGGTTTTGATGACTCATCCCAGTGGTCAGTGACACACACACACACACACACACACACACACACACACACACATACACAGACGACACTTACGCATGCGTACGCACATGCACATGCACATGCACATGAAACGGCGCACACACACACACACACACACACACACACACACACACACACACACACACACACACACACACTTCTTCCTCTTTTGTTGCTCTGACTCTTCACATGATAATATTAAATATTCATATAATAAGACATCTTCACTGTTCTGAAGTTGTTGTGCCACTCTGCTCTCCCTTGTGGGGAATAATCTACTATACAATGATTCATCATTTTTGTACAACGTTAGACCTCATCATCAGGCATCCATTAGCTGCTAGCTCAGTCCACCATTTTGTCTCAAATACCGTTAATGTATCATAAAAGTATTGGAAGTATTCCATCACAGCTATTGAGTAAGCTTCATAAATACTTCTATTCATTTATTCATTTGTTTGGTCAGATCCCCCTCTGTCAATCTCTGTCACTCTGAAATGCAGTCCTCATACCCAAAGGTCAGAATTCCCATTGTTTCAAGTGTTTCATAAATTGTGGCGTAGGATGGTGATCAATCACTGTTTCACTTTTTCATTTCCTATTCATACAATTCTGCACCAAATTTTATTTTAGAATCAGAATATGGAAGTAAAGTTTCCTGTCTGTGTGCTCAGCTACTGTAGGTGTTTGGTTCATGGTTTGATATTTTATGAGTTATCTTATTGTAATATGTTGTTGTTACATTGGGGAATATGCTCTTGAACTGAGTCTCACATTCGTTTTTAAGACGGCACACGTCAAAAATGACGAATGATCAGATTGACAGGCTGGGAAAAATATGCATCACGAATCAGGGAAACATTCTTGACTGCACTGGGCATGTGGCATGCACATGCATGCACAGTACAGGCTGCAGAACCTGTTTTGAAAAAGAATAGATAAGAGACGTATGAGAGATGAAGCTAATGCATGGTCTTTGATATTACTGTATATCTACATACTGGAGCCTTTAAGGAAGAATGACAGAGGTAGCAGACATGGATATATTATACTGTATACCTCTATTGTTGTTGCGACCGTCAGGTCGCAGTTACTATCAAAACCTCCACCGGCTGTCTGTCTGTCATGTCACATCACACTTTTGGACCTACTCTTATCTCTGGCACCGTTGACCCTATCCATGCCAAACTTTGCATTAATTTGCATTAATTTGTATGTGACCTGGTGGTCGCTTATCTTCCGATTAGGGAGTCTTACCGGTATATTATTACGTGTACTTTACATTTAAGCATATGTACACGTGTACGCCCTCATGGGTGTGTGAGTACATGCTTATTCTGTGTGTGTTCAGGTGTGATGGTTGCAGGCGTGTGGGTGTAGCTGTCATGTGGTGCGAGCCTACTGTGGGCGTAGACCCTGGTCCCCTCCAGCATGTTCCCCTCCACTGTTCTGTTCCCAAACATCAAAATGCAAAGTTCTGAAAATGTCTTCCAGGTTTTAACAAACTGGAAGACAGCCTTGCAGGAGTTGCAGCCTAAATAAATTGCTCTCTATAAAGCATAAATTGTTTCGTTAGGGCGAAGCTGAAAGAACCATTTCTCCATTTCTGTGGTTTCTCTATTCTTCAGGCTTTTGTCACCTACACGGCGTACACGCCAGGGGTTCCCAACGTTTTCCATGCCAAAGAGCCCCAAATAGGCAAAGCCCCCCCCCCCTCCCCTCACATTGTGAAATGGCTTTTTCAATTCTAGAATCTATTCAATGTTTTTATATTCTTTATTTTGGACTACAATGACATGCCCAGAACAGGGGCACAAGGTTGAGGGTTGAACGTGGTTAAACTGCCCACCATAAAATGTACCATTTGATGTATTAATGTTGATGTATTTCGTGTATAATATATATACTCAGTGATCCTGCTAGCCCTGCATCCTGCGTCCCTGACGCATATGTTTAAAGGACGCGTTAAACTAAGCATCACTTCATCCCCAGGACGCATACAACTCTATCCTTCCTGCTATCAGTCATTTCACTGCACCAGCTGAGCTGCATGTGGTGGAGTCTCCACAGCTGTGCGTTCTGGCATTATTGATGAGATGATTGAGATTGTCTTGTAAATCCATGCTTCTGTCATTTATGTACTACATACAAGTAGCTATTTGCCACTATTTGTTTAAATTAAAGTCCTTTTTGATGTTTTCACCATTGATACATAATGCGTGTTTCGTTGCGGGACCCATAACATATTTCTGGGACCCATTTGAATGACCACCTGTGGGTCCCGGGACCCATTACATTGAAAACCTAGCAACATCACTGTACACTTAAAAAAACATGAACCACCTTCACCTTGGTGAAGGGCTAGGATTTTTAATCATGTACTAGCCTTACAAAGAAGCAGTGGGAGATGAACTCTGAACTTGTTATTTGTATGTGCAGCAGGGTGGTCGAGTGGTCAGAGACCCTGTCCTAGGTTGGACCTTTGCTAAAGCCATTGTGTGTCCATTAAACTCCACACGTCTCCATCAAAGCAACCGCGAGTAGACACACTGAAACCCAAACCCTCACACTCATTTTGGACAAGATCAGATAAAAGTTTAAGCTGCAAATTCCTGTTACATGGATGGATAGAGTTGTTTATCTAAGTGGTGTTGCCTGAATTATGTCCACACTGTGTTTTGTTAAGGGCCATATTTGTGCTTTGAAGCTGGTACTGACTGTAAGTGTTTGACTCAAAGTCTGACTGCTTCATTCTGGACAGGGTTACATAGAACCAAACAGAGATCTATTGTTACTGCAGCGCTGTTTGAATTGTAGCCACAGCTCAGGTAATGGAGAACACATGGAGATGAAGTATTAGCGTCCACTGAATCAATTCAACATGTTGATTATTCCACTGTTCCCTCCTTAGTTTAGAGATACAGATTGAATCGTACTGTAATGGAAACCCATTTCAACTATTGAAATGTATACTGTATACCTTAGTGCCTTTTCTATTCTAGGATTACATCTATGTTCTGTGAATCATTCTTCCAGATAACATCACTCACTTCTAAATGTCAAATATTAAAGGTCATGATGGGCTATGAAAGTCCAAAGAACTGAGAGCCAGAGCTGTAGTCTATCGGTGCAAATCCAAGACAAGTCTAAAGTTTTTCTTTGGAATGCATTTATTGAAACGTTTAACCTCAGTATCTGAACAGTGCCTCAAAACCACTATTAACTTCTCATTGTGTTCATAAAATGCAAAACACTAAATGCAGTTACAGTGTAAATGCAGTTCTCATTCCCCTTTGAGATTCCAGTCAAAACAGAGTTTATTTTCTCAATTGGCATTGATATTCCCATTCGAATTGACACCGTTGGTAAATCATTGAATGCTAAATATTGTGTAGATTGAGCATTTTGTTTGTGGAACAGATATTGAAGACACAATTGTAGAGTTGTGTAGACACGAATTATGACACAACAGAGGTGGAAAAAGTACTCAAATGTTTTACTTAATTAAAAGTATCAATATTGCAATGTAGAAATACTCTGTTAGAAGTAAAAGACCTGTGTTCAAATGTTACTTGAGTAAAATTACAAATGTATTGGCATCAAAATATACTTAAGTACCAAAAGTAAAAGCACTAAAATGTTTGAAAACAGCAGATCTTCAAGCTCACAACACGTCGTGATGCGACGTGTTGTGAGCTTGTAGTACTTGAGTACAATTACTTTACACCACTGGAATACAATACTCAAAAACATATTGTCGCTTAGTGGAAACTTTGTATATCCAAAACCTTTCAGGACACTGAAAAGAAGAACCAGTTTTCAAATGGATCCAATGTAGATATTACTTTGTTGCAAACTAATACTTTTCATTCAGTACTTATAAAACCCACGTTGTAGCAAAAATAGCCAATCTACAACGCGCCGCGTTGTAGATTGGCTATTTTTGCTACTTTTGTTTGACACTGTATTGTTGACGGTTGAATGACGATCGTGCACACGTTTCGGGCACGATGGACACGCTTTGAGATCATCAAAAGGTAGGAAAGTCATAGAAATAGCCTGGCAGCGAGGGACATTAGCCTATGTTTAATCCTGATAATAACTGTGTTAAGTAGAACATGACTGTCCCGATGACCTTTGCAGCGTGTCACCCCCATCTCTCTCCCCATTTCCTGTCAACTTACTGTATACCTATCAATAAAGGCATAACCCCCCCCCCCCCCCCCCCCCCCCCAAAAAAAAAACAAGATCTCAAATACTGTTTTGTTTAGTATCATGCCATTGCATTGTCCTACGGTATGTGAAAAACCCCACCCATTTGATACTACATTAAACACAGACTGTCCTCAAGGGTGTGTTTAATCAATTAAAGCCATAATAGTACAGTCTGGCTCCTGTCTGTGCAGTTCATCCTGGTGTCTAGTTCTGGAATATCACTACCAGTAGATACAAGTGGCCTGTTTTAGATTGACTGGAGCCTTCAAATGAGTCCTGCTAAGTCATTTCATTTGCTTATTTAATTATTTTCTGCAAGAAATAGATTTGGGCAACACACAAACATGCTATAAATGTGATTTTCATTATAAGGGGGACTTTAAAGATGGATAAATCATTTGAATGGAGCTAACTGAATCAGTTTGGCAATACTAGATGTCCTCTGTTTTGTTTTTAAACCTTGAACTACAAGAAAATCGGAACATTTAACAACCTTCCAGAGTATGGGGGGGGGCTGTGTCTAGATCGGGGGCAAAACTCGGGCATAAATGTTGTCTAGTGTGAGGGTTAAAAGATCCAGTCTTAACCCTGCCGATTGCTCGCACGACGGTCGGGGGCCGCCTGGCTATTTTCAAAAATGTTTGATATTTATCTGGATCGCTACTGTTATCGAACAGCACAGCGGGCGACCGAGAGAGAAAGACAGCAGCTGTTCGGTAGGGTGACCAGATCCCAAGTCACCAGATGTGGGACAAAGACTACGTTTGTGGGGGACAATGTGGGATGCTTTTGGGGGGTCAAACCCCTTGAAATGCATAGAAAATGCATAGAAAGGGCATTTTGGCATAGCTTGCTATCTGGTTAATTCAGCTGCACCTAGGCCCATCTTAATAGTCACAGTCATGTCTCTACTCTCTAGGACCATCTTAATAGTCAAGTCTCAAGGCTACATGTAGAACAAAGCCAACCGCAAATTATTTTCAATTTAGACAGGACCAACATAAAACAATAGATAAATAAATAAAACCATAAAATCTAAACTAATTGGACTGGAGGTAACAACAGCTTAATAATAATACTAATAATAAATTAAAACAAACTTGTCCACCAGCAATATGCACTTCCAGTACCAAGGAAAGCAACTAGATGAAACATTTTAGGTTTTGTCCATCACAACTTTAAGTCTTTCAGTTCTCTTCTCTCCAACAACAGGCCTGGCCCACACAGGCAATGCACATTCATCAACACCATAGAAAGCAAACACAAGAATAGCAGCAAACATTAATTTATTGGAATCATATGGACTAACACATGCCGACGAGTGGACGGGTCGGTAGAAAACTGTTTCGACAATGCGGTGAGCACCTTATATATTGATTTGTACATGTTTGGAGCAGAAAAAGGACGGAAGGGCTCACCCAGCAAGAGCGTTCTGACTCCCCTTTATAACTCTTGTAGAGAGAAACGTCCCAAAATAAAATATCTCTACAAGAGTTATGATTTACGGTTAGCTGTGCTACAGTATTCGCGTTGCTAAAAGGCTCACGCGGGGCATGCCGTTAAACTGCATTGACATCCCCGCGTGGCTGTTTGATTGACAACAGCGGCCGGGCTGTGCATTTGTGGTCATGTATGGCCTACTTGTACTGCAATCGTGCTGTTCGGTGTTCTCTGTATGTATAAGGGTACACACACACACACACACACACACACACACACACACACACACACACACACACACACACACACACACACACACACACACACACACACACACACACACACACACACACTTCAGCTGTCCAACTGACTTTTAAAACACGTTCGCTTGCCATGTTTATCGACTCGTCCCATTGTCCCAATATTTACTGCTTTCACATGTGATCACATGAACTGAGAAGACGCCAGGTCCTCGCGCCCCACCCTCCTCCCCAGGCCCGATCATCTAAATCGAATCTTCTAGTTTGAGGTGCACCCGATTTTCTAAACCGTGTAGTGTGTGTGAATCTTTTTTCCACTAAGCTTTTGAACACGGCACAGCGCGGCACAGCCCGGTCCGGTTGTAACCGCGCTGAATCGCACTGATGGGCCAGGAAGATGATACCAGGCTTGGCCTGGTTGTGAGATGAGGAACCGTGCTGATTTTGAAACATTGACAGCCTCTTAAAACCCCTCTAGACTAAATGATTATCTTGTAGTGTGTGATCCTACCAGATCCTACCAATTATCTTGTAGTGTAAGGCCAGCCTTGTTGTTTTTATTAATATATGAGGCATTGATGCAGTGGTTTTGGGCATTGTCTCTCCAAGCCATCTGCAGATGGCAGTATAGGTTGGTATGTACTGTACAGTATAGTACTGTACCCTGCTGTAAATGAAGCTTGTTGGGCAGCTAATTGTCAGAGGAAAGAAATGGACAATGAAATCTCTCACAATTCTCCTCCAAACATTTTCATAGTCTGAAGTTTGTATTTTTAGCCCCTGAGATGCGTAACCGTAGCATTCCTGGGGTCCATGTTTCTTTCCAGTCTCTAGTACTCTCAGAGGAGGCTGAGTAAAAGAGAATTAAACACAGGCACGATTGTCCTCTGTCTGAATGCAAAGAAATTACATTACTTTTTTTCCATTTGCACAGTTGGAAAATGGGCTAATATGACTGTCAGTGGACCAAGGAGGGAGACAAGGGAATATATATTTTCAGCACTCTTAAGAGTTTGACCTTTAGAGTTCTCATATCATTGCTTTCGGGCAGAAACCTTGTATTTCCATATTTCAAATTTGTATGTGTTTTTTGTAACTTAATACCAGTAAATTCAGAAGAAATCCAACGTATTGAAAAGAGAGGAAGAGAGTGGTTCCCAAACACTAGGTCGGGACACATTTGTGGGTCATGGACACATTTCTATCGAAAGAACTTCATTGCAGTTACTATCAAAACCTCCACTGGCTATCAGTCTGTCTGTCTGTCAGTCTGTCCGTCACACGCCACGTCACGTCACACTTTTGCCCTACTCATATCTCCGCCACCGTTGCCCCTATCCATGCCAAACTTTGCACACACACTCCTTGGCTGCCAAACCACAACCTCCACCCCTCATTTATCACATGGCCCTCTTCTAGCGCCACCATAAGGCAGATTCTTGCAAAACACATTTTTGGACACTGCTCCTACAGATTTTGCCCTGAAATCACGCAAAGTATCTCTAAAGTCATGTCATCAACATGGATCTGTCCCATCTCCCATATTCCCTCCTGATTGGCTACCATTGCCTTCTGAAGTTTGTGTATGTGACCTGACGCATTTTGTGTATGTGACCTGACGCATACACAATCACTTATCTCCCGATTAGGGAGTCTTACTGGTACAACAAATAGAGACACACGGGCGCCTACAAATTCACGCCCACAATTGAAACAGCGGCCCCGCTTCGGGTAAGGGAGAACGGTGAACTGCAAGCCAGCCCATAGAAAGTCATTGCAATTCAACTTTGGTTAGCCTAATATTAAAATAATCCTACACGAACTGAAGACTATATTGATTTAAATAAAAATATGTTTTCAAATGTATGGCCTGACCCTGACAATATATCTTCTTTTTTGCTAAATACATGAAGTGTGTCACATTTAATTGACACTTGAATGGGTTACCCATAATGTTAACAGAGTAGAGGGGAAACGGCAGACACAGAACCTGTCGCTTTTCAGTGACATCACTGTCTTTACTGCTGTGCGTTTATGAGCGCCGACTTTGAAGATCCTGACTTTTTCAACTACAGTGAATTTGCCACATTAGTATTAATCCAAAAATAACCTGCAAGACTCCGTTTGGAAGAAGCGAGATGCAATCATTTTCCAAAAATAAACAGCCTAATTATACATGAGAGACAAGCGTATCTGGGTATTGAAAACCTCAAGGGATGCGTCCATGACGTGTTTACCATGCGACCACCTAAACTTACGATTTCCAATGCTAGCACTTTTGACTCACAGATGAAGTATATTAAAGTATATTGTAGGTAGTGTATCAATATGACAGATATGCCACTTTAAAAAGGCAAAATAAAACTCATGGGACACTTTATTAGAATACAAAAAAAATCGCTATGGCCTCAGTAGTCATTAGTCAACCACTGAAATTATGATATTTCACGATGCCTCTCATTGGGATTGCATCGGCAGCTGCAGTGCACCGTTCATCCTTACCCGAAGTGTGGCCGCTATCACAATAGGGGGCGTGAATGTGTAGGCACCCGTGTGTCTCTATACTGTAGGTAGATTGGTTATTTTCACAAGTGTGGGTCCCGGTGAGAAATCTAATTTCTCATTTGGATCTTGAGCTAAAAGGTTTGGGAACCACTGCTCTAAACAATTGTCTTTGTACATTTGTAATCATACCCGTGTGTTTCTGTCTGTGACATTTAATATTGGCTTATTTTTGCTTTCCATTGATGCTTAGACAATTGTCAATATTGTCCTTGTGTGTTTGTACAGACAGTGGTTTCTCCCTTAGGCATGTTCTGTCTTTGACAGTTGCTTTAACCCTCTGCTACCTATCAACTTTGTTTGTCTGTCAACTCCCATCATTCCTTCTTGATACAATTAGCTTTCAATAGTGGTTTTGCAAACAGAGAGTCAATAGTACAGTAGGCTATGCTAGTGTTGCTTTCAACAGTTATACAAGTGTTGTAGCTTGATATAAGGACGTACAGCAGGGGTAGGCAACCTTAGGCAACACTGCCAACATTGGCACATCCATTAAAATTCTGAGCTTTGACTGGGGAGGGAGTCTGGGAGATACGCAAGTCTAATGATCGTTATGAAAATGTCCTGACAATCAAAATGTGTCAGGATTTTGATGGGGTGTCATTAAAATCTATGTTGACATTGCACACTGACTATCTAGAAAATAAAAACATGGCATTTCATTTCAAAAAGGTTTCTGACCCCTGATGTACAGTATATTAGGCAATTACAATTTTACTGTCCATCCACCTCAAGCCAGAATGCTCCACATTTAAATGCTCAGTGGTGGAAAGTACATTTACTCATGTACTGTACCTAAGTACAATTTTGAAGTACTTTTACTTTACTGGTAGTATTCAATTTTCAGTACTTTTACTTCTACTCCACTACATCTCAGAAGCAAATATTATACTTTTACTCTGCTACAATTATTTGAGACAACTTTAGTTACTAGTTACTTTATCAATTTTGATTATCATTACAAAACATATATTAACCACTTCAACCCTATATACTGTACATTTTAGCCATTTGAGAATAGCCAATCTATCCACAAGTTTCCAACGTCCCATCGTGCATTGCGCAGAAGGCGTGCGGACATTTCCGGTGTCGCAGCCGGGTGTGATCTACAAGCTCACAGCGGTTTAATCTGCGACGCTACGTGAGCTTGTATGTCTGCTGTTAACCGGAAGTGTCCCGCAAATAATTCTACAGTAAATTCTGGCGGAAACAGGTGGATAAGCTCACAATAAGTCACGATACAACGCATTGTGATCTTGTAGATTTGCTATTTAAAGAAATGTATATATTTGAAAACTTGTGAAATGGGACATTCTGCACAAAGAGTACTTTCTACTTTTCGTACTTTAAGTACATTTTGATACCAATACTTTTGTACTTTTACTCAAGTACATTTTTAATACCATCAGCTAATCTCTTAGTTACACCAACATTGATATGTTTTTATTGTCTATGTCTGTCTTCCACATACAGGAGAACCTACTGACAAACACATGCATGGGGTGAGTGCAACAGAGAGAGTGAGAGATAGTGTTAATTTCAAGCCCATGTCTAGTGATCGTCCATAGTCCATAGTGTTGATTTTGTCGACTAAAAGTAAGAATAAATAGCAGAGGGCGCAAGTACTGCGTTCGGTGTTTCTGTATGTGGCGGTATCTGTGTGTCTGTGTTTACGCCCATAGCCAATCAGAGAAGGGCTCCAAGCCGTAGCCAATGAGGGACCATCATTCTTGGTGACATCACCACCAACAAGTGCGACCTGATATAAATAACAAGGCACAAGTTGGCACCTCGGCAGAGTGCCAACGTGCCCACCCTTATGCATACAGAGAACACCAAACAGCACGATTGCAGTACAAGTAGGCCATACATGACCACAAATGCACAAGGTGCAAGTTGGCACCTCGACAGAGTGCAGTCTAGTTTTACTATCTGTTCCGTGCTTCCTGATGTAGCGGTGGTCGTATATGTATATGAAGTGACATTTATCTGTCCACTGTTTGTTCTGTTTGGGGAGGCCAGACGAACCGAACTGACGTTGGTAGTTCTGGTGTATGCAGCTACCTTAAGCATACTGCATGCCATATTAGGGCATCAGCTTCCCTGATTAGCCTTTGATGTTGGCCAAGCTTTGTGTGTAATTTGTGCCGCTGTACCGATATAAGTTGTAGAGTGTGCAGTAATTTCCATTCTTTTATATTTATTTCGTTTTGTATACCGTTGTAGGGAAATGTTGCGATGGACGGTGCATCTGACAGAAGGACCAAAAAGAAAGTATTATGCTCCTGCTGTGGTATTGGGGCACAAGGTGTACTCGTTTGGAGGTAATGACATGGGAAGTCTGATTGCGGTGCACGTCTTCAACACAGTGTCTTTGCGCTGGATTAAGTTACCCCCAGCAACGACTGAGAGAGGAGAATGTCCCCCTGAGGTCCCTTCCATGTGCACAGGCCATACAGCTGGCCTTATAGATGATAATATCTTTATCTGGGGGGGACGTACTTACACAGGGGAGGACAGCAACGTGCTTTATGCATTTGATGTTGACACCCACAGGTGGTTTAGGCCCAAGATTTCTGGGACTGTTCCTTGGGCGAGGCGCTACCACACATCCTGCGTCTTGGGGAAGGTGATGTATATCTTTGGCGGATTAAGTCGCATGACCCAATGTTCTAATGACATCTACAAGTTGGACACTACCACAATGGCCTGGTCTTTAATTGACACCAGAGGCACTCAGGCCCCTGCTTCAGAATGTCACTCTGCCACCATGATCGGGACAAGGATGTTTGTATTTGGGGGAAACAATAACAACAACATCAGTGTGTTTGACACAAAGACAAATTGCTGGCTGTGCACACCCTCTGCACAGCTTTCTTGTGCAGAACAACGCGTGGGGCGTTTAGCCTTTGCCCACAATGGAGAGCTGTACATATTTGCTGGATACCACATCGTGAACTGGATCTTCATTGACTTACTGTGGAAATTCAATCCAGAGACCTTCTGTTGGAAGAAGATTGAGCCAAAGGGGGAAGTCCTGTGTCCGTGGATGTATAGGATGTACTGTTGCATGGTGGGAGATCGTATCATTCTCTTTGGAGAATATGTAAATGATGTGCAGGTGTACATCTTAGACTTGAGTCCTAGTTTGAAGACCTTATGCAAGCTAGCAGTTATTCAGTATGGTCTGGAGCAGTCAGGACTCACACACAACATCAGGTGGGAACTGGCAGCCATGACTGCTAATAGAAGCAACAGAGGAAAAACAACACATCCCACTTAAATAAAATAAAAATAAACAAACAATAAGCAAATAATAAATACATAAATACATTAGTTATTAATTAAAATAGATAAATTACAATAGATGACAACAATGAGAATAAGTTCCAGGCAGTGGAACAGAAGAAAGGGAACACCTGTAAAAAGGCTCCCTTCATTCATTCTTTGAGATTTGCGAGGCGTCGCTTCATCACTGAGCTCAGTGATCCCCACCAGGACCTACAGTATAAGCCACATCATATACAGGAGAATAGAGAACTCTACTACCATCTGAACAGTAGGCGCATACATAACAAAAACATATAAGACATACAGTATTGCTCAGCATTATTTTCAGGAACACTTTACAGGGATCACAAAAGAGTCAACCTGCTGTAATGGATTGACAATACACTCCACAGACAGGATATTCTTTGCCAGTTATTTTCTATTCTTAGGCCTCTTCAGTTCTCTTCTAAGCAAATACAATTCACATGTTCTTACATTATTTTTTTTAGCACGCAAAGTAGCTCTAGTAGAGATTGCACAAGTAGTTGGAGTAATCTTTCACACATTGCTGATCTTCACCAAGCCACCCCAGCACTGATCCCCAGCCCAGAAATGGCTTCATCTAGCACAGCCAACCCCTCCGGATTGCCCCCACTGACACAGTCCTCAGAGACAGGTTGTCATGACCATGCTTATAAGTTGCATATAAGTGTGAGAACCTTCCCGTTGATGCAAGAACTCTCCCACACCAAGAAAGTAGACAGCTAGTACAGTACCAAAGACTTGAGGCAATGTCCGACACAGGCTTTGGTGTGACGTCTTAGTATATTCTTGAAAAACAAGAGGAGAAACTTTAGGACCGTTAAATTTGAATACAGTAGCAAAAGTCATTTGTTTAAATAGAAAAATAAGCGTCTCAGTTAGTAAGTCACATGATGTAAAATCAGCAAGCTAATGACCTGATCTCATATCAGTGCTTCTCAGCCGTTTTCATTTCAAGTACCGGTACCTCCAGTGTGATGTGCATTAGGCCAATTTATTTAACTGACATTAACAGTGTACAAATGTGTTACAGACCCATAGATTATATTAATAATATATTAATTATGACCAACTTGGATAACGAGGGGCGACAATGAACGCTGGTTGATAATTTGTTTATGACATGCACATTCTGTAGCTTTATTTCTTCACAAAGACAATGGGTAAATGGCATTGAATCAACACTAATACTATATACAATATATGGCATGCCTCCTGGATTTGCATTCTGAGCTCACCTTTGGTGGATTTTTTCTTATTGGGATTCCAATTCTTCTGGTCTCTGTCGTCACTCGATCTCGAGCATCCCCCCCTCAAACACTCAAGTCCTCCCTCAGTCTTAACATCTTTTAAATCTCTTCTGAAAACATCCTTTTACAGGTACTATGTCAAGTGCCTTTCTTAGTTTTTTGACTCTCATGTCAGTTAGAAATCAAATTAGTTTTTATTTAATTTAGTTTTTATTTATTATTATTGTTGTAATTGCGCTTATTTTATCCTTTGTTTTATTTGCCGTTTTATGTCTTTATGGCTTATGTTGCTGCTCTTTTTTTACCGTGTTCTGTAAAGCACTTTGTTACCCTTTTTGGAAAAACACCATACAAATAAATTCATTGTCATCATGGTCGCATTTCAGATGGTATGGAAAACATCACTAATTCCTACAACTTTTAAATAATAAAGGCGTTCTCAAAACTTCTCATAGTGCTATAAGACATTTTTTGAAAATGGAAGTGAGGATTAAATTACAAAACAAAAGAAATCTCTGTTTACCTGGTTCTGAAGTACAGTAAAATATGTAGTCAGTAGTCACATCTGTAATTAAAGTGCCTTTATTGGGGGAGAGAGATGAGGAGTGACATGCAGCAAAGGCCGTCGGGATCGGGACTCGAACCTGCGACACGCTGTAACTGCTCTTAGCCTAGATGCCAGCGGCACAGGCCATGCTGTAGCATTTCTGTATGCATTTCACCCTGATGTCCCTACTTTGGGACATCAAAACATATATTCTGTAAGCGTTGTGATGTGACTAATGTGAGCTTATTGATCTGCTTTTAGCCCTTAAGAGGTTAAACCCTTCATGTACCTACAGTATACCAGTAAGGGAGATAAGCGACCGCCAGGTCGCATGCACAAACTTTAGAAGGCAATGGTAGCCAATCAGGAGGGAATATGGGAAATGGGACAGATCCATGTTGATGACATGACTTTAGAGATACTGTGTACCGATTTGCGTGATTTTAGGTCAGAATCTGTAGGAGAAGTGTCCAAAAATGTGTTTTAAAAGAATCAGCCAGATGGTGGCGCTAGATGGGACAGATGCATTTTGATGACATCACTGTAGAGATACTATGTACCGCTTTGCGTGATTTTAGGGTCAAATCTGTAGGGGCCTCATGGTGGCGCTGGAAGAGGGCCATGTGAGAAATGAGGTTGTGGTTTGGCAGCCAAGGAGTTTATGTGCAAAGTTTGGCATGGATCGGGGCAACGGTGGCAGAGATATGAGTAGGGCAAAAGCATGACGTGTGACAGACTGACATATAGCCGGTGGAGGTTTTGATAGTAACTGCGACCTGACGGTCGCAATTAAATTCATGTGAGTGAGGAGGGCATGAGATTGGAGGAGGACATGACTAGAGCATTGTGACACATCATTTATTAGTAGATATGAACTCCTTTACTCTCTCCATATATTCTTCTGTCTGTCTGTCTGCGCTCTTTCCTTTGATCGGTCGACTCCTCTCCACATCCGCACCCACTCATCTAAAGCGTTGCTGTTATTTACTGCTGCCTTATCAGCATTCTTTTTATGTGCCAAAAATAGAAACAGACAAAACCAGTCTGTGCCATCAGTTTCAGTTCCAGTTTGCTATTTCATGCTTCAATATCAGATACACACATTATATGCGAACAGATTATCGAGGGACAAATCTGAAGAAGAGATGTAAAGGCTACTGAATATCAATGTTTATGACCTCAGTGGCATGTTCTAAATAACTGGCCTTTCACAAATTTGCCCAGCATACTGTATAAGTATACACTACACACCCCATTTATTTCTGTAGTGGATGTACGTACATGCACCGTATGTTGTTACTTGCGCATTCTGTAAGCCTTGCAGTGTTCTGAACATTGTCCAAAGCTATGATCTGTCCCTCAGCGTCATCGTCAATCATCAACCATATTTTTAACCACTTAAGCCCTATTTTATACTTTCAAAAATATATATCTTTTGGACATTTGGTAAATTTTGTTGACACATGAAATTTTAGACACATTTCACATATTGTAATGCCCATTTAAAAGAAATATATATACAATATATAATAATAATAATATGTATTTATTTATTTTTACCACAGTGCACAAGAAGTAGCATAATGTCTGGTCTATTTCAGTCGTATTGTTTTTCATTGGGTTAGGTATTATTCGAATATATGGCCCGCTGGCCAATACTCTACCACCAGACATGCTTCCTCTTATTTGTTTATCATTTCTCTCTGTACAGTTAGCCGGATGAAGACTAAATGAGCTTCATATTTGAAGACTCCACTTACAAAATGCTACACTTATGAAAGTAATACTTTGCATAAATTGTGAATAAGAATATTAGATTATTATTATTTTAATCCTAATTATTAATTGAAAAATATTTTGACAATCAAGGGCTTTCCTGATGTTCTTTGATGAATACCAAATTTGAATTTGTATCTTAATCTGGAACAAGCTCTTTAATTGCCATTGTGTTGTATTATGCCTAATTTATCATCTCTGGTATATGATGGTGTCCACAGCGGCGTAACGTAACGTAGTGACTGCGCACCAAGAATAGCCGATCTACAAGCTCACGTGGATACACAGTGACTAGTGAACACACATCAACATAAGCCAACTGGACTTGTTTTACATACAGCGTCTTGATGTGCACCATACAGTAGACGGTCTCAATTACTAATGACCTTTTATAGCCATCCCAAAGGTTTTCATACTTGGGTGTTCCAAGTGACCTTTCAGTGGCTCTATTTCTGTTCGGGTCATCAAGTTTTTGTTACATTGCATTTTTTATAACTTACGCTTAGGATGCAGTCATTCATCATCACATGGCTGACATGTTGACCGCCCAGCAATGGAGAGTAGCAGCAGGGGCGTCAAAAGGGGGGAGAAAGTGGAACTGAGTTACTGGGGCCCAAGGTGGAGGGGCCTTAATTATTTTCTACTTTAGCTATTGAAAAATAGCAGAGATAGAAGCTCACAGCGTGGCACTGAGTGCTGCGCTGCGATCTGCTATTTTTGAAAAGTCGGGAAATGTGTGCAAATCTTTGAATATATGTATTTTTTAAGCAAACTTTTTCAACTCAAATTTTGCTTCTGGGGGGTCCTTGGAACAAAATATTTTGAGATGGGGGTCCGTGGCCAAATACATATCATTTTGGGGGTCCTTGACATGAAAATGTTTGAGCACCACTGACATAGAAACATAGGTTTATCAAAAAAACCTTAGAAGGATTTGAAATATTTTTTCACGATTTCTCAAAAATAGCAGATCTACAAGCTTGCAGCGCAGCACTCTGTGCCATGCTGTGAGCTTGTATATCTGCACAAAATAATGCGTAATAATGCATTCCCAGTCTAAATGGGTTAAACCCCCTCCCCCTATTAAGAATATTCATGAGGGGCCCACAATGAATCCTTGTACCCAGGGCCCATAATTTGGTGTGACACCCCTGATGGAGAGTAGCAGGGCCACAACATACGTTTGTCATGTATCCATTTCTGCAGCACGAGATCATGAATGCCTTTACTGTGCTCATTTCTCTGGCTCTGAGCCAAGTACATCCGCCCGCCCTTGGACAACTAATTGTCAAGTCTTTTGATTTGTACAACTTTCTCAGATCATTTATTGCTACAGTATAATGTTTTTTCTTATTTCCTGATAATTACAAACTTATATTGGACTTGTATTTTGGACAATATTATACTGATATACAGTATAAAATATACAGTATAAAATGGAATAGCTGATAGCAGTAGTCAAATCCAGTCAGTACTAGTGGACTAGCTACCTCTTTGTTCAAATACATACTTCTGTTTCTAGTGACATGGCTATTTTCTGTAACATAGTGTGTGAGTTAGTCTAGCTATGTACTGTATGCTAAGCTATGAAAGGTACATTATGCCCTAATAAACAGACTGTATAAGTTGTGGTTCAGACCCAGTATGCTTTTCAGATGGTGAAGCATTAGAAAAAAGAAAAGCATTTTCTCCTTTGCAATTATTTGTTGCTCTCCTGAAGTATTCTTGACCATAATTCATCAGTGCTTGCTGAGTTTGCATGCAGGTTCACAGAACGGCCCTGCTTCACTTTCACACAGTCATGCCTGATTAACACTTTGTTGCGACTGGGTGTCGTACACCAAAAATAGCAGATCTGCTATAGCTTAGAATCCGTCATGCTGCAACGCATTGTGAGCTTGTAGATCCACAATGTTCTGTGTGCGACACCTGCACACAAATGAACACCAGTTTTATAATGTGCTTCACTGAGTTGGGGATAATGTGGCAAGTCTTTTTTCAGTGATACCCCTTTTCCACCAGTGTTCTTGCTTTTCCATCCAAGTTATTCAAATGCATTTCCACTTTAGATTCTGTATCCTTCAAGGGCTTTCCTCATATCCAATATTAGTTCTCTTTCAAATATGCGTGCAAAGTTTGCTATGGGAAAATGTAACTGCCATTGACAACTGAATTTCCCCTGCAGGATAAAATAAAAATACAGGTATATCTAGCTAGGCGTTAGTGATGACGTATCCTTGATTATAATGGTTCCGTTTAAAACTGGTGAAAATGCTTCCAGTTTGCTATAAAGCACCATGGTTCCAAGAATCCTGAATGTGAAGCATGTCACCTCTTCACAATATCACTATCTTTTCCCAGTTGGCCCAGTGATTTGAAATGTCAACCATCCAGTTGCAAAACTCGCAACTGTTTGCTCCCGCTGACATTGCAACAGCTGGACCGTGGCTACTGTTACAGAAGGCTGTTGGGAAATACATTTCATTTTTGTTTCAAGCCTGAATAGTTCAGTGTACACTGTTAATTTGTACTCAAATGCATTTGGTATATGTTATATTCATAATTGCTGTTTGTAAATCTTGCTTTTTAGACAGTAAAATACAAAATAGTTAAAAAGGAAAAAGGTGGCACACACTCTGGCTTCATTATGTAGTCACTTTAATGATGGGGCCTTCAAAATCAACCAATTTGATGATTTTGAGGAAGACCTGTAGCCTGAGATGTCATCATTAAGGTAGCTGCACATGGTTCTACATGCAGAATGTGCAACAGTTTCTTCTTCTCTTAAGCTTATTCCCAGACATCAACACTTCACCACAACCTTTGGTATGTGTTACCTGCTATAAGGACAAATAACCGCCACCTTGCAAAATCTTGCCTCGAGCCTTTGGTTAAATGAAGGCCTCTCTCTGGAAAGCCAGGCACAGCGGTTGGCATGGGCATGCAGATTCATGATAATTGCCAGAGGACTTTTTTGTCATTGCAAATGTGGAAAGGAATTAAATAAATGTGTATGTGACATGATTGTAGAATGGCTTTTAAAGTCATCTCCACAATGGGATGTTGGTTGGATCTGGTTTTCGTTTGCGATTAAAAGACTAGACGTCAGTGTAAATTAATGTACTTTAGTGCAGTATAGTTATGCAAACCAATTTTGCTAGTTGTCCACGTGTCAAACTCTTGGGATCTGTTCAGACCAGTTTAACAGACAACTTGGAAACTCTCTGACATTCTGCACACAGCCTGTTCTGCAGCATATACTGTATTTGCATAAGTGAAGACATTATCTTCAAGTTAAAATGTGAACTCGAGATTAGCCAAGCTGTCAGGGTCATCATTTGTAAAGATAATTCAGTTTTCCCACCCTGAAAAAGTGTATAGGCATATTATGAATCTATTACTGTACACACACATCACTCTCAAGATCAATTTGTGCTTATGACCTATATCTCCAGAAAAAGATTATAAACTTCCATGTAACACAGTAGTCACAAAAGTATTTTAAATGTATAGAATACAATTCAGTAAGAATTCCCCCAGTTATAGGGTCGGGAGTGGAACATGCTGTTCCACTGCAGAGCTCACATGTGCTTGCACTGACATACATGTGCACATGCATGCATGCAGTTCAGTACACATAGCGGCAACTTGTTAGCATAGTGTCCAGGCAAACTTTTCCCAGTTTCATAAAGTGCCACAGCTTGTATTTTCCCACCTGCTCTGTAAACAGAGAGTTTGCCCCTATTGTTGAAACTGCTTCAAACTTCCTTCGCAATGGACAGAGAAGGGGCACGGACATTTCCTTTCGTTGTCATTTGGCCTGTATCCTAAGTTCAGTTACAGAGTGCAAAAAAGTGATTTAAAGTTAACTGTGTGATAGTTTGTAGGAAACTGAATTGTGAATATATGCTACTGTTAAAGCACAGGTCTTCTACTGTATATGTGAGCTTTATTCATGTGTTGGACTCCTGCCCATTCCGCTCGGGGCTCCCTAAAGGGGGTGTGTCAAGGCAGTGGAGGGGGAGGGGTGCCCCTTTAGGTACACAGTGTACGAACACATGTGCTCTAGTGCTGAGGGGGTGTGTCACTCCTTCTACCTCTTCTGCGTTCCCTTCCTGCTTGGCTCCCTTTTTTTTTTCTATCGCTTTCCTTGCATCCCACATGCACTCACACACACACATACTTGGCTTCTCCCCTTTCTCTCTCTTCTCTTCGACTCTCGTCCAGGCTGCTTCTCCTCCGATCAGAGACACATAAAAAGGTAGGAGGGGTTGTGAGCGTTGCTGTTTCTCTGTGCTGTGTTTTGTTTTGGTAGATCAGTAAATACCTTGCAAACTACCTTGTAACTTTAAGAAACATTTCCAAAGAGTTTTGTTTTTGTCATAGATGGTGCATGTGTGATGTTGTGGAACTGCACAATTCATTAACAGGCAGAAGTACTTGATCTGACAGTGGAGAACTTTCTGTTGCAAATGTTTGATTTGATTTTGTGATGTCAGGACATTGACAGCTATAGTTTTTGCTATCCTATATCTGGGTGTGACAAGTTTGCTTTCTTTTGTTTTGAAAGTTTGATCAGGCAAAGACAAAGAAGACAAAATGGTGGCCGGAATGGTAATGCCCTTAGCCGACTTGAGGGCCATCTATGAGCTCCTCTTCCGGGATGGAGTCATGGTGGCGAAGAAGGACAAACGTCCTCAGTACATGCATCCTAACCTTGAAGGTGTTGCCAACCTAAAGGTGATTCGTGTCATGGGCTCACTCAAGTCCAGGGGCTTTGTCAGGGAGACCTTCGCTTGGAAACATGCTTACTATTATTTGACCAATGAGGGCATTGTGTACCTGCGTGAGTACCTCCACCTGCCCCCCGAGATTGTACCTTCCTCCCTGCAACGTGTGCGTCGCCCTGCCTTCACCCTGGACGTGATGCGACGAGCTAATCGGGTGGGGAGTCAGACTGTGGAAGGCCCCACATCCTATGTTCCAAAACCCAGGGCGGGAGTTGGAGAGAGCCATGAGGGCATGATGGACCGCCAACGCTACCGCCACAAGAGACCCGGGGAAGAGGAAGAGGAATCATCTGACAAGCCCCCGATGAGGTTCAGGGGCTCCTACCAGTCCCGTGCCCCTCCTGGAGAGCCTGGTGCTCAGACCCAGACTTTCTTCAGGAGAGGCCAGGGCCCCCGTAGAGGAGAGGAGCGTGTAGGTGAGGAGGGCATGAGGAGAGGTTTCAGAAGCTCCCAGTTTTCTTCTGAGAGTAGAAACGCTGCTCCAGTTAGAGAGCCCAAGCCACCAGCCTCTCGAGCCCCAGTGATCCCCAAGGAAGTTCCAGCAGCTTTGCCTGAGGTTCAGCAGGTCACTGAACCAACCCTGCCACCAGCGTTCATTCCTGCAGTCGAGGAGCCAACCCCTGAAGTCCCTGTTACAGCTCCCATTATTCCAGAGGTACCTGAGGAGGTTCCAGTGACTCTTGACGAGGTCATTGAACCAGCGCTTGCTCCAGAGGTCACCCCGGCAGAGGAGCCAATCCTTGAAGTGGCTCCCAGCATGCCAGAGATCTCTGAGGAGGTTCATGCTGTTCACCAGGTCCTTGAAACAGCCCTGGCTCCAGAGGTTACCCCTGCAGACTCAGAGGAACCAATCTCTGAGGTCCCTGTAGTGACTTCCAGCACACCAGAAATCCCTGCAGATGAACCAGTCTCTGAAGTCCCTGTTGAGGCTCCCAGCACACCAGAGATCCTTGAGGAGGTTCCACAGGCTCTGTCTGTGGTGGAGCCAGAGGTGGAGCCAGAGGTGGAGCCAGAGGTCCCAGCTCCAAGTGTGGAGGAAGTTGTGGAGGAAGTTGTGGAGGAAGCTGTGGAGGAGGCGATAGTTCAAGAGGTCGTTTCTGCTGAGCCACCTGAGGTCGCTGAAGAGCCTGAGCCTGTAGAAGCAACAGTATTGGAAGAAGAGGGAGCTGTAACCCAGGTGCCTTCAGAAGAATTGATCCAAGAGGTGTTGGAAGATGGCAAGGAAGAAGAGGAAGAGGAAGGAGATGATGATGATGACGATGATGATGAAGAAGAAGATGATGATGATGATGATGATGAAGAAGAAGAAGAAGACGACGCAGAAGAAGAGGAACCTACGCCAGTTTTGCAGGAACCTGCTGAAGTCACAGAAGCGATCATTACTGAAGTTAAGCCTGATGAACCTGTGGAGGAAGAGCCCCAACCAGCCCCCTTGGTTGAAGAACCCAAAGTAGAGGAACAGGAGGTTCATGGAGAATTGGTAACCGAGGCAGTGTCCACTGAAGACAATCCTGATGTTCCTGTTGAGGCTGAGATCGACATCCTGGAAGAACCCAAAGAAACCCACGTGCCTGCGGCCAAAGCTGAGACCCCTGAATTAGATTCCGACTATGAACTACCAAGCCCTCCATCGCCAGTCGCAGATGACTTCACAAACCTGTCGGAGGAAACAGGAGCGAACCATAGTGCTGTTTGTCCTGAAACATCCAGTATGCAGATTACCCAGGAAACAGTTACAGTAGTGGAGGAACCAAATGCCACCCAAGTCATCTCCCAGTCCCATACCTCCCATACCTACGTACAGATGTCCTCCTCCTCAGTGATGGTTTCCAACATGGTACCGGAGCTTGGACTCGAGCAAGAGAAGGCTGAGGCCTTTGAGGGACATTATGCCAGCGGCCCCTTTGTCTCCTCTGATAGCCCCATCTCTGTCCTGAAGACCAATCTGCCTCATGGAGACTGGGGCTTCCTCACAGAAGACCCCAATGATGAACAGGAGGTCAAGAAAGTCTGGCCAGACTCCATGGAAGGTTCGAGCCCATTCTAGTTCCTTTTCCCTCCTCTCTATTCCTTCCTCTTCCTGTCTTTTCCTGCAGCACTGACAACACACAGGCGTTGCTATGGGTACTCTTTCTGTTTGTGAATGTGTGGGAGGGTGAACGCGGGATAATTTGATTTAGTAGTGATACAAATAATGGCCTTGTCATTTTCGATAGAGCTAAACAATAACCAGACTGCTAATTGAATGTCATCTTCAGGATGCATGATGAAGAGCATTGCACTGCTCTGCTACTGCTTGCTTGCCTGCTGCATGGCTAGTGTAAAATGTTTATATTTTATATTAATGTAACCCATCTTGTCAGTTTCTTTTACAGTACATGGCCATTTGCATTTACAAATTGCCTTATGTGCTTGTAGAATGTTGATTTGTGTTTCTATGATGTCTCAATGTTCAGAGGATTGCCAAGATGCTGGAGATTTTCTACACATTTTCTCATTCTGCATATATTCAACATCCACACTACACTTTGAAACTCACTCAGAGGCCAACCTGAAACCATAGATACCAGTGGTGTATAGTAACTAAGTAGATTTACTTAAGTACTGTACTTAAGTACAATTTTGATTTATTTGTACTTTACTCAAATATTTCCATTATCCAATACTTTTACCTCTACTCCACTACATCTTGGGTCCAAATATTGTACTTTTACCCCACTAGTTTATTCGAAAACTTAAGTTTATACTAGTTACTTTGTAGATTTTGATTATTATTACAAAACATACATTAACCACTTCAGCCCTATATACATTTCGACCATTTGAAAATAACTGATCTACAAGCTCACAATGTGTCGCCATGCGACACATTGTGAACTTGTAAATCTGCTATTTTCAAATGTTTCAAATGTTGTTGAAACTTGAAATGGGACATTATGCATAATGAGTACTTTTACTTTTGGTACTTTAATTACATTTTGATGCTGATACATTTGTACTTTTAATGAAGCACGTTTTGAATTCAAGACTTTTACTTGTAACAGAGTATTTCTATATTGCAGTATTGATAGTTTTTCTGTAAGTGAAAACTGTAGATACTTTTTCCTTCGCTGATGGATATAATAGTATAGGACAATTTGTATAAAAGTATAAACGCTGTGCTGTATAGTACTTTTATTTCTGCATTTGGCAGCGCGACTTTAGGCTGTTTCAGTGGCCAGTTGGCCACGTGCATACAGTAGCTGTGCTCAAAAAAGGAATGGAGCTTTAGTGTAAGTTGAGCTGTGTCGTATCGTACTGCACTACTGTGTACTGTATTCCGGGTTCGATTTGCTGGGGGGATGGGGTTAAATCCACATCCAACCCTCTGCTTCAGATTTCCTCCTCTGGTCATCCATTTTTATTGCTGAGTGGGATGTTTTATCCATACTTCCGGTCAGACTAAATTAAATACCTTCATTTTCTTTTGGGAAATGTAGAGACTGTCTGATATGTTTGAAAACCTTGTTGTCTTTATCTTCAGCAAACTTAAAAAAAGAATCTTAAACATTCTTCATTTTTTAAATAAACATAAAAAAGCAACAATAGCCGAGCTCTCGGCATGTTGCATTGCGACCCGTTGTGAGCTTATAGATCAGCTATTTGCATACAGTAAGCATACGTGTTTAAGAACCCCCCCCGCAAATCGAACCCTGACAGTAGTATGTGTGCTGATCCAGTGCCCCCCCTGCATCTGCTCCTCAGTGTGCCCAGTGATGCTAGAAGTCTGCTCTGTTTTATGTACACTGCAAATATTTACAAAGGCATACTTTCTCCTCGCTGCTCTCCACTCCTGCTCTCAGCTGAGTGGGGGAATGATTTAGAAAGCTGTAAAATGCATGTTACGTAATAAGTGCTAGGTGCTATATTGTTTGTCAAATAGTTCTACAGATTTTTATCTTACATAGACCTAGAAAGAATTTTTGCACGCTTAAAGTGTGCAATGTGCATATTTTACTATAGGACAAAGAAATACCTTCCAGTTCTAGGTATTATCAATGCTAACAACAGAATCCTGCACACTCCCTTCACTTTTACTGTAGTTAGGTGCAATGTTTAGGTTGCAAGGCCTTCATCAAGTGAGAATTCTTGCCTGATGAAGGTCTATCATATACCTTTGATGATGAGAATATGCCACGTTGAGTTTGTGGCATGAGCACATCTTTGAGGATGTACATGTAATCAGGCCTGGAATGTTGTCATTTTAGGGGCAAGGCCACTTGTTCTTTGGTGTTGTCCATTTTTTGGGGTCATGCCTATGTTCCCTCAACCCTATGTTCCCTCACTGAGGTTAAGGTTAGGGTTAGGGTTTGGGTTAGGATTAGGGTTAGGGTTAGGCATAGTGGTTAACATTGAGGGAACATAGGGCACAAAGGCCAAATGCCAGGGCAGGAAGGCCATAAAATAAAACAAGATATTAGTCCATTGAAATAATTTGTTGAATCTAAGGGTGCTTAGGGATGATAACCTAATCTGCAGTGAAATAGATAAATGATGGTATTTACAATCTGATGAATCCATGCTAAACCCTGCACCAATCAAAGTCACAGCATTGGTTTAAAGATGGCGATTCGGGGAGTTAAGATTTCAGAATTTCAACAAAAGACACATTGGTGTCTACATGACAAGAAAGAGAGACTGGTGTCTGACAAGAAAGAGACAGAGGAGAAAGTGGTACAGTCAGCTGGGGCATTAAGGCCACTGTGGCCTCAGGTCATGCCATTGTTTTGAGGGACACAAGGCCAAACTGAGGGGCAACGGCGGCCATGGCCTTCATGGCCTCTATGAAATTCCTGCCCTGCGTGCAATTATAGTAATAGAATGACAATTCATTACATAAATAAGGTAAAATTGAGAGACTTGGTTGCTTTGCATGATGGCACACTATCTGTGTATTTATTGTAGAGGTAGCACATTTGATGTGTGCTAGGTGTGTAGGTACAGTGCGTTAAAGTGAGTGTAAATGATATTATTATTATTTTATTTTAATAAGTATTAAATAGCTCTACATTACAATAACAATCATTGCTATATGATTCTCTTGAGTAAACAGAAAATATATTGATGCTGGAACAACACTATCAAATTGAAGCTGATGAATGATCTTTGTGGGGTTCTCTCTCCTGATTGGATACAATTGGTATCCCGACCTGGAAATAGATTTTCTGTTTACTAAAGAACTGGAGATATGTTACTGAACAAACACTCTATACAGCAATGATTATTATCTAGAGCTTTAACTTTCTTTTTACAAAAACACAGTACTAGTATGTACCTGTTTCACACTGTAGGTTTTACGGACGTAGTGGTGCTTATACATCATTTTATTGAGCCAGGACATAGAGCCATTAGAGCCATTGCATCAAACTTAAAGGACGACTTCGCCACTTTACAACCTATCTTCATATAATTGGTTCTCACTAATGTTCATGATAAAATAGCACAAATTATTTCTACTTTTCTGTGTCTCATAGAAGGGCTGTGGGCAGTTCAGAAACCTGCTTATCAGTGACATCATTGATGGAGAATCCAAGCTAATAGAAACTGCAGGCTTTCTATTCCTGAAGAATTTGTTGTCGCGATAATAAAAATCTAAATATATATATATTTTTAATCTTGTTTATAAAAAAACCATCTGCCTAAAGATGATGTCACTGGTAGGCAGGTTTCTCAACTGCCCACAGCCCTCCTAAAAGACACAGGAGTAGAACAAAATTATGTTTTATCGTGAACATTAGTGAGGACCAAATATATGAAGATAGGTTGAAAGTGGTAAAGAAGTCCTTTAAGAATAAAGGTATCAATCTGGGGGGGAAATAATAATATAGCCTACATATACACTTCCAAAGTATCCATGTGGAAGAATTACTGTGGGTAAAATGAGAGTACACTCCTGAACTGTCATGGGTGATTCATTTAAATACTGTATGAAGTTATTTTTACTCATCTTTAGAATTTGCATTGCAGGAATGCAAATGCCACTTGTGGTGCATGACAAGAGACATGCTTTATCAATGTGATCGTATTAGTTTCGGCTGGTTAGGGTATGTTGAGTGGACCGTTTTTAAAACCACTTAAACCCTTTGTTGACCCTGAGGGCTCTGTTCTATGCCCCCTCCTCGACCACGCATCACTTTGCAATGTGAGCTTGTAGACCGGCTATTTTCACAGAATATATATATATATATATATATGTTATATATGCTTTATTCACTGTGATAAGGAAAAAAGTGTTCATAGTACATGTACAGTAGGCTATCTTAAAAGTCATCTTCAGTTTGTGCGCTGTATATTTGAACTCACAGTTTTTGCGACCATAGGTCGCATATTAGTATGTAAACGGTCACAGCTTGTCCGTATGTATGTATCTCTGTATCCCTGTGGCCAATGTGGCCTCCATACAGTATATGGGTAACTGGTCCGATATACATCACTGGTCAGATGACCAAGAAGGCGTCTTACAACTTTACAAGTATAAGATATTGTCTGAGAAATGCTTTATCTTTTTCTATATTTTTAAGGCAATGGAGTGGTACGATAATAAGAGTAGCAGCTTCTTTTGTACAAACATCAAATATACAACAGTGGTACAAGGATTGCAGTTTTCACCTAAAACAACAATAAAAAAAATATATAGAATAAAGAAAATAGGTCGTTACAGACAAGTGAGCACAAACAGGCATGACAACAACAACCAAAAAAACAACAACAACAACAACAACAACAACAACAACAACAACATAAACATTAGTCAAACAACACATATCCATATCTGAAATACATATAAGAAATGCTTTATCTTGAGACGAGTTGCACACGTGTATCTATTCTGCATCTAGCTTAACTCATTCGTAGTTTACGGCCGAGGAGCCCGAAGATTTTTCAATGTCTTTCACTGCTGGCTTCTCCTACCTGTTAACGCGGGCGCTCATCCAGTTCCCATCGTGCGTGATCGGACACTGCTATGCATCGTGTGTTCGCGTATTTCCATCAGCCTTTTACATTTTTCCAATTGATCAATAAGTTCTCCGTCTGTAAGCCGCGGAGTTTACACAGAAAGCTAACGGGCCAAAATAGACGACGGACCATCCGCTTCCGGTTCACGGCCTCAATGTTAACTGGTCCGCTCAATAATGTGTCCGTGTAGAAACCGATCACGGAGCATTAGTTCCGGCCTATTTTGGTTCCGCTTCGATAAATTATTTCTTTTTAATTAAAGCTTATTAAATCTTCGGGTTCCTCGGGCATGGCAGGGAAGGGGTACAAAGGTGTATTTTTTTGGCAGAGGTTGAGTTAAGGCAAGACCCAATTTCATCAAGCAGTGGAATATTTTTTTTTAACTCAAATCTTTGCTTCTGGGGGTCCCTGGAACCAAATATTTTGAGATGGGGGTCTTGATGCAGAATAGATACTCGCACCTCAAAATCCATTGCTTTGTGTACATGGAACTGAATCAAGTCTTTTGTCAAGTCAGATCCAGGGACAGATCTTTACTGCAGGTTCTAGAAGCTAGCACAATTGCTCTGTTGAGGTCTGTATCCATTTCAGATAAACAAGTTATAAAGTATCAGTACTGCAATGTAGGAAAAAAAAGTTTACTTGAGTAAAAGTACAAAAGTACTGGTATCAAAATCAAAAGTAGAAAGTGAATGCTGAAGGTTCCGTTTTTCAAATGTATAAAAGTTTAATGTGCAAATAGCAGATCTACAAGCTCACAACAATGCATCGCATCGCGACTCATTGTGAGCTTGTAGATCATCTATTTTTAAATGGCCGACATGTATAGGGTATAGGGCTGAAGTGGTTACACTATGTAATAATAATCAAAATCTACAAACTAGTAACAAGTAACTAAAGTTGTCAAATAATTATAGTGGAATCTAAAGTACAATATTTGCCTCTGAGAAGTATTTGAGAAGATCTAAAAGTATTGAAATTGGAAATACCCCAGTAAAGTAAAAATCCCTGTACTTAAAGTATACTTAACTGCAGTACTTGAGTAAATGTACTTGGTTACTTTCCACCACTGGCCTAGTTTGTGAGCTTCCTGTGCTCAGCATATTTCTGAACTCCAGTAGGGATGACTTGTAGATGTGATGGTGGTACTGCTGCCCTCTGCTGGGACATTACAGTAGCACATGTACTTTACTAGAGAACATGTGCCTTGAAGCACATGGTCCTGACTGTAGTTTATAGTGTACATACTGTACAAATATAGTCAACTCTGCATACGTGTGTATGGCACTTGTGTGCGTGGCACAATCAGACAATTTACTTACACATTTTAGGTGTTATGGGGATGTTTATTTTTTATTTTTAGGGCTTTGGTGTGTGTATATACAGTACGTGGTCCGGGTGTATCTAACCTGTGTCATTCTAAGCACAAGGGACAAGGAAACACACAGTATGGAATTTCCATCTTGCACTAGTTCATACAACAACTAGGTATCCTCTTTTCTTTATCTTCATGAATGATTGTAAGGACGAAAGTGACAGATCCATAAAAAGAATATATATTGCGTAAAAGTAAATTTTCTTCTGTAATATAATTCAAAAAATGTAAACTTTCATATATTCTAGATACATTGCACATGCAGTGAAATATTCAAAATGTTTTTGTTAGAATTCAGATTTTTTTATACAGCTCATAAAATATCCATAACTCAAGATAGAATCCATAACTCAAGATAGGCCTATTACAATATCACACGAGACCACTCAAAACAAGGATTTATAATAGAGAAATGTCAACCGTCTGAAGATAGAGTTGCTTGAAGTCCAGTGGGAAGTTTCCGCAGTAAGTGATGATTTGTGTTGCTATGGCATCTGCATGCTTTTTACACAATATTCATATGTTTTTAGCTGGATGATCTGAAGGTAGCATTTACGCACTGGCCCCACGTCCAAATGTTCTCATGACCTTCCCTGGATGCACACGGCCTGCCCGAGATCTTTCCATTCTCAGGGCTGATATATGACTAAGCAAAGATCGGGAAAATGTGAGTCCAATTAAGCCACACTCAGCTTTTCCTGCCGCACCATGGCCGTGCCTCCGCGAGAGAGGGCAAAGCTGCAGAGCGCTCCAGATGGGAACATGTGGCAGTTGCCACCTAGAATCTCCCTGTTTAAGCCCAGCCTGCTGTGAACGTTAAACTCCAACATTTAGAAAGGCTGTGCATACTGTAAATGCAGTGACAACAGTAGCACATAGCAGAGCTTCGGTTAGTCTCTTATTTTCTGATGCAAGCGATAGGTTAAGATTAATTAATTGAATTCAACGCCAAGACGCATGGCTGCTACGATGGAAATGACTCATGTCATAGACATCATGGAAACATTGATCCAACAGGGCCAAGGTAGGAAGCATTTACTATCCGTACACTTCTGTCTTCTTACCAAGAGATGTCACCACAGTAGTACCTTATGCATAGGCTTGGCTTGGGATGAGATACTGTAGGACCAGCGAGTATGGCTGTGCCTCTTAGGTCTAGTTAGTGTCAGCAGTTATAAGGTTTTTGACAAAGCGTGTGATTTTTTTGAAATACTTACATTTTTACTGTAGTGTGCATTTGTAATTTGTGCTATTTGTGCTACTCCCAAATATGTTCCCATGCATTTATTGCAACCGTAGACTTACTACATATAGGGAGTAAGACTGAAGCAAATTATGGCTCATAGCTTTCTAAGACTTCGAGTAAAGACCCACGCTGTGTCTGTGGGTGTCTGGGATCATGTTCCCTGGTGTTAAACGCAGGGGGCGTGGGCAGGGGGTGAGGCCCTGACTGGCTGGTCCCCCAACCTCTCTCTGCCAATAGCACTCTGCCCCCTCATCATGGGTGATTTGCCTGCATTCTCAAAAGTGAGGGTCATTCCTATGGGGTGCCGTATATAATGTATACAGCTATATAAATAGCATGCCGATGATGACTAGCATCTGTTGCCTGTACTTGCCTTGTCTAGAGACACATTATTACAAGTTTAAATTGCACATTATGTCTAATCTAACTTTTGATTAGATAAAGTATCACTTAATCCCAATTTGTAGAGGGTTTTTGATCACTTGTGCTGATTTAAATACGTATGTGCAATGCTATTAAAGCCCTTAAGCTGTGTACCAGAGCCACTGCTCTGACCAGCACGCAGTACATTGTGACTGGATATTCTGCACAGTGCACACATGGGGATACATTTTCACTAATTTCCAGTTTTATTTTTTATGTCCTCCACAGACAAACCTTTGTTATGGTAGCCGGTTGGCAAATCCGTGTTTTCCGCTCTTTGTCTCCTTCCTGTAAGAAAATGAATGTGTCCCCTAGTATTTGCACAGCCCTGCAAATGGCTTGGATCCAGTACTGTTCGCCAGAGCACCAGAGATATGCAGTGCTTTCCACTGCGAACGGAACAAATTAAATCCAACTTGCGCGGCTGTCTAGTTTTTATTTCCCAGCCCCGCTCTTTTTTTCCCTTCTTTTTTCTTCCCTCATTCCTTTTCAGCACGCCCCCCTGGTTTTGATCAGTGAGCAGTGTCTTTAGGTCAGATGTGAATCCTTGCAGTTTTAGTTCAGAATAATGCTTGAAAGACACGAACGGGCTGAGTAAAGATGGACCTTTGCTGTTGTTCTTGTTGTCGAAAAAAAAGACCACATGGTAAGTGGATTATTTTATTTTTGTAGTAGGGACAGGTCTTATTATATTGGACTTTGTATCTTGGATCTTGAGGATGCTTTGAGAAGGTGACAGTAAGGAGAACGTGGTGAGGCATGCCACCTGTCCCACCCCCTTTGTTGGTACTTTGTTTTTGGTACAGGAGGATTTCAATCAAAGTTAACGTTGAGTTTCCAGTCATTGTGTGAAGTGTGAAGGTCATTACATAGAGCTTATCATTGTTTTGATAGTTTGATTGACGTCAAAATAACTTTTTTGTGATAGACCTACTACTCTTAAATTGGAATGTGCTATTAAACAATATACTTGCAGTCAATGTGAGAACATAAGACCTGGACTGCCTTAGGGGGTGATTGAACAAGCATCCTACCATGTGAGGATAGTAGAAGTGGGCTGACTCCACCCTTGTGGGAGTGGTAGGAGAGGTTAAACTGCTATAGCCAAACATCTGTATTTATTGCTTTTATTCCACTGCTTGATATTCACTCTGCAGTGCGCATCGTATTCTCATTCTCACTTTTATAACGGTCCAGAATGATATTTGGTTGACATTTCTGCACAGATCAAATGAGATCTTCCTGATTATGACCTGGTAAATTAATGGTCAGCGTCGAGGCATATGGTCCTTGCTGCATTTGTCCCTTCCCAATTATCTCACCTGATGTTTCGTGTTTGTCTGAGATATAGTTGTGGCCCAAGATGTTTCATAACATCTGTAACTGTGATGTAACTGTGATAACTGTTACAGATGTTACTGCTAGATTTTTGGGAACTCCATACTATATCCTAGCCTAGTTTGTTGAAGGTCTACTGTATGTGTCGAACCACAGTTTTGTTTACAGTATACGCTGACATTGAGCACGCCACAGGTGATGTCACTAGATCTATTTGGGCTCTTTTTTAATGGGAGGCGGCTGACTTGTGCCGCCGTCCCTTTACAAGCATGACACTGGTCTTGGTGCTGGGTTACAGCATGGTATTAAGGGTGTAACTGACACTCTGTAGTGCCGAGAAACTCTCCTGGCTGTGTTTGGCCAATTGAAAGTTCTTGAGGCAAATGTCAGTTTGATCACTGCAGGAAGCTTTTGATCTTGGCCATAACGTGGGTGGTGTGTGCACTGTGCACGCAGCTTAGGGTGGATCAGTAGATAGACATGGTTTGTTTGTTGAGAAAGGATATGGCCAAAAAGCTTTGCATAATAATGTATCCCTAAAATTAGAGTCTCTCTCTGTACAGGCCATGACGGTTACAGAATGAGTCAGTACTTTACAACCCTACAACTACTCAAAAGTGGCAATCTCAGGAATTTGCAGTGCAGAAGTACACGTTTACAGAATAATTGGGTAAAATGAGGAGAAAGAGATTTAGACAAAATTAGCTCATTTCTCTTGGTCTAGCCTACTTAAGGGAGGTATTTTAGCTCCTGGCTGCTGGCTATTTTAATAACAGGGGATGTCCTAAAAAAGAAAGGTGTATGGTAGATCTATTGACTGAGTCACGGAGAGGGTTTAAAGGAGATTCTTTTTAACCACCATTTCATTGGCTGATGGTAAAACACTATTCATTTATGCAGGCTTCTGGGAAGGTTATGGGCATGGGCTATGCTGTCCCAGCATAAGGAAGCAATTAGCATTCAGGAAAATTAAGATTAAGCCGCACTATGAAGCTGGATTGATGGTGAGCTGTCTGTCTGTTCTGTGAGGGAAAATAAAATGGGAGTCATGGTTTTAGTACAAACACAGAAAAGGGGGAAGGACTTGGATCATACATGACTCATAAAGTGGGATGGAAAATAACTGCAAGGGGCTTTGTTAAGGGGAAAATCATTCTATGGAGTTATTGAACAGTAAACTTGAAAGCAAGGTTAAGATGTACTACTGTATTTGTACTCCTTATCAATGCTGACCTGAGAGATAGAGAGGTGTGTATGTCTGTGTGAGTGTGTGTGTGTGTGTGTGTGTGTGTGTGTGTGTGTGTGTGTGTGTGTGTTACACAAAACAGCCTCATGTATTATTAACTGCTGCAGACAGGCTGCAGAGAGCCTGGCACTGGGAAATGCAGAGAGCCTCTCGCAATGGCCAAGTGGAGTCACTACAGCAGAGGACTAGGAACTACTTTTGAACACTGCAAAGAGCTTGTAGTAGTTAGAGAAAAGTAAATTGTGAACTAAGGTTACGTTTTAAATAACTAGAAAGAATAATAGAAAGAAAAGAAAGTGTCTGGCAGTGACAAAAGAGAGCGAGCGAAGAGAGAGAAAGAGGGGAGGGAGCTCACTCACTTCTGGAGCCAGAGAGGACTGACTCACTGGCAGGGAAAAAAAGAGGGAGGGAGGCGGGGTGCAGGGCTCGCTCCTCTCGGCTCATTCTCGTAAAAGTCGCGAGCAACTTGGCCACCGCTCTTGTTTTAAAGTCCTGGATGGCACCACACCCCTAGGACGCCCCCCTCCCTTCCTCCACCCTCCCTCACCTTTCACCCCAACCCTCCCACCTGTCCTTGGAGCCTGTGACTCTCCATTCTGTCCCAGGCCCGATGCCGGCAAGCCCCCCTGGAAATGTGTTCCCAACCCTCGTGGTTGTGGGACACTTGGTTACTCTATACGTCTTTTGGCAGTGGAGGCTACGTAAGAAGCAAGGTAAGACAGGTTTAGTTACAAGTCTTACTTCAGGAGAACTGCCGGTGCTAGTAGTTTGTGCCTGCGGGGAGGTAGATCAAAGTCGGTTTTGTCCTCTGTGGCAAACCGGCTGCCTTCGGTTGTCTTCACCATTCGTGCCTCCTCTCTGGTTTCTCTCTCACTGCGTTTGTCGTGATGCACACTCCCCTGTATCTCTTCCTCTCCCCCTCGTTTTTTTCCCTTCCCAACACTCCCCTCTCAGTTTCCTGCCGGTGGAGAGTGGTGTAGTTAACCCTGTAAATGCTGGTTGAAATGTGATGACGTAGGAGCTGGGGTATTACACTCAACTATACGTGTTGATGTTTAGGTCTGACTGGTTGTAATCTTTGCATTGTGTGTCTTAAAGACGTCGGGTTTTCTACTTTTGTGTTGTTCACGTCATTTTGTATGGATCAGGATTCAGGAGGGATCTTTTGACATTTGAGACTTTCTCAACTATGTGCTCAGTCTGGTTTGTTTATTAAAAGGAATTTCAACAGGCCCCAGCTGGCCTATACCCCTTCACATAGACAATCTGTTCTTAGAGGAGTGGGAGATCACAATGCATTCTGCTCACTTAACAACATGAAGGTTACCTCTAGGTATGTGGTGTTTAGCTGACAGACACACCTTGCTGATCTATAATTTACTGTTGACACGGTTCATCACGATGGTGGCCTGTCAAACAGCACTAGTACGTCTCTGGCTGCAGGTAACCAAACGAGCCACACCCAAAGGCAAATTACAGGATGCCTATCTGTAGGTGAAAGTCTGCAGGTGTGGGAAGAGGACGATAGTAGCCCTCTCCCTTCCACATTATAGTTGTGCTGTCAGAAAACCTGTTTAACAGCCACTGTACATATTTAAAAAAAATACTTAAGCATACAGTGAAGTGGCATATGATAATAAAGCATCTTAACATACATCTATGACATTTACTACAATTTTTTTAAATTAGACACCACCTGATGCCAACTTTAAAGGATAACAGTGTTATTTGAGAGGACCTTTGCCTTCAAATTTATTTTTGGGAGATAACTTTATTTTGTAGAACATTGCCCAGGCAGTTTGTAATGGCTTTGGAGTAGTGATGACAGGTTTATCATTATATAAGTCACACACACACACACACACACACACACACACACACACACACACACACACACACACACACACACACACACACACACACACACACACACACACGCATGCAGGAAGTCAAGGAGGGCCCGCCTAAAGCTGATAATTGGAGATTTTTCTACTGGATATGTTATGATATGAGGGCTAACTTTCAAAACAATGACTAGGCAGTGCAACTTGAGGAAAGATGGAGGTTCTGCGCAGTTGAAAAAGGAAACGTTCACTCCAGAGCTTATGAGGCAAAAAAGGGAGGCAATAAAATATGAAAGTGTTTAGATGACAAAAAAATAAAATAAAGAGCTACTGTATATCTAATCAATTTGCTGTTAGGGGATCTGCATTGATCGGGACCATACAGTACAGTATGCTAACTCTGTTGTTGTGGCTGCAGGTACAGCAAGGCTACTGCAGGTACTAATTCAACTAACAGATCAAATAGAATGTGACCAGGAAGAGAGGTTTGACTGGTAAATGGCGATAGGCCAAATGCCATCTCTACACTATATCCAGCTCATTTGCATGTGCAGAAACTAGGTTTCATGATTGGACTCGTAGCGATAGAGACTTTCTCTTGCCCAATTATATTACCATTAAACGTGTTAGTGCTATGTTTTTACTTTGTCCTAGAGGTGGTAGAAACAGACAGCAGTAGGCTTTCTGTTGACATTACACGTCTAGTTCAAACAAAAGGAAAGGTGCGTAGAGTGGACGTCACGTGCTGCGTGACGTTTGGCAAACAAAACCTGGCCAAGTGTACTTGTGTAAAGCAAGGCTGTAGTTTGTTATAACAAGGTGACTTTGGTGTCGTTCATTAAGGGGGAAGGTAGCTCTGGGGCAAAGGGGAATTACCCCGGCCAGGTTAAAAAAGGGAATTACCCCGGCCAGGTTAAAAAAAGCACACAGAATGTCTGCAGCCCTGCCACACGCAGAGGCCGGGTGATGATGGTCAACTCCACACAGGAAAGAGGAGGGGGTTGGGATGTCTGTGTATCCTAGATACAGACATAACATAACAAACTTATAGTTGCTGCTAAGCTGTGGCCGCGTGTTCCCGATCTGATCCTCAGGACCTTTGAACAATCTGAGTTATTTATTTGTGTGTGTGTGTGTGTGTGTGTGTGTGTGTGTGTGTGTGTGTGTGTGTGTGTGTGTGTGTGTGTGTGTGTGTGTGTGTGTGTGTGTGAGTGTGCGTGCGTGCGTGCGCGTGCTGTGTGTATGGCTGGATAATGAAAGAGTAATTTGCTCTCTGCGTGTGATTGTAATGATCACAGCTGAGAGTTTGTGCAGTAATTTAAGTACCGGTAGCAGACCATAATGACCATAGGTTGTAAATCATCTGCTTTCAGTTGGTTTGGGCTTCTCCTCATCTGTGTTCTCCTAAACTGTGGGATGGTATTATAGTGTTGCCTGCAGTTTAATACATTGCAAACCAAAAAGGAAAGCTATTGTCTGCTCTCCTCAATTGTTGTGCTTTTACTGTTCTTTTGCCTTGAGATTTCCGTCAACAGTGTTTTATTTGGCTTTCTATGGTCTCGGGAGATTAGAGGATTGCAATGCACTTTTATGGTACCATTCTTGATAGTGAATCTAATCCGTCCTTTCAGGAAGACACACCCAAGTGAGCATCAGACATTACTGTACAGTAGAGCAGGGGAGGGTACTGGAGACAAGGTTGCTCGGTCTGGTGAACGCCAAGACATATATTTTGAGTTGGCATGGATTCAGGTTTTTGTAAAGCCTCACTCATGTACCGCCGAACAACAGAGCATAAACTACTAGGCATTACTCTGTTGCTGTCTCTCTTAATTCGTAAGTTGTCCCTGTAACCATAATGAGATATTTTAAGAGCGTGTGCGTCCCGTTCAGGGACCACCATTGTGTCCTGACCTCCCGCCATGCCTTTCACAATGACCTGCAGACAACAAAGACACATGCGCACACTTGCACAAGACACATGCGCACACTTGCACAAATCCACACATACACACAGGTGCAACACAAGGCAACGCAACACAAGGCAACACAATTTAATTTTACTTTCAGAGTTAAATTAACACTCCATCGATCCTCTCCAGCATCTTGGCACGTCCTCAAGAATGAATGATACTGCAGTGTGCTTTGTTTAAAAGTGTCATGCTGATACAGCGTCTGAGATATGTCCGATTATGTTTCATAGGGTGAAGAGTCGGCAGCCTTGTCACATCAACGCCCTTTTCTGATCAAAACTGGCTCTCTCTCTCATATCAGGGAAAAGACCACCAACTACCTCTGCCAAAAAACGGGACTTTTTTAAATCTTCTTCATCAACCAAACATTCAAGGTTTTACTACAGGACAAGTTGAGGGTGACTTTTGATTAGAATTTAATTTCTGTTTTCTCATTTTGATTGGTTTGAATATTTTCTTTTTCTTTTTTTGAAATGTGAAACTCAATTCTCATAGTCTTAAAGCATAGGTTTACTTTTAGGAATTTATTTTTTGTTTGTTTCAAACAGTGTGCTAATTGTGGTCCACAGAATTCATCAGATGCGGTAGACTCACAGTCATGATTGATAATACCAGTATAACACTGGTATAATACTGGTATTACAGAGACGTGTGTTTAAAATATAAAACATACAAAAAAGAATGTATGAAATACATGAATACACCCTGTTTTTGACAGAATCTTTATCTCCCATGTGTTAGTAAGTTTTTAACAATGACATTTATTTTTGTTTTAAAAATGAAAAAGGGCAAACAATATAGTTAAATTGTGAATGGTTGCATATCAAGTGAGCTTTATACTTAATTTTATAAATGTATGGTGTGATTATCAGCCTAGTAACCTAGAAGAAATAATCTGGGTCAGTGGCTGCTGAGAATAAAAGTTAATTTGGAACTATTGAGCACTTAAATAAAATAAGATCCTTAAACACCCACAACTGACATTTTCCCCCTCAGCTACACTTTTGAATGGTTGACAAGTATGTTTGGGAATGAATTATTCTCTTATAGGAAATTTACCCCATGTTTGTTCTTCTATTCTTATTAAAATACATTTGGAATACAAGTCTGATTTTCTTTTTAATCTATACCTTTCTTTAAGTAAAAGTAGACTTTGTATGTTGAATGTGTTTAATTGTGATTCAGATTCTGCAAAGGGGTCCCTGTGGTGAAGAAAGAAACAAGGAACAGAAACAATTGAAATATTTACTGGAATTGGTGTGCCAGAACAAATACTTGGCTTGTATTGCAGATAATGTGTAATATATTGCACAAATGAAGTGGGGGAAAAAAACAATGTATTTTACTGTGCGTCCATGAATATGAAATGCTTTCAATGTTATGGAAAGAGAAGACAATCATGCTCTGTTCATATTATTTATGACGCACAGCTGTTATGAATGTGCCTAAACCCTAAAGTATCATTTATCACCCATGGCACATGCTGTAGCCTATACACAGTTGGTCCTATCCTGTGCAACAGAGTATTCACATGCAGGCTGTGTAATCACTCACTGTAGGCTACTCTCTATCTGGGCCATGTATCAACACAATAAATGATCTGATATTTCTGACCAAATAAATACAGTCTATTTTTTAATTGTTCCAATTATTTTCTAAAGAATAAAATAGTTTTTTAAAACGAGGAAATGAAATCAACATGCCATATCATATTTTAATATCCCAAATCCCAGTCATAGCCTATCTAGTCTCATATCGCGAAATTATAATAAATGTATAATAATCAAACATAAATGTATGAATGAATGAACCATTGTAAATCGCTTTGAGCACTTGGAAAAGCGCTATAAAAATGCAATTAATTATTATAATATTGCCCTGCCCAGCCCAATTATTATTTTTGAGGACTATATTCACCTACTCCAGGCTGTAACTCCCTGTAGTAAGGATTAGTGGAGAATCAGAAAGCCTGATGGGCGAGGTTAAGTGGAGAATGAGTGAATGATTTCGGACAAGCCACAGTTGAAAGAAATGTGGAAGAAATCACTCAGAGTAGAGGGAGGGCGGGGTCTGGTTGGTAATGATATGAGTAATACTATTACTATATGAACGGTCTGTCCTGCCAAAAGATCGGCCTTCATTTCTGTATTAAAACATTCCATGGTGCCTTATTATGTAATGTTTGGTAACGAAGGCACAGCCATTACACCGCCATGCTAAAATAGAGACAGACATCTCGTGCGGAACTCTAGCAGTCAACAGTGTGTAAACGCTGCTCCAGACGGAGGCAGGCGTTCTAATCTGGGATGTTTCCTTGTTCCATGTTATCATCTTGTCCAACGGCTGCGCTGAGCGCCGGGCGCGCAGAATGGAGGAGAAGAGCGCTCGCTCCTGCATTTCATTAAACAGAACAAATGTGGGCCGGGCTTTTGGAGAGGGAAGATTTGACTATTTGCAATCCGATACGACCCCTTTTTTGTGGCTTCGGTAGAGGAGAAAGGATTCCTTCTTTTTTTGTCTGAAGGGCTGAAACACTTCTCTGAACTCAAGAGGACGAACGCGTGCGACAGCATACACGTTTTTGGGGGGTGTGGGGGGGGTTTTAAAGAGTGCCCACAGTGGTGCGCATTTACGCACAGCAGCGCGCAAACAAAACAAAACAGGATGGCGGCAGAACTTGTCACAGATAGTGCCATCGCAGCTAAGTCTTCTTGGTATGGCGCCTTCGACCGGGAAATTATTTATGGACGCGCTAATTACATCCACGAAATGAGTTGTGGTGAAGTGGGATCCCATCTGTACAGCCGTATGTGTTGCGCAGGTAAGCACTGGCAGTGGCAGCGCTGTGTCCTGGTCATCAACTGTGTCTGTCTCCAAGCGTCTCCGTCCGTGTAATAGGAGGAGTTGTTGTGTGTGCTGAGGGAGGGCCGGGGTGGGTGGGAGAGAGTGATTGAGCGAGTGGGGTCTAATGGTTTTTGACCTATTGCATGCCAGCATTGCGTTGGCAACAGTACGCCGAAAATAGCAGATCTACAAGCTCACAAATCACAATGCATTGCAACGCTCAATGCGCTGTGAGCTTGTTGATCGGCGTTCCTCAAATGTCGACACTGTCGGACTCGTACGACGAAGTGCACGTCAGACTTAATGGTGTGATAACGGTACAGTTAATTATAGACGAGCGTCAACTGCCAATTAAGTTGTAGCCTATTTGTAGGCCTACTGCATTTATCTGGGGATATTATGGGTGTTATATAGGTCTAACGCTTGCTCTAATGCTCTTACATAAATTATATTTTTTGCATAGTAGCCTGTGTTTTATTTGTTCATGGGTTGTAAAAAGGGACCCCAATTTAAACAAGTCTATACAGCTTTCTTGTGGTGTTCATCCTTTTAGTTGACCTTGTATCAGTGAACTGTACTGTCCCTTACCTTTTCATATGCAAACTTCTAATAAAGTCTTCAATCAATCAATCAATCAATCAATCAATGAATCAACATTCCGGAGGCTTCCAAACTATGAAGAATTATTGATAATGGGCCTATCCTCAATTCATTATTAATATTTGATAGTATTAGAACTTTTTAGGTTATTAATTTTAGTAGGCCTACTATGTGCACGATTTACAGCCAAAATGTCAATCACAGTCACTTTTTTATTCACTATGTAGACTATATCATAATGTGATCAGCATCACTCATTCATTGCTCTTTGCAAAGTGCACCAAGGAACGTTTACACAAGAATTGGGCTTACATAGGCCTATCGCCCAAATACCTTTGATCTATTAAAATTAAGATTCAGAACAACAACAAAAAAAAATGTTTGGACAGCCTATTTTAGATATTGGTGCTGCAAGAAATCCTTTGTCTGAAAAAGTATACATTATACAACTAGTTTTGACTGTGCTGTGCCCCTCTATGCAACAGCTTAAACATTAACCACATTTCTTATCACGTCCTTCTTCCACTCTAGTCATGTAAAACATTATGGTTATCATTATGATTGGACTGTATAAAATCTAACGGGACCGCTCAAGATTCCCCAAAAGGAGGCTGTTTCTTTTTTTCATTTTTTTTCCTGAAGTCCCCTTTGCTCCAGAGCAAGTATTTTCTTTTGCCAACAACTCACTTATAAATCATACGTCAATGGACTCCCAGCTTCTGTGTGTTTTGGTATGTTGTCATGGAAACGTCTCTCTCACGTTTCATATTACGGCAATCGAGAGTGACTGTCCAGCAACACGAGCCAAAACACTGTCGGCCACTGTTGAACTACTACTTACTACTACTTTCCACCGTTGTCATAATAACTCTTGACTAGAATGTGGAAAGAAAGGCAGAGAAAATCACCAGTGACATATTTTATTTAGTTATTTTTCAGTTCTAGCCTAATTTGGCTGGTGATAAGTTGTAGATAACATTTGAGGTGTGCAACATAGAATACAGTACTATCCCATTTTCAACAGAGGAGGGAGACAAACATCCTCTCCTCCTTTGGCTACCACAGCTGAAGAGCCCATCTCCATCCAAATTACCCAGCAGTGATACCATACTTTTGTAACCACAAATTAATGAACAGAATGTGTTCCTAATACATTCCATTTGGTGTCTGGGTGCATATTCCTGCAGTGCAAATGGTCACATCTTTCTTTAACAAGAGTTGGTGTCATCTGTTTCTTTCCATGGAGGATGCAGAGACATCATAATTAGGGCTGCAACTATCGATTATTTCTCCATTATTCCTGTGATTATTCTATTGATTACTTTTTTGATTGAGTAAATCAAATAATCGAGATGCACATTTTTATTTTTTAATTCGTTTTATATCAACAAATCAATGCAAAAAGATTCAAATGTATTTTCATAATCCATTAAGTCAATTAGTATGAAACACTTAAGCCTATTTTATTCTTACACTGTTGTCGTTAGCCGAAAAGATTTGCCGATCTACAAGCTCACAACGAGTTGCAAAGAGCTTGTAGATAAGCTATTTCTTTTTTAAATATTTGTTTGGGGAAACAAAGCTACCCCTTCCCTATTTTTATGAAAATTGTTTATCGATGATGTTTCTATAATGATTAAATCGATTAGTTCAATTAACTGTTGCATCTGTAATCCATAATAACAACAACACAGCTATAGCTTTGCAGTCTATGATAGATCATATATTGTTTTTATAATGGCCTCTTTATTGCACGTTGGGATCTGCTGCCATAATGCCCCCAGGGCTTCCATTCCATACCTTCTCTATGAGCCCACTGAACCATCCCACTTTCAGCCCATTACTCCTTTCTTATTAATCAGATCATAAGCCCTGAATAAGGTTTCGGCAAATGTTTATTAACATTCCTCCCCTCTAAGAGGTCAGTGTTGTTGCGTGTTATCACGTGCACAGAGAGCGATGGTTAGGTGGGTGAGGTGATGGGGTTATCGCAGGGAGCTGGCTCCCCCTGTCTGTGTGGTGGATGGGTGTACGCCCCAAGTAGGAATGCTCAGAAAGAATACGCAATAAAATCCAGAGTGTTTGGTTTTTAGTCGGTTTAACTCTCTGAGAGTGTAAAAATGGACCCTTGAGGTTGATGGTGTACAAGCTCCCCGTCATGCCAAAGCTGTCATCGTAAAACATGCTATTACGACTTCTGGCTCATCCCTGCAGTATATGCTACAGGGGGAAAAGTCACCCCTTAAATTAGGCCAATGTGTTCCAACTTGTTGCTATTCTTAAAATAATACAAAAAAGGGTGACTGGTGGTATTTTTATATAGCAACACAACCTCATATTTCTAATAACCGTGTATTACAACTAATCTAGAAATGTCCCGTGGAGCATGACTCTATATGAAAAGTATTTTTAATCTAGTGGCAAGTTAAAAACACAAATCTATTAAAAATGGTAGTTAAATGGTATTAAATGTGGTAGTTGATTAATTAATGAATGCTAATTTATTTCAGCATACACGGTTTATAAAGGTAATACGAATGATAGCACTTTGGATTTGATCTGCTTGAACATTCCTCAATGTTTTGTTATCAGGTTATCAAGTTCATATTCCAGGACATTATTTGATTCTCAAAGAGACACCATGCACATCCGCAATAGACAAAACATACAGAAAACAATGTGTGCAACACGTGAAATGAATAATGAAACAATTATGCACCGTGCATATTTTGTAATAGACAAAAACATTTGCAGACATAAGACATATGTGAGACACATGAAATTAATAACGAAAAATTCAGAAAATGCTATAAAACAGGAGGGCTGGGAGCATGAAGTCTGTTGAGCATTTGAGCAGCTTTGACCTCCTTGGGTTATTTTACTTTCATTTCACTTTGAAGGCTTAGGCTACACTTGGTTGGGGGTTTTGGTATGGTTCTGTAATTCGTAATGCATGTATTATGATTAGGGGCTGCATCAGAACCAAATAAGGCACCTAGAGCAGAGGTAGTATATCAGCAACTTCTTCTCATGTTCCAACAAGCCAACGCCCAGCGCAGGCATCCAAAGAATCCCTCTCCTCTCCAAGATCTTGTCTCAGTATCTCCTTTGAAAGAAGAAGATGGATGCTGCTAAGGGTGAAAGGTGTCCCGGGTACCTTGGTGCTATGTGACACATCTGTGAAGGTGCTAGGCTACAGCACTGGAGGCCTTGAACCAGGTCGTGACCATGGTTCCGTCAAATAGCTTCCGTCCTGTATTCCCTGAGAGCAATGTCTGTATTGCACATGTCAGACGTTACCTAATTGTTTTTATCATTTTGAGACTACAGATGTGCAGAGGTGATTTGCTTTATAAACGAAGAAAGTGCTGATGCGTGCTTCCTTCATTGCGTGTGGAACGTAGTCGTACTGTTGTAGACACACCGGACACACCGCTCACCTCAGTCTGCCTTGGATTTGATACTCTCTAGTCACACAATAGCTGCATTGTGGGCAAACTAATTTCTCACAGCCCGCTGGCATGTTTTTCTGACGCTTTTGTTTGTCTTTTGTCGGTTCCAACTCCAGAAAATCAAAACCAAATGCTTGAAAGAAATCATTTGTCTCAGACAAGAATGCTCAGCGATGTTCTTTTTAGAAAATCTCGAAATAGTTACATTCTTGTTGGCTTTGGATTCTTGTTCATCCCCCAAAGTATCCTCCCGTCACCCACCCTCATTCACTGGAAACAACCTCTTCAATGAAGAGATCCCTGTAATTGTGCCCCAATGGAAGAATAAAATATATAGTCAATGTGCACTGTAATTGTGCTCTGATGGAGTCAGAAAATCCATACCCGAGGGAAGGTTACTGGGTGAATGTGGGACAATGTTCTTTGGTAGTGAGAATTGGTTTCCATTGTGTACATTGCCTCCTACCCTGGTCCTCTCTGCTAAAGAACAGGCCATTCATTCAGTGTGCTGTGATGTGTGGCGTGTGTCCAGCCTCTCTGCCACTGGCCACACACTTGGAGTTGGTGGCTTGAACACGTGGTGCTCATTTAGGGTCAGTAGGCAGTGGGCACTGGTGGACCATTTCAGTCAAGCTGGACCATTTCGCTTAAGCTGGACAATAGGGATGCCCACCTACTCACATTAGTGGTGTTCTTGTTTGTGTTTAGACTGATAACTCACTTTGTTCCCAAAAAACAGCTAAATTAGAAACATTTAAATACTACTGTAGTTACTGTAGTATTACATTTGTGTCATTTTGCTGATACTTATTTAAAGCTTGCTCTAACTTCAGACAAAGGTGAATAGCCTACTATTCATCTATTACGTTTTTGATGGCTATTAACTTATGTTTAAAATTAGTAATGAGTTGCGAGTCTCATTGTATTTAACTTTTATATTTTACATTTAACTTGAAATTCCATATACATTTTATTGGCTTAATCAGCTAAGCACATGAAGCTAAACTAAATTTTTAAAGCAAAATGCCTTCTAGCAAATACCTGAGTGACACACAATAAATACAACAGTGGGATAAGCCTGAAGGTTATGAACAGATGTGAATTAACTTTCAGGTCCATTTGGCACTCAGGTATGCCGAGTTATGTAACTGTGCTCCTCTGCTGTGGCACCCCATTGTCTTTGCAAACTTCTTCCACTGATTTGGTGCAGAGGACAGCTAGGTTTAGGGTTGTCTTTGTTAAGGCATGGCCTGGGTGGAGTGCGGTGGGCTGGGTTTGGGTGTATGGGGTTGGGCTGGGCCGGGCCTGGAGGAACAGACTCTCCCCCCCCCCTCTCTACATAGACCACAGTGTTGTGAATGACAGGTCCTGACATTGTAGCCTGCAGGCAGGCATTTTGTAAGACTAAGAAAAGGAAAAAAAAAGAGAACAGTGTGTCAGAGACAGTAAATGCTGGGAAAAAAAAGAAGTGCAGGAACTGTAATGGGGGCTGACACTCCTACTTAGCAGCACACCCCCTCCGAAGTTGAACGGTGCAAACTGTCTACAGTTATCTGTTTGTTGTTTCTTGCATTGAGTCAAGGACGCCGATCTGGCCGTGCAATGGCAATGCACCACAGCTTCAGAAATTACTCCTCTGACAGCGTGAGTAGTGACGGGGTCTTCATAGAGGACTCATACTACCAGGGCAGACTTAAGGCCACTGACTACAGAAAAGGTAGAGTTTTTATTCCAGTCTTTGTTGCAATGCCACAGACAGTTTTGCTGTATTTTCCCCCTCCCCTTGTTGTTGTTTCTGTGAAGTCTGTGATAGGAAAGATGTGTGCTAATAGGAAAGATATGAGCTTTGAATGAAATTCTTTGGTGCATTGCTTGGTTGCAATTAGATGTTTTGTGTGCAGGTCTATGTCAAGCCTTTTGGTTATGAGTTATGGTTATGACAGTTAGGTATTTATGTAAATGTTTACCTTCTATATATTCTGATGTGAGGTCTGTCTTCTATATCTACTGCCTCCTCTCAAATGTGCCACACCCCTTTGTTGTCATGGTTACTCCTTCGTTTAACCACATGAACTGTGGCGTCCCCATATTTTGGACATGTTGTTATAGGCGAGAATCTTTAAGATGTATCAACATTTCTCAAAATGTTCTATTTTGTTCTAAAATAGACAATCTATAGATACAAGCTCACACCTGTCGATTGTAGATCGGCTGTCTTCAAACAGTCAAAGTATAAAATAGGGCTTAAGTGGTCAATGGTTTGCTGTAATATAGGAAACATATGTGAATCTGATATTGCTCTTTTGTCACTAAGTTTCCATGTTTTCTATCACACAAGTATCAAACAACTGTTGGTTACAGTATTATTTTAATTTAATTGAGATTGCAATATACTGTAGCAGTAAGGGATATAGAATCATAATGGGTAGATCCGGCTACTGCTTTAGGCTACAAAGGTCTACTAAACACAAACATGCTGGAGATGAATCATTATTTGACTCACTTTCAGTCGTCTTGTTTGAAATGGTCCGTCTGGAATGTGTTTTGGTCCGATTTGGAATGTTAATGGTAACCCTGACCTTTACTGCCTTAAAGGAGTAGTTCACCCTCAAAATTTCCTATCGATTCAATAGTTCAATAATACTTTTTTGTTTTTGTCGCATTCCTAAGCCAATAATTTGAGGAGATTATTTGTAGACCCAAATGCATTTGGGTCTCCTTCCGGAATCAATGGGGAATGCGTCAAAAACAAAAAAAATATATTATTGAACACAAGTCTCCATGGGATGAGTAATCAATAGAAAGAAAGTCATTTTGGGTGTGAACTACTCCTTTAAGGCTTATACTTCATTGCACATCAGCAACTTTGCTGAATAAAATTATCACAAATCAAACGTATTTCCAGCCTTTGCATCTTAAGTGATAACACAGAGAAACAGAATGCTTGTCCAGAGCAGACAATAATAACAACATTATGACTGCATGGCAGCCTTACATAAGTTTCCTAGTTTCCTGCATTCGTGTCTATAATTTCCCACATTTCCAGAATCAGGGTCACTGTATTTGAAAAGTATATTATGTGTACAAGATTTTCTCTCTGTGACATATTGTGCCATAAAATCAACACTCACATTGACATAATGCTGTATAGCTGCTGCTCAGTGCTAAGTTACTGCCTTATTTCCTATTGTAAATTCAGAAAGGAAGAGGGCATACGTCAGGTTGCAGCTGCAGGGCTGAGACCATCAGTTTATTTGCAAAGAATGTTCTTTATAAAAATTAAAAATAAAACTGTAATGGGATGTTAATGAGAACATTACAAAATTACAACTGAAGTAATTCTGACATTGTTCCTCGCCCTTCACTGGTTTTTATTTCCACTTTTCCGTTCAAATACACATCTAATGAAGAAAAAGGAAATATCCACACACGATAGGTTGCTCTCCCGTCTTTTCTAAATTATTTTACCCATAGAGACTATATAGAACTTGAACTTGTTTTTCTTCATTTGATAATTCTTTGAGTGCAGCAACGTTTTTGAGCGGTGGTCACACCGTCTCCATAGCGTGGCCGTGTGTGTAGGTATGTATGTTTGTTTGTTTGTTTGTATGTCTGTATGTAGCCTCAAGTGGTGTAGTACCTTTTATGACCACACATGTTAAGGGAGGGGCGCTGTTTTCAGGCCAGGCCAGGCCAGGCACACACACACACGCACACACACACACACACACACACAGGGGGGGGGGGGGGGGGGGGGGGGGGAGATAAACCACCGCTCAGTTCACACGGGTGTGATTTTAAAGAAACTGTGGGGATGTGCAATTGTGCATATCCTACTCCTTTTTCATTCTAGCCATATGAGTCACAAAAGTAATGGCATAGTTAAATTGCTGTTGGCACTGGAGTTCTTTGGTTTCTTTCTGCTCCAGCCTGGCTTTGATATGATTATCTTATCTTTTACACAAGACCAGCATTGATGAGCTCGTGTCCTGGGAAAGGAACAGAGGCTTTCACTTGAGTTCAATGAGGAAACATTGTTATCTCCTACGTATGTGCTATGGTCTAACAAATACCTATCATCAGTGATGAGTCTGATGACAGTCCCGGTAGTGCTGTGGATACTGTAAACAGCAGGGAGTGAGAACTTTCTTGACAGCTGAGTTTACACCTGGTTTTAAAGTTGAATGTGTAAAAACAACATTGCACAACATGTGGATGATGGTATTTGATAAGGTGACCGATCTGCTTCTTCCAACACTCAAACAAGCGTTGACAGACCCTGAGTTGGATTAATCAAACTGTGGGATCTATGGCGTTTGCAAGGTGGAACATGTTCTTTTAGAGGTGATGTTTCATATAGGACTAAAACATATTACAACTTGATTTCTATAACTATATCCAGCCTCTTAGTAGCTTTATTAATCTTGGATAAGGGAGGCTTTGTTGACATACAGTATGTTCCATTGGAGTGACATTTATGCACACTTGGTATCTCTGTAGTCGGAAGTATTTTTGGTGTCAATTAATGTAGTACAAATGATACACCTGTAGTAATAAGTCCCCCTCTCTCTCACTCTTTCTTTTTCTCTCTCTTTCTCTCTCTCTCTCTCTCTCTCTCTCTCTCTCTCTCTCTCTCTCTCTCTCTCTCTGTCTCTATCTGGCTTTTACAGATGAACGGGACCGGGTTCAGAAAAAGACCTTCACAAAATGGGTGAACAAGCATTTAGTGAAGGTAAGACCACACCACACCACAGCAACGCCCACTAATAACAATTCCCATCTTCAGGCAGAACACAATTAGCAGGTAATAAAATGGAACAAGTTTAGTAGTTTTTGGTGCCAATAGAACAAGAAGCTGCAGCTCATTAGTGGCTTAGTTAATAGCCCAACGGTAAACGGAATGGTAAAACAATGTCTTGGGATGACTCTGTGAACAACATACTGTGGTAAATATCTACAGCAGTAGTACATATTTACAACAGTTTGGGAAAAAACTATTGTGCTTCTCCATTAACTGAAAATAAAATGCAGAACAAAATCCAGCCTGGACCCCATACCGCTAATAAAATCTGAAATGTCTTAGAGAAGCAACCTACAATGTACTTCTTCTTCTGAGCTCAATAAAACACACATGCTATTTGCGTTAACTGTATGCGTGTGTGAGAATGAGTCAGAAACACCTGGTGTCACTTTATCTGGTTCAGGGAGGCTGCAGCATGGCTGGGGCGGGATGGAGAGCAGGGTAGGGCTCAGGTTTCCACATCTGGTTTGCAGACAGCCAGGCGGGCTTATTGAACGTATTGCAGTGGGCAGATAGAGACCATGGAAGAGCCAGAAGAAACCCATGCCTCCACCCACAACGCTTCATTTTTCTAAAACCGTAGGCACTGGTGGTGCTGTGGAGATGGTTTGGATGGAAGCAAGCAAAATGGCGTATGTTATCTTATGGTGATCTCTTTGGGATCTTGGGTGTAATTGTGGTGTCATTATGGTTTCCATTTGGCTCCACCGGAGAGATTGTTTTGTCACACCAAGAACTGGATTCTCTGACACAAGTTTGGAGAGTGACAGTCCTGTCATAATTCAAAGTAGTTCGGCCCCCAGATGGTCTGCATCCTTGTTATGTAATTACATTCCAAGAATGAAGCAAACAGCGCTTATTACTGAATGGTGTCCTAAATCTTACAATCATGGCTTTTTAACAGCTTTTAAGAAATCTCACTCATAAATTACCTCATAAACATTCTATAAAGTAAGAATTAAAAACAACTGTTTGTGTTCTTTTATTGTTAAAAAAACAAAAAAACAACAACTTTAGTCTCAATTCTATTGCCGCAACTGTATTAGACCTTGAATTGTAAGCAATGGTCTGGTCTTATACCGAACAAACAACATGTCTCCTCCTGGAGTGTGTTGTCTGCTGTATCTGCTGCTGCTGAGTCAGCACGGTCAAGGTGATGGATTTTTTTTGTCCCCAGAGAAATGAAGTGTGGGCTGCTGAACTCTGTGTGGAATTCCTGGTGCAAGCCAAGCATGAAAGGGGCGTGGTGAATGTTCTCTGGGTGACTCAGAGGCTTTTGTCGTTGTTATTCCCTTGTGAGGGGAGTCCCTCTGATCTGGGCCCAGAAGACATGCACGTGCGTGGAGGTCAGAGTATCTGGCTGGCCTACAGACGATTTTTGTCTGTGATCATAAGAGAATGAAACGGGGAACATGGCCACAGGAACGCTTCATTCCCGGGGCCTGTTGTTCCAAGTGCCCCCTGCTGTACACTGACACCTATAATGGACTTGAAGTACCCTAGCTTCCCTATTGGGCTGGCAAACTTCGAGCGAAACTTGGGGGCGTGTCTAAGATCCACCATCTTGAGAGTACCAAAGTTCAAATGTCAAACGGGCTATATAGCAAACACGGAAGCGGCAGTGGGGGTAAAAATCCAGTGACAATAGAAGATGTACAAGCTCACAGCGCATCGCTCACAACTGTCACAACGCTAAACTTGTAGATCAGCTATTTCTGGCGAAAATAATAGTGTGGAGCGAAAAGATGTTTGCTTAATTTTCAAGCGAACGACGCAATTGCGTCGGTTTTTGACGACAAGCAACACCATACTACGGGGTATAAATTAAGCTTTACATTGTGTCACGGATAGCAAGATATAAAACAAGATTTCAAATATATACCTATTACTTATCCATGATATCTAGAATCAACATTTGTGAGGGACATCCTTAGAAGACAACATAAAATAAAATAAAACCAATTACTTCACTTTACTACTTTACTTAATTAATTCAGGACATTAATTCCACATGGTTTCCGACACAAGGACCAAAGTTTCAGATATTATTTGAAAAGGAAAATGTATCCGAATAGCTTCCAGGGTAGATCTATCGGGCCAAATTAACTTTCTGTTCTCTGTTTCCTCTTACTACACATGCACTTTCATTCATTATCCTTTCTTCTTTCCATCCTTCCTACTGTGTCCTTCCATCATCCTTCTTTTCTCCATCAGCACTGGAGAGCAGAGGTAGGTGCTGCCTTTGAGTGCTGAGTGCTGAGTGGACAAACATTCCTTCTGTTCTGCATGTCCCTCTCTCTCTCTCTCTCTCTCACAATCTCACACACACACACGCGCACACACGCACCCACGCGCGCACACACACGCACGCAAGCACGCATGCACGCACGCACGCGCGCACACACACACACACACACACACACACACACACACACACACACACACACACACACACACACACACACACACACACACACACACACACACTTTGCTTGAGTGCTTTAACCCCTAACCTCTGTTCTTACTGGTCCTTTTTAACACATTCCGAGAACACAAGTCCTCAGTCAGTGTTAAAGTCATACTGTGTAACATTCATTTTAAGAAGTGTTTTTGGTGACGCCTCTGGTGAAATCCCGGTCATTACAGTGTTTTTCACCAAGCGCTGCCGTGTAGCTGCGGTGTCAACACGTACTATACTTATTATGTATATATAGTGTCATAACGTTTAGAAAAGTTGTTAAACATGTTTTAAGTGGAATGGTTAATGTGAATAGTGTACCAGTGAAAATGTATTTTAAAATAACTTTTGTTTAGTTGAAAAGGCTATATAGTATGACTTTAAAGTCAGAGAGTGTATGAATTTGTGCATTTTTATAAACTCTCTGACTTGAAGTAACACAGAGCAGAGCATACTGTATACTGTAGGGCTGGGCAGTACATCATATTCATTATGATGGGTGTAGTTTAACGAGTGATGGCGATTAAAACAGGGATGGGGATTAAAACATTAAGATGTCAAAAACAGAATAATTAATCAATCACCTTCGTCTCAGTTTTTCTCCGTTGCTTTCAGTATGTGTCATTCAGGGGTCTGGATCCAGTAAACCAAAAACCATCAATAAAACATGGTGGCACATTGATGCATTGTGGTATTAATAATGTACCTTTATTGAAAGGATTTACCCTTGAGATTTGTCATCTCGTTCTTGAGCGGGTCTTTGATTTACACATAAGGGAGTTTAGAGAAAATGTGTCAAACGTCGACCGTCAACGTTTATCCCATGAATGTTGTGATAAATACTTTTCAGCCGTAACGGCCAGATCTAATAGCACATGCTGTCGAACCAGCGTGTGTGTCCGTGGGCAGACACAGAAGAACAGGTGGTTCTTACAAAGAGGTTTGGCGTGGTGCATTGTGCCTTTCGGCGATGACAGGTGCACCAAACAAAACCAAGAAAAGGATACTGCAAATTAACAATGTTTACGTTGTCAAGTCTGAACAGAACCTCGGTGTTTGACCTAGTATTTACTTTCTGCAGAAGGCACACAGTAACCGTGGCTCACTGTGTGTGGTTAGGCCCCTCCCTTTTAAATACTGTGTTTGTTTTGTACAGGTGAACTGAGCCAGACACAGTATGACTTAGAGTAAATCCTCAATTTTAATCTGCAGACTCTCTGGTTTCCTGTGGATTTTTAATGTGATTAGTGTCATATTAGGCTACAGTGTGTTTCATGCAACGTTGTGTATAAACACCGAACCGATGCTAAAACAAAGCCTGCTGATAGCCATGCGATAGTTTCCTGATCCAATTTCAGTCATTACTCGAGTTACTATGAAATGTGTCTTTTCCGTTTACAACGAAGCATCCGCAAAATACACTGTGATCCAAGAAGATTTACAGTTGTAGAGAAGTAATGATATGGTTGATGTCTTAAATGTTGATTCCATAAAAGTAAACAGCTTTAACCACTTGCAAAAAAATAAATAAATGGGTAAATCCCATTGAGATACTCTTTTTACGAGGGAAACCCTGTGTAAGGTAGCAGCAATACAAAATGCTGGTACTGTAGATCAGTGGTTCTCAACCTGTGGGTCGGGACCCCCAGGGGGGTCCCCAGATGATTACGGTAGCTTAATGTGAAACATTGTTTTCTCTAACAGTAAACACACTAACATAAAGTGTATAGAGGGTATGTGCACATTTCTAAAGTGACAATTTAAAGGAGCTATAGTCAACTTTTTCATTGTAGGGCCAACACTTTGTTTACATCCTAGTCTATAGACTAGAATGTAAACAAAGTGTCGGTCTGACAATGGCCAAAATGATTATTTTATCATTATTTTACGCTTTTTGTGGTATTTTTTGAATAGAAACACATATATGAAGCTTATTTTTTTATAAAATATTTTCGAAACATTATTTTTATTTTAGCATCCGTTTTTCAAGAAAAAGTTGACTATAGCTCCTTTAAGGACTTTTTAAAACCTCTAAAATTACAAATTAAACATTGGCCAAATTGTCAAATATTAGAGGCAGAAATTGTGAAAATAGACGATCTACATGCTCACAACGCCTCGCAACGCCAGGCGTTGTGAGCATGTAGATCTGCTGTTTTCACAATAGAAACATGTTATACAAAATGGAATTCCTCAAATCTTAGTGCTGGTCAAGGTGGAGGGGGGTCCCCCAGTTCAAATATGTTTATTTTGGGGGTCACAGCCTAAAAAGGTTTGAGAACCCCTGAGGTACAGTATGAACTCAACCATCCTCTCTGATTCCATCCTCAGGCCCAGAGGCACATCACAGACCTGTACGAGGACCTACGAGATGGACACAACCTCATCTCCCTGCTGGAGGTGCTCTCTGGAGAGACACTGGTGAGTCTGTCTGGGGCTGCCTGGGCCTCTGACCTCCCCGATGGTAGGACCTCTGCTTCTGCCGTAAAAAAAAAACACCTTTCCTCTGCCACTCTGTCCCACAAATCTCCCCACACTATATCTCCCCATCCTCACTTGATTTGCTTTTCCAGGTCATTCTACTGTTCAGGCTACTCATTTGTGAGTTTTTCCTAACACACTCAAAACTGCTGTGTATTCTCTGAACCATGTCTAATGTCTGTAACCTAATGGGTCACGCGTCGGCACTCATTTGCTTTTCTTTTCTTCCTGCATGCATTCACGTTTGAGTCTTTTAGAGATATGAAGATAGTTCAGTATGTGTTGAAGTACAGTAATGTTTTTTTCTTTCTGCTTTCTTTATACTAGCACTGGTCTTTTTGGTATAACACACCTATTTGGTGATGAACTCCATAGGCTTAAAGGGGTGTAAGTGGTATTGTTTTTGTTAAAAAGCAAATACCAAATAACTTTTTGTTAAATGTTAAAGCTCTATATTCTGATAGTACTATAGAGTGTTTGCTTAGTAACTGGGGTCTCCCCATCGCTTCAGCTCTTCAGCAAACAGAAAAGGCGCTATATAAATAGCATTTTCAGGTCAGGATACCAATTGTATCCTACCAGGAGAGAGAACCACACAAATATCCAGTTCTAATTTTGTCTGCTCCTTTTTTTTGTTGCTTTGTTTCATCACTTGTTCCATGTCACTTGTTTATCCTGTATCCTCTTGTATGAGGTCTCTCACCTGATTGGATAAAATTGGCATCCCAACCTGAAAATGTATTTTCTGTTTAATAAAGAGTTGGTGACACAGGGAGACCCCTGTTACTCAACAGCAATGATTGAATATGATCGGAATATGGGGCTATTTAACACACATTTTAACAAAACAATATCACTCACACCCCCTTTTAAAAAAAACAACAACACTAATTTCCATTCTTTGCTTTCATCTCGTAACCGTTCTCTGCACTGACTTGTTTGATCCCTTTTCCTTTCAATCTAATTCCTGTCTGCTGACCTTTTTGCCCTGACCTGTCCCCCTTCTTGCCTCCGCCTTCTTCTCTTGCGATGCTCTTGCCTTGGTAGCCGAGGGAACGTGACCTTGTGAGGAACGTGCGGTTGGTGAGTGGCGCCTGGACCGTGGCTGGCCGCCTCCTTGGGCGTGGCATGTGTCACCACCCCAGGTGGCTGCTGGGTTGTGCATGATGTCACACTCCCTGTTACTGTCCCTCGCTCGATCTATGTTCAACATTGCCCCCCCCCCCACGCCCCACCTTCCATTTTGTTTTTTGAGGAGTTAGCAAAAACATCCCAACCTCTGTCCCTCCTGGGTCCGTAGTTCTTAAGGGTTTTAATTGAGTTGAGTTACATATTACATGTAGATTATCTGGGTTACGAGAGACATTTCTTATGCTATTTTAGAGATGGAGTGAGTGCTTCATGAGGAATTGAATAGCAGTATAAATATGAGAATTGTATTGGACACAGACTGTGTGTGCAGTGGTGTGGGCATCTCAGAAGAATTGTTATACTTGAAAATGAAGATTATACTGTAGCATACATGCAGGTTTTTACTGTATTAGGTTCACTCACTCTATTGAAAAGCGAAGGACTAAGTAGCATTGCTGCAAGCCAATAAATGTTTTACTAATACAGCAGTAAAGCTTGCGATTGGCTTATAGCTTATGACATCTTGCACCAATGCATGACGTGGTCAGCCAGGTACTGTACGGTATGTTAACTAACAGTTTCTAGTGCACTTGAGACTCATGTAGCAGTGGTGGATGCATATGAAATTTGGCTTGAACCAGTTTAAGGCCTACCTATCTAAATGTTGTAATGTTAGAGAATAAAATGCTATGTACTGTATGTACAGTAGACAACAATGGCGGTGACTGATTATTGGAGGGATATATTGCTGCTGTATCATTCCCATGCATTCACCTTCAAACATCCTGGCTGAACTCCAGTTCATTTCAGAGACATGTTGTATTATATATGGAGAGATCCAAAAGAAAAAAAGACTGTCAAATTAAATTGTGCTCTGTTCACAGCAAAACAGAATTTGAGTCAAACCTCACATAAATGTTCCAATCATTTATTGTATGTCTTGTATTTAAGGCCATGATTGTTTAAAATATTAGTCTACTTCTCAAAGTACAAACAGTGTCAGTCAGACACTGTCATACCTGTCCTCAGTCATGGGTTCCTACTATATTGAGCATTGAGCATTTATTGACAAATATTTTTTTTTCCTAATTAAGTTTTGTGTCCTCTTGTTCTTTACAGCCAAGGGAGAAAGGGCGGATGCGTTTTCACAAACTGCAGAATGTACAGATCGCCCTGGACTTTCTTAAACATAGACAGGTACACAACTTATGAATCTTTTTTCATTTGTTCTTTTGATTTTCCTTTGTTCTTTTCATGTATCTGTAGATAAATAAACTAACATACTGTTGTCGATATTTTAACAGGTCAAGTTGGTCAACATCAGGAATGATGACATTGCAGATGGTAACCCAAAGCTGACTTTGGGGCTGATATGGACCATCATCCTTCACTTCCAGGTAATGTATAACAATTATAATGGTTTATTTATAGATGAAACACAAGACTTCGAGATATTTGAGATACCTGTATCCACAATGGAAAAACTGAGAGAAAATCTAAGCAACAAAGTGAACTTGGCCCTTCTGTAGGCCATCTAGATCAGTAACATTCCTTATCACAGACAATAAAGTAAAAATCTCTCCAGACATCTCCTGATAAATCTGGGGAAACTGCATTACTCATCGGTTTTGCCTGAAAAGTTTCCTAGTCTGTTGTCCATCATTGCAAATCTTCACAAAGGGTTCGTGCACATGCTTCTGTTTGTTGCAAGTAATGTAATTGCGGTCGGTTTGAGTTTTAATCAAGTGCGGTTTGCTGAGTTTACTTACATTAGAACATGATTGATTCACTTCCATGTCAGGGTTGAGGAAACCACAGTGTAGTAAGGCTCTCTGACAATAGGCGCACTAATCAAACTGACTTCAGGCCACCCACTGATGTTGACATAATTATAGCACAAGTCCGAGAGCGCTTCATTTCACTTGGATCTAATTCAACATTTGGCACTACTTAATCTCTGTATATACAACCACTACTGATTCCCATGAATTCACACAGACAAGACAGTGTGTTTTCATTCTCTGTACTGTTACTGTATGAGCCAATTTGGCAGTGTGGCCTAGCCCTAGTGCCTAGTGCAGGTTTTGTGACAACCACACACTATTAATGCAATATATACAACTAAACAAAACATATACAGTATATATTCTTTCAGTTGTCTGCTTTGTGCACACATTCGGAAAATAGCAATGCACTCTTTATGCCGGACAGAAGATAGGGCCCAGCAAGAATTAAATTCACTCATTGTAACGCACTGTGGATTATGGTATCATCTTTCATTTAAAATTAAAGATGATTTTTTTAATGTTTGGGAATTGGTTTACCAGATGGTGACTTTTTAAAATGTGGAAAAAGGGAGAGTAAAGGAAAATTCTTTGATGCTATAATGGATGTGAGGGTCATAGTGGGAGGCAGAACCGGGTCTCCTACCCAAGTTCTTCATGACTCAGTGATTCCCATGAGAAAGTTGGGAAGTAAAATGGGTGTGACAAGCAGTCACGTTTATTCCAGTACTTTGCTTTCTTTAGAGTGCATTTAGATTTACAAGTCGATTTAATCCTTAATGTGGCTAAGAAAAGTGCTATATGATTCTAAGGTCTAATGGGTGTTCTAATGATTACGACGGTGATGCTTGTTGTCGTTATCATTATTATAATTTAATAATATTACCTTTGTCTGGTAAATGTTTCAAGCACTTTCAACAAACCCCTCCAACTCTTCTGTTCTGTTTTAGAGGTGTGCATTGGCACTTCCCTCACGATTCAATTTGATTACGATTCACCAGGTAACGATTCGATTCGATTTCTACCATTACTGCACAACATGGCAAGAGCTGTTTTGGCAACAAAAAAACAGTCAGTACAAGCAGTCATATATAATGATTAACAACATATTTTATTGATATTATTATAATTATATATTATATATAATTATATTTAGGCTTTGATTATCGATTATGTCACGTTGCTGCATCAATGCAGAATTGAGCACTGCCGAATTGCGATGCATTGCTGAATTGATTCTTTTTGACACCACTATTCTGTTTGCATGGTCCTGACATGCCGTCCGGTGTACAAAATAATTCTCATCTGTTAAAACCTCATCCTTGAGGAAGCACTTAATCATCTGGTGCCTGTTATTTGTTCCACACAAAGTAAACTCTTGCAGTGGCACATGGTAGTCATCATTAAACAAAGGCTGATTTCCTTTGAGCTCCCCATGGCCTACTAAGTTAATAGTTTATAGACGTGCAAGTGAGCGGTTGAGTTAATAGACCTCCTCTGCGAGGGGGAGGAGGCAGGAATTTCTCTCAATTTAGTAGAAAAATAAAGTAGATTTGGTCCTGAAGGGCGGAGGTCCTGTGTTTCCACTGGGCTTGTGACTCACTCGGTGCCCACGCACGTAGCACTGGGGTTCCCCTTTCTGTAGAGAAGGGTGATTGTCCTCATTTTTCTCCTCCACCCTTTCCTCTAAAAAAGCCTGGAAGTGAAATTGTGAGCACTTCTGTGACGCATCAGCATGACCACAAAATAACGTTAGTTTTGTAATGAAGCCCCTGCTTGTTCTATCGAGGGCCTAGAAATAGGTCTCATGACTGGAACAGCAAATGTATCATCTGCAAATATTTTTATTTTGCTCAGTTTGGATTTTTTCACTCAAATCTTGACATTTTCATCTCTGAGATGGTGTATATTTTGTTGAATCATTGCATCACCCTATATTACAAACCCCATCTATCTGGCACTCCCAAGATGATTAATGCAATCACTGTAAATTATTTGCAAATACTATTTGACCAAGAGATACAAATTATAAAGAGATAGAGATACTGTATGGATCAGATCATAATCAGTGTGGAATGGATCATGTACTCAATATGTGGATTGGATTACATGCAAAATAGACACCATAGACATTACTTTGTACATTTATAATAGCCGGCAGCCAGGAATTCTGTCAATGTGCCACAAAGGTAAACACAGCACTGGCATTCACCTTACATCTTTACGGCGTAAGCCTCCTGTGTATTTAGTTGAGTCTCATCTTTCATGAGCGAGAGAGAGAGAAAAAGAGGGAGTTCTTGTGACTCATTACCTAGACTGCCAACTGTTCTAAAAAGGAATTTGCCCATGGAGGTTTTGTGACATGGAGACGCCAACGTCTCCTTGCTGGCAGATTTAGCTTGGTTAAATAAGCGGTTATCAATTTAATTTTGCTCTTATGGATCTCATGAATCGTTTTGGTTTTCTTCCAAACCAGTAAGTGCAAAGGACTTCATGTGCCTTCCAGATACAGCCACTGGTTAATGAAGGTTTGAGATGTGAGTCATCTAAAGTCTGGAAGAAATCAACTGGTGTTTTGGAAAACACCAGCCTTCCCTTCTGTCAACAAACAGAGTAGTGCATTTGTTTGGTGTATCGCATTGGAGTAATTCATTCATTTTGGATTGGCTATTTTTATGGCCCCAAACTGAAAATTAAATTCAACCAAAAACCACATCGAATACAAGGAAAAGGAAAAGAAAAACACAAACAATTCAACATTACACAGTATTTAGTCATGATTTTTCAATTTGTTCCACCAGATCTCAGACATCCAGGTGAATGGCCAATCAGATGACATGACAGCCAAGGAGAAGCTGTTGCTTTGGTCCCAGAGGATGGTGGAAGGATACCACAGCATGCGCTGTGACAACTTCACCACCAGCTGGAGGGACGGCAAGCTCTTCAATGCCATCATACACAAACACAGGTGAGATGCTACAATAAACTGGACTATGTTAAGCCCAGCGGGCAGAGAATGCAGCCTATCCTTGTCATTGGGGTTGAGACTCATTAATTTCCTGTCAAACTCAAACTTGGCATTATTGTAACTGCGATATCGGTGCTAAAAATGCACTCATAAGACCCTTTGGATAAAAGTGTCGCCATCTGTGCCCAACAATGTAGTCACTCCCCTCCAGAATCACACTGCTGCTCATCGGCAATCGAATCCCACCAGAGCCCTCTTCCTGTTCCATGCCCTCTAGTCTATCCTATTCTGTTCTCCTGCTGACTATGATCACAAGTTTATCAGTGGGCCCCATTACCCTTAACAGGTCTGAATCGTCTGACTACATTGTGACTCCAAAAAGAACACAGACAAATGCTCACTATTAATGAATCTCTAAAAGTCTTAAAAATAGACCCAAATCAGGCTTATTTTATGCAATGCATTTTATTAATTTGCATTAATTTGAACTGTTGTTTGTGTCATCAGAAGGTCACATGCACACGGAACACAAATATCTAGCAAAAGCAACAAAAGTTTTATTCCGAATGATGTTTCACCGTAAAAAGACATCAACGTGGCATCAACAGTATGAAAAGTTTTGAAGCTAAATACTCACCAGCGATTTTCATAGATTTTATTCATCAGGCCCCTGGTCTGTGACGACCTCGATAGTTAAATGAACCATGCGTGTGTACTGTCTAGTATAGTTATGTAGCATAATTGATGGAGAAGTAAAAATATTTTCTTGAGCTATTCCGACCCATTTTATGATCGCTCAAGCTTGCCCGGTCCTGGGATCTTGAAATGCTGCAGGCTATACAATTTGAAGACACTGTCACTGCTGCATACCTACAGTTGTAGTTAGATTAATATTCTCCTCAAAATACTTAGCATGTCAGGACAACCTTGTGGTCAATCACCATTAGTCAAGTATCAAGGAGAATCTAATCTCTGTTTACAATGCAATTTGTGGTTCATTTGTTAAACATCATTCACAGTCACACCAATCAGTCATTATGGATTTAAAATAACATAATTTGCTGTCAACACTTGTGATAAAATGTTGACACTGGGTGACTATGTTGTCAGATCACAATGAAAATGCATGATATCTGTCACAAGATGCATTGCATGGAAAAGCTAAAAACTTGAAGCATCCCCCAAACACTACTACACCAAAACAACATATACAACCTGAGTTGGCATCATTTGGTATAATGAGAGTACGTTTTTCCTTTTTACTGTGAGGGTGTATCACGTCAATGTGTGAATAAGATACCCTAGGGGCATGTGCTCTGGAGTCTGCAGGTTGCAGCAAAACACAGGTACGCTAACCATTCTGCCATAAGTTCTTTCTCTGTGGAGGTAGAGCAGGATGGGCTCCACTGTACCATAACACATTCGGAGCTGCAAGGAGCTATTTGATCCCTCAAGCGGAGAAGAACAGAAGAGAGCAAAGGACAAAGAGCGCAATAGATGCGGAATTGGATGCAAGTCAACAACTGGAGCCAGAATGAAATTGCTCCTCTTAAGTTAGAGTAACATTGATTCTTTCACTTTGTCATGGCTCGTGGATGTTAGTTTTTATCAACGTCGGACCTTCTGCCAAACACTAGACAGATGTATTTGTAAAGGATACAGGATAAAAGGAAATCTACAGTGCAACACAGCACCCTCGACCCGTGCAGCAATGAAGAAGATGAAGAGAAAGTTCCCGTCTGGGAAGAGACTGAACAGTGCCTCCAGCAGTGTGGCCGGCTCCGCCAGCGACCTGGAGGACAGGGTGGTTATGCTGTGCGAGGACATCCCGTCCGAGAACTATTCAGAGTCACGCAGGGGTCCCCAGAGCCCACGGGCCCGTTCTAGCAGAGGATCTCAGAGCGACACAGGATCCGAGCCACAGTTTGTGCACCTGAGCAGGGATAGACTATCCTACAGAAAAGCATGCTATGTGGACAGGGAACCACCCCGAGGTCATGGGGAATACTATGTGCAGAGAATCGTGCAAGTGTACGTTATTTATTGATTAATTATTTCCAAAGATGGTGATTGGGATTAACTTTGATGCATACATTCTTGTTCCTTCCTACACAAACTGTGGAAGACTTCTATTTTGTGTGTAAGAGATTAATGCCCAGCACGAAAGTTAGAGCTAATATCTGCGTTCAATGTTAAAGCTATTTGGTGTTCACTATACAGTATGTTCCTTTTTGGTATTTCTAAACAAAGTGGTGTATTTTACTTGCTATTTCTTTATTGCAGCTGAGGTTTTTGCTTACCTGTGCTGTGAATCCATTTTGAGTTTATAATATTCCTTGTACTTGTATCTGCACGCTGTCTGTGATTACCTCCTTGGCAGTGTGCGTGCAAAGTCTACTTTCTTTGTGCACAAATTGACGGGGGAATAGCAAGCCCAACTTTTAGCAAAGACTCTTGTTTTTGCCTGCCCTGTCTGATATTAACTCCCCCCAACTTCAGTGATGATCAAAACGCCTCAAGCAACAAGCATGTGGAAAATGATGAGTGGCAGGTGCAACATAAAAAAGAAAGTGTAATTATGTAATGTAACAAATACATTTTCCCAGCTTAATCACTTTTTTTGTGATTGACAGGCATAGTAATTTTCAAGTAGTACCAGTTTTAATGTATTATTTATGATCTGTCTGTCTGTCTCCCCAGGCCAACTCTGATTGACATGGGTAAGGTGTACCACCAGAGTAACCAGGAGAACCTGGAGCAGGCGTTCAGTGTGGCAGAGAGGGAGCTGGGTGTCACAAGACTGCTGGACCCAGAGGGTGAGAAAACACATGCAGGGTCAACAGTATTACTCTGATTCATTTACAGTACAAAGAAATACCAAATGTACTCATCTGCATTTTGGTTCAAAACCTTGCTTAAAGGAGTAGTTCACCCCCAAAATGACTGTTTTCCTATTGATTACTCACACCATGGAGACTTGAGTTCAATAATATTTTTAGTTTTTTGTCTCAATCCTAAGTCAATAATGTGATTAAGGTACAATAAATGTACTCCTATTGATTCCGGATGGGGACCCAACTGCATTTGGGTCCCCATCCGGAATCAATGGGGGTAAATCTACTACTAGTAAGACGCCTCAGGGCGACATGCGACCTCGCCCTAAAGGGTGAGGTTGTGCCAATTCTTGGCCATCTGGCCTGTGATGTATATCAGACCAGCAGTTACCCATATATGGAGATCCATGTACTGTATATAGTACATCCCTTTTATGCCCATACATGGAGATCCCTGTCTGAACCAGATGCACAGATATGGGCTGTCTTCCTCCATATATGGGCATTCCCATATGAAGTCCTGTTAGATATGGGCTTAATATTGATGACATCAGGGATCTCCATATATGGGCATAAAAGGGATTCTGTTAGAGTGGTTCCCATGACATCACAACATACAATATATTTTATGCCAATACATGGAGATCCCTATCTGAACCAGCCACACAGATATGGGCCATGTCTTGGCCATCTGGCCAGTGATATATATCGATGACATCAGGGATCTTCATATCAGGGCATAAAAGGGATTCTGGGGAATACCCATATATGGACTTTTACATAGGTGATGTCACTTGTGATGTGATATCACCTGTGATATCACAGTGATGTGTCAAGGGAACCAACCCATAGACTGTAAAAATGTGTACAAAAATGTGCTTCACGTCTACATGCAGACAAGCTGTGACATTTCTCATGGTAAACTGCGACCTTTGGTCGCAAAAAATAGTTTTTTGTCTTAGGAATGCGAAGAAAACCCAAAGATATTATAAAAAAATATATACAAATATTATAGAACTACTCCTTTAAGACTTTATTTTGAATGTTGGCCAAAAAAGATTTGTTCCCTGCATCTTTTAAAGAGAAATCCCTTGAAAAATGTCAGTTGTTGACAACTCCTTTCTGGCCTGTAGATGTGGACGTGCCACACCCAGATGAAAAGTCCATCATTACGTACGTCTCCTCAATGTACGACGTCATGCCCAGAGTACCAGATGTTCAAGACGGCGTGAAAGCTAACGTGAGTGCTCCTTTTGTGCCGAAACACTGATTCTGCCAGTTGACTAGTCAAAGGAAAAGTAACCTACAACATGACCGGCTGTTTTTCTCAGTTAATGGTCTTGGATTTGTTGGACAATTTTGCACGAAGCATGTGAACAAACAAAATAGTACCCATAGTACCACAGTGGTATCTGATTACAGTACATAGTGTAAAGTTAACACGAACCCTGTTCTCTGTCTGCATCCTTGTTTTAGGAGCTAGAGCTGCGTTGGCAGGAGTATTACGAGCTGGTCACCATGCTGCTACAATGGATCAGACATCACATCCTGGTCTTTGAGGAGAGGAAGTTCCCCACCAGCTATGAGGAGATTGAGGTGAGTGAGTGAAGCTCTGCGGGAACAGCAGAGGTAGACAAGCATGCAGATTGAGGGAGATGGAAAGTGCAGTGCACGCACGTCATCCGTGGCCCAGGTGCAAGACAAGCAAAAGTATCATAAAAAAGAATGCCCACTGGTGATGCTGACATACATGAATACACGAATGATACACACAATATACATGTACCGTGTAAGTCCTGATGAAGATCTGAATAGATACAAATAACTGAGCTTTTTCCAGCATCACCAGTGTGCAGACTCTATTCTTTTTTTTGTTGTTGAAATAGTATGCCTTGGACTTCTCTTCTTTAGTCTACAGAAGTCCTGGCATTATCTCTCTTTATCTTCAAGATCAAATCTCAGGTGATGGTGACCATGGGGGTGGTGTTAGTGCTGATCTGGTTCAAATCTATCCTTGTTCTAACCCACAGGTTCTTTGGCGGCAGTTTATGAAGTACAAGGAAACGGAGCTCCCCGCCAAAGAGGCAGACAAGAACCGCTCTAAACATATCTACAAATCTTTTGAGGTCAGTGTTCTCTACATAGATAGCTCTTTTAATGTTGCATTGTTTTATACATGAATTTTGGATGCAGATGTATGTGCAGTGTGGTATTCATTGCTTTACTATACTGCCCCTTTGTCCTGGGTAATGCTGCGAATTCCTTCAAACCATCATTTGCACATTGGATAATAATAATTAAATGTCACTTATAGTAGTCTTTTGCTTGGTAGGGTGCAGTCCAGGCAGGCCATGTTAAAGTGCCACCTGGGTACCACCCCATCGATGTGGAGAAGGAGTGGGGCCGCCTACACGTCGCCATACTGGAGCGAGAGCGTCTGCTTAGGACCGAGTTTGAGAGGCAAGTGTTGATTGATTGATTATTTTATTAGACAAAAATGGAGAACAGTACAAGTATAGTCAATACAATAGAAATGTAGTACAGTACAAGTACAGTTAAAAGGAACATCCCAAATAAGACCTTTTACAGTATTTTTTACGTTGGAAGTCCTTGGCTGTTTGTGAATCTCATCACATGTCCTTCTTGTTGTCAAAGCAAACGCTGAAGTTTGTTGCCAATACCTTATGAACAATACTGGTAAAATACCACAGGGCGCAAGAAACCATCAAGGAATGAGTCAGGCGCTCTGGACCTGAAGTTTGTGACTCATAAACCAACTCGTAAAGCCTACGTTGGCTGGAAGGGAAACTGAGTCTGCATTGTGAGGTGGAAGTAAAAACCACATTTTAATTCATGGGTACAGATCCAATATTATGGTCATTTTGCAGCATATTCTAGTTTATTTCAAGATTTGTTTTCCTAATGATGAGCTAGCGGGGCGTAACATTCTATGACAAGACTCCCGAAAAGCTACTTCAGTGATGACTGTGGTTCACCATTCAGTACCCCATCTTCCAACATCAGGCAAAGCTTGAAAAGACCTGTGGACAGAGAAGATTTCATGATGGCCTTTATGAATCATGGCTATGCATTAAACTTTTTATTTCGCCAGCAGAGGGCGTGAGTGCTTTACTTTTTCAACATTTTCACTAGCATGTTTTCCAATTTGAGAAACTACACTGGCATGTATGGTGTGTATCATGGCATTTTTTCTTTTCTTAAAATGTAAAAAAGAAAAATTAAAGAAGAAGAACATCTTTCTCCTTTTAAACAGTTTGTACTCATAGTCTGTGTAAAATGAAACAGCAGACTCATTGATACTAGTACACATAGAGTATGTGGTCTTTCTTCTCTGACCTGTCCACCCTCACCGCAGGCTGGAGCGTCTCCAGAGGATTGTCAGTAAGGTCCAGATGGAGTCTGGGGTCTGTGAAGAGCAGCTCAACCAGGTGGAGGGCCTGCTACAAACGGTGAGACACATCCTTGAAGATGCTCTTGCATAGCTGTATCATAATCAGTATTTTAATTAATTAACCACTTAAACCCAATATCAGGGGTCTTCAACAGGGGGGACCCCTAGGGGGTCCTCAGAGTTACTACAGGGGGTCCTCCAAATCTTTGAGTGATAGAAAGTTTTTTATGTTCTTCCTTTTTTATATTAACCATTTGAACCCTAGTGTCCATATTGGGAGAACTTTAGCCAAAAATAGGAGATCTACAAGCTCACAACGCCTCGCAGCTCGAGCCGTTGTGAGCTTGTAGATCGTCTATTTTCGGCAAAGAGCTTTGGTGTAGAGGGGGAAAGGTGCAGACTAAGTACAGAGTGAAAGGTGAAGTTTATTAAGTAGCAAGTCGTAGACGGTTCAAGTGGTTAAATATCTGAAAACACAAATTGACATGAATCCAAAATACACTGATGATTGTGCTGTCAAACAATTAAACTATATGGAATCTATGAAAAGGTTGAGGGGGTCCCTGTTTCATCTCTCTCTCAACTAAGGGGCGCTTGGCCTAATATCTGAAAACACAAATTGACATGAATCCAAAATACACTGATGATTGTGCTGTCAAACAATTAAACTATATGGAATCTATGAAAAGGTTGAGGGGGTCCCTGCTACATCTCTCTCTCAACTAAGGGGCGCTTGGCCTGAAAACGTTGAAGACCCCTGCCCTATACACTTCAGTTGACCGGGATCCCCCATTCCCCAAGGGTTGGTCAACCCACCTTTTCCCCATTTATACCAGTTCTGTTCGTCGAAGATACCCGATCTAGATCGCCCATTTTCACTGAATGTTTACAATATGGCATGCCCAGAATTGGGACGCTAGGGTTCACGTGGTTAATTTATATGAAAACGAGAGAGAACAGAAAACGAAAAGCAAGACAATGAATACCTTCTCCCATGTTTGCTGCAGGACATGAGGATGCTGAGTTCAGGGAAGCCTGCTCAGCACTCAGGAGAGATGGAGGCAGACCTGGAGAAGGCGGAGGGAATGATCCGATTCCTCTTCAATGACGTTCAGCTGCTCAAAGATGGACGGCACCTTCAAGCTGAGCAAATGTATCGCAGGTCTGAAATTCAAATTACCGTAGATTTTAGGGTTGCAATGTTGAATTCACCCACACTGCGGATGTTACAGTATAGGATTAAGCTACAACCTCACAACGTGCCTCAACACAACGCATTGTGAGCTTGACTATTTATGCTACTCGAAACACGCTTAAGTAGTTAATAGTGCTGAGATTATAATTATTTTTCTTTCATCCTATTTGCTAAGAGTCTTTGAAGTTCTATGATCACAGACAGAGCCCTCTAAACCCATAGATGATCAATGGGCTTAAAGACATACGTGATCTATGATAGATAAAACCAGGGGTCTTCAACAGGGGGTCCTCAGAGTTACGACAGGGGGGCCACCAAATCTGTGTTATAGGATAATTCTTTTAGATTATCAACTTGAATTCTCCTCAGAATTGTGATGCAAGGCATCACAATCACAATTCTGAGGAGAAATGTAGCCAAAAATAGCAGATCTACAAGCTCTCAATGTCTTGCAACGTGAGGCGTTGAGAGCTTGTAGATCTGCTATCTTTGACAAATAGGTTTGTTGTAGAGGTAAAAAAAAGAGCAGACCAAGTGAAAGTAAGTAACGACAGTGCTGTCAAACAAGTTTATAAGTCCATTGATTTGAAATCAATGAAAATCTGTATCATACATTTATACAATTATATGTAGAGGGGGTCCCTGCTTCATGTCTCTCTCAGCTAAGGGGTCCTTGGCCTGAAAACATTGAAGACCCTTGGATAAAACGATTGTCTCAAACCCAATATTGTATAGTTTGTCTATTATATGTTGATCAATTTTCCTCCCATTTGCTTACATTAATCAACACACAGCTCCATCGTTCACACTGACCGATGTGTTGTATTCTTCTCCAGAGTTTACCGTCTTCACGAGAGGCTGGTGAACCTGCGCAGTGAGTTCAACCTGCGCCTCAAGTCTGGTGTGACCACAGCCCAGATTCCCATGACTCAGATGGTTCAGCAGCAGGTGCAGACTCAGAGCTCCCAGACCCTCCAGCAGGCCCCCATGAGGGTGAGGCCCGAGCTGGATGAGGTGACCCTGCGCTACATCCAGGACCTGCTGGGCTGGGTGGAGGAGAACCAGCGACGGGTGGACCAGGGGGAGTGGGGAACTGACCTGCCCACAGTGGAGTCGCAGCTGGGCAGCCACCGTGGTCTGCACCAGTCTGTGGAAGAGTTCCGCTCCAAGATCGAAAGGGCCAAGGCCGATGAGGTGTGCTCTTCTGAGATATATTACACTGACTACTACTACTACTAAGATAAGAAAGGAAAAACAATGAAAGAGACATATTTTCACCAATGACAGACCAGCACGCTCACAGGCCTATATCGGTTTAGTACTTTTGGTCTAGCATAGCACAAACAGCCCTTTGCACCATTAAAGGAGTAGTTCACCCTCCAAATTACTTCTTTTCTATTGGTTACACACTCCATGGAGACTTGAGTTCAATCATATTTGTTTGTATTTGTCGCATTCCTAAGACAATAATTTGATTACAATAGATTTACCCCCACTGATTCCCAATGGGTGTGAATTTACTACAATCAAATTGTAAACCCCTCATTTTGGAGGTTTACTACTCTTCAACATGCCAGATGATACCAGCACACCCATTAAATATGGCAAAACATAGATCATATAGACTTCCTCATCATGTCACCATAAATCACTTCACTGTTTGACTGATTAATTTGTATTTTACATTTGTTCTCATTGTCTTTTCTCTGATCCAGAGTCAGGTCTCGCCTGTGAGTAAAAGTGCCTACCGTGACTACCTGTCCCAGCTTGAGCTGCAGTATGGAAGACTTCTGGTAAGTTACAAACTTAAAAACTCAAAGCAAAGAAACTGAAAACATTCACGAGACTAGAGCAGGGGTCTTCAACAGGCGAAAGATTTGTGGGGGTCCCTGCTTCATCTCTCTCTCAACTCCTTGGTCCTTGGCCTGAAAACATTGAAGACCCCTGGACTAGAGAATAGTATCGTATGTGTTTAAGGATTACAATAAACTAAGTTAGACCATGCTGGAGCGTACCATAAATTGGTCCACACTGTACTGAATATTTATTGACCACCTCTAGACTTAGTAAAAGGGTTGGCTCTGTACTTTTTCCACCTCTACACCAAATATACAAGCTCAAACTTGTAGTTCGGCTGTTTTTGGTTAATGTTCCCCCCCCAGAATATGGATGCAAGAGGTTAATTGTATTGATTTTTCAAGCCCCTATTAAGCTTCAGGTAATTTCCCCAACCAGAGACAATAGCACATTGTTTGTTCATCATATGTCTTCCTGCAGAATGCTTCCAAGACTCGTCTGCGCTACCTGGCAGAGCTTCATGCTTTCGTAACCGCAGCAACCAAAGAGCTGATGTGGCTGAACGAGAAGGAGGAGGAGGAGGTCAACTACGACTGGAGCGATCGAAACACCAACATGACAGCTAAGAAAGACAACTACTCGGTACGCTGGACTTCTCAGTGTTTAATTTCACCTAAGATTCATGAAAAGATGTACAATCGTTTTAGTTGGAATTATACTATGTTGTTAGCAGATTGATGCACCCTCATGATCAACTGCTCATGTAGAAGCGTATTTCCAAAATATAATAATAATAATAACAATACGTTATTATTTAAATGTATTTACTTTTCATTATCTGAAATTCACCAGTCAATACCTGTAGAAGCAATAGAAACAGCAATAGCGATCCATAATTTATTCGAATTTTGCACTTCTATTAATTTTGCAGCTGTAAATTACCCTTTTTTTCAAGTGGTGGACATCACATTTTGTATTAAAACCCTTCATCAACTATAATGCTGAATGATGCTTTCTCGTTGTGGAGCAGGGTTTGATGAGAGAGCTGGAGCTGAGAGAGAAGAAGATGAACAACGTCCAGGCCACAGGAGACAAGCTCCTGAAGGACGGACACCCTGCCAGGAAGACCATAGAGGTAGAGCTGATCTATATCTTAATCAGTGTTACACCATAAATAAGCACTATTTCACTCTACCTTGGCAGTGCACTACTGTATAGTTCTGTCATTCTTATTAGGTATGATTATAGGTTGTATATAGAAATACCTCTCATTCAATAGTAGTACTATGTCTCTAGATGTCTCCACTATGCCTGATAGCTATTGTTTTGGTACAGCCTGTCCTTGAATCAGAGAGTACAGTATAACTATGGCCTGATCCCTGTGCCTCTTTGCAGAACTACCGTTCTACCACTGAGATTAGTGTCAGTTATTGTACTTCTCCCCATGATACCATGTACATAAAGCATACCATTCACGACCAAGAATATTCTCTCGACTCCCTATTTGCCTCATTGATTACTGATTGATCCAGAATTCCATGGCATGGTGGGAATGTTTTCCACTGTAACACCTGATTTACCGTATACTTAGTTATGTGTCGGCGTCGTGCACCGAAAATAACTGATCCACAACCTCACTCACCTCACTTATGCTCAACGACATAACTTTGGAAATCATGCACTCTTCATCCTTCTGTCCTCAAGGCTTTCACTGCAGCCCTCCAGACCCAGTGGAGTTGGATCCTTCAGCTGTGCTGCTGTATTGAATCCCACGTGAAAGAGAACACGGCGTACTTCCAGGTATGTCCACGATGAATGCACTTCTGTTCAGAAAACATCAGTCCCCTATAACTGATACAAATTAGGCCGTGGACCCCCATTTGAAAAGAGTTTGTGCCAGGGTTCCCTATAAGAGAAGATTTTTGTGGATAGATTTAGTACAGAATTCTACAACTGACTGTTCTGCAGTTGTGCGTCGAGAGAGGAAAACCTATGATCTGAATACTTACAGTAGACATTCTTAATTAGGATAACTAGTGAAATATAGTGACATTAAACTGTTATTTGGGGGTCCCATGTTTGGGTTGTGGACCAATTCTTAAAGGTTGCATTGCATAATAGCAGTAAATACCCCCTTTTCATTCCTACATTTAAAAATATATAATATTTCTACATAAAATAAAAAATCAAACCTCGGTTCGAATTGAAGCGGTGGACAGATAAAACTTCTATTCTGAATGTATTTGGAGAGCTGGTATGACAGTTGGTATAATAGGTTTAAAAAATAAAATAGATTAAAACACATACATTAAAATAAGAATTTGTAATTAAATAAATACATAAATAAATATAAAGTGTTTAAATAAGACAGATAAACCCTGAAGGCCAAATTATCATGTGAAGCTTGACCAATCCTCAAAGTATCCATTCATCTGACCGGGAGGGACACCGCACACATATTCTAGATGTACAGGACATATAAAGCCTATTCATTCTGAACTGAAATGACCATATATGGACATGGGACACACATTTTGCTTTTTGAAAAAGCCTATTCATTCTGGACTGATATTTTACACGTACGGGACAGGAAAAACCTGTTCATTCTGGCCTGGAGTGACCATATATGGACATAAGGTAACGGACATTCTGTTTTTGAAAAACCCTGTTCATTCTGGACTGAGATCACCATATATGGTAATTAAACGGACATTCTGTTTTTGAAAAAGTCTGTTCATTCTGGACTGAAATGACCATATATGGTCATTTGTGATACACACAAAGCCATTCATTGGAAGCGGTTTCCACCGCTTCAAAAATTACAATTATTTCCATTAAAAAAATGTTTTAAGTAGTGAAAATAGCAGCTCTACAAGCTCAGTTATTTTCACTAGTTTGGATCCCGGGGTTAGGGTTTACTTGTATAGCATTTAACCAGCTAGACATTAAGAGTTGTGTGATTTCATATGGTTTGCGTTTTACTGTTTAATGTCCATCCTATGTGAACGTCTTCCTGTTTCACGTATAAATGAATTAAAAAACAAATAATTCTTGTAATAATGTAATATTGTAATAGTAATAATAATAATAGTTATTTGTCTATCTAGTTCTTCTCTGATGTGAAAGAGGCAGAGGAGCAGATGAAGAAGATGCACGACACGATGAAGAGGAAGTACACGTGTGACCGCAGCATCACTGTCACGCGACTGGAGGATTTGCTACAGGACGCGGCTGTACGTTTACTCTGATTAACAAGAAATAGTATTATTGATTGTATTATGTACATATTTTGTTAGGATTTAGGAGCTATACATTCACTATGTGCTATTATTATATAATGAATAAGTCCAGTGGTGTGTTCTAGACTTTTTTTGAGGGCATACTATAATCTATGATCCGCGGCTATTCGTGTGACCAGGGCATACGTCAGTGCATAATGCCTATCAAATACGCTACTTTGAAAGGTTCACGAGGACAGACGCTATTCATATTTTTATTTTCGACAGCAGACGCCGTATATGTGCGTTACAGGTAGAACACAGTACTAAATATGTCCTCCTGTTATACAGCATAAGGGATGTCCTGTGTTTTGGCCAGCCCCAGCTTAATGCACAGGTTTTAGGGGCTGCAGCCCTGGGCACCAAGCTTTGCCTGGCCAAAAATGAAAAAACGAATTATACATTTTAACGATATTATCTATCAATGGCTGGGTTTCCCAAAGCGATTTTAGGTGTAGTTGATTATGATGGTGTAGTTGTAGGGGGCTAAATAAGTCCCTCTGCCCGAACCCATGTAAACCCATGACGATCGGGGCTTGGTCTCTACGACCATTCGTGTGCTACGATGGGCTAAAATCAATTTGAGAAACCTGGCCATTATCTTTTCTATGATTGAATCTATGATTTTTCTTTATTGTGTCCTCTGCAGGATGAGAAAGAGCAGCTGAAAGAGTTTAAAACTCACCTTGATGGTCTGCACCGTAGAGCTCAGACCATCGTTCAGCTCAAGCCACGTAACCCTGCGACCTCGATAAAGGGCAAGACGCCTATTCAGGCTGTCTGTGACTTCAAACAGATGGAGGTGAAAAGATCACATAACATTACTGTACTGTGTGCCAGTAATGGTGCAAGTACACTACAGTATCTATTCCCTTTGTACCGTATGTACTGTATGTCATGTGGTGTCCCTTTTAACAAAAGTGCCTAATTCCTTCCTAATTTATACTTGGTTGCGTGCTTCCGGTATGCAACAACGACATGCCACCAATAGGAATAAATCAGACTTACTTTAACAGTACCATGAGTACCCTCGATGGGCACCAGCTCCCTAAACCTAGCACTGTAGGTCCCACATAAGTAATTATCATCCACCCTTGACACATATTGTTATTGGAATGATGTTATAATGTGCTACACACAGCTGCTACAACATTCTGTCTTCTGTACCGTTGTTGTAGATCACGGTTCACAGAGGGGATGAGTGTGCCCTGCTGAACAACTCTCAGCCCTACAAGTGGAGGGTGCTGAATGATCAAGGCAGTGAAGCCACGGTGCCGTCCATCTGCTTCCTGGTCCCTCCAACCAATAAGGAGGCTGTGAACAGTGTAACTGGGTGAGCCAAGCATCTGATTACTCATTACCTAACTGTATATCGGCGTGGTCGGGTACAAACCTTGAATATCCAAAACCGTTACTTTTCAGGAAATGAAAAATAAAAAAGATAACCTGTGTTCCAGTGGATCCAATGTAGTTATTATTTAGTCACAAGCTTTTTCATAATTATAAAACCCAGACACACTCACACATACAAAATTCGCAGTCGGCCCGGACCACTGGAGTAGCGGTCCACCTAGGCTCAATGTAGCCTGACAGCGCACCGTGGGTTCGAGTCCCAATCCCAACGTCCTTTGGCTGCTTGTCAATCCCCATCTCTCTCCACATTCCTGTCAACTTACTTTCCAATTAAGGCATAAAAAGCAACAAAAAAAGAAAAGATTCTTTAGAAGAAAAAAAATATATACAGTCACACTTTCAATATTCAAACATTTTCATAAATAGGGAAAATAGCATAGCCTATATATTGTGTGTCACTCCTGTATGACGAAGTAGGGCATTCATTTCAAAAGGAAACCATGAAAGGTTATATGGAGATACAAGGACAGCAACGCGATAGACTTTACTTAAACACTTTACTTAAACACTCTTAAGTTCTGAAGTCCTCTGCTCTGTCCTCTTCAGTTTGGACGGCAATCTCCAGACACTTCAGACGCTGTGGAAGACGATGAACGTGGACATGAGGAGCCTCCTCTCATGGCAGTATCTAACGAGAGACATCCACATCATCAACTCCTGGAACATCACCATGGTAAAAAGGCCAAGGCTGAATAATATTTGATTTATTATGTGCCAACAAAACGACTATTGATATTTTTTCCAGCCCTACAATATTTTCAAATGAGGTCCTCTTTACAGATTTAGGAGGTAGCGAGGGGGATCCCTAAAGCAGTGGTTCTCAACCTGCGGGTCGAGACCCCCAGGGGGGTCCTCAAATTATTTTGTTAATCATCTGGGGAGATGATTAACTTAATGTGCAACATTGCTTTCTCACTCAACAGTAAACAACCCAGCATACAGTTTAACTCATTCTGTGCCAATGACTGCTTATGACGTTTTTTTCCAATAGCCCTGTGTGCCAATGACGGCTTATGACGGTTTTTGTGTTTTTTACATAGAAAAAAAAAGAAGAAAAAAAAAAAACATTTTTTTTTTTTTTTTTTTAAGATGTCAAAATGACCTGAGATCAGAGAGATGCTTTTCTCTGTTTGTGTGTTCGCTCCCTCGTTTAGCTGATTGAGAAAATGTGTGTTCATGTGTGTCCATTCTAGTGGATGGACACTTTTTTTCATTCAAACAGCTCTATCTCTGGAACCATTTGTCCGATTGACAAAATTATTTTTGCCACTGAATCACAACAACTGTGTCTGTTTCTGTGGGGAAAAAAATTATAAAAAAAAAATCATTTTTTTTCATTGCATAGTAAAGAAAAACATACAAAATCTCGGCACAGCTACCTTGGAGCCATTTTGGCATCTGGCACAGAATGAGTTGTGTATAGAGGGTATCTGCACATTTCTAAATTGAAAATTGAAGGACCTTTTAATACATCTAAAAGGTCAAATTAAACATTGGCCAAATTGTCAAATATTAGAGGCTGACAGTAGAACAGTGTTATACAAAATCTAATGCCACAACTCTTAGTGCTCGTCAGGGTGGGGGGATCCCCAGTTAAAAAATATGATTATTTTGGGGGTCGTGGCCTGAAAAGGTTGAGAACCACTCACTGCCCTAAAGAAGCATTCAAGGCAATTGCTCTTCAAACCCATTCCCTGCGAACTTAAAATATGGCTAAAACTGCCGGGAAATAGCTATATTTTATTAACATGATAGGTAATAATTTCATTGTTTTCAAAGCTATGATGATAAACCACCACCAAAAAGACCACTAGAGCGCACCATCGTAACACTAAAACTTTCAGAATAATCCATGTTTGAAGGATGGATAAGTGACGTCTCTCAATGGATTCACAATGGGAGACACGGCTATAATCAACGGCGCGCCATATGTGCTCATTACTGCTCAATTCGTGCTTGATCGTCTAAACCACCATCGGTCTGGGCAACGGATCGTATACAGACGCCACGCACAAAATTTCCGAATCAAAATCCGACCTAGTGAAGCTGAGTAATGGACGATGGTTTGTATTGAGCTAAACGGCTAGCAGACGCCATTGTAAACAGACGAGGCCTCGATTATTGGTGACGTCATCATCGTATACTTTTTTTTCACGGTCTCTCGTTATAACCATCTGAAGGTAAGGGAAACCATCTGCTCCGCCGTCGTTCTCAAAGTCGACCCGCAGGCAAGAAGTTAATTCAGTCAAGCACCACATATCTTCATCTCTCATCACCCTGTTCTTTTATGTTGCTGCAGTTCAAGACCCTTAAGGTAGAGGAATACAGGCTGGCGCTGAGGAACTTGGAGCAGCACTATCAGGGCTTCCTCAGAGACAGCCAGGACTCCCAGCTGTTCGGGGCCGAGGACCGCATGCAAGTGGAGGCGGGCTACAACAAGTCCAACCAGCACTACAACACTCTGATCAGCACTGTGGAGCAAGGTAACATAACCATAGAATCACACAAGAATCCCTGACAATTATGTTCTTGACAATGCATTGCATTATTGCAGTGGTTCTCAACCTTTTCAACCTTTTACTGTTGAGTGAGAAAACAATGTTGCACATTAAGTTAAAAGATCTGGGGACCCCCCAAAATAATGTGGAGACCCCTCTGGGGGTCCCGACCCACAGGTTGAGAACCATTGTGGGATCATTCAGCTATCCGTTGGTAGACATTTTATTTTATTTTTTTATTAATCAAGGAAAACATTTTATTAAACACATTACATTTCATTGTTTTTGTTGCAAGACATGTTCCACAAAAACTGTTGACAGTCATCTTTCATTCAATTCATTTTAGTCATGGCCATTTTTCTTTGAAATGTCATTGACTGTTTAATTCACATTGCAGGCTACATTGCACCCACTGGAGGTAAGGTGCTCTGGTTACCTTACCAGACTCAGTAGCTTTTGTTGAGTAGAGGGCCGTGTGTGCTGTCAAGGCTGTTTTGCTGTGGCATTTCATTTCACTGCATCAAACTTCATCCAATCACAACCCTTTCAATCATCAAAATCATCTTCATTGATTGTACTGTTTTTCCTAATACTACTGGTCACAATATTCTGTGCATGCGTGTCACTGAAGTGTATTTTTTACCGTATCGCCCTTTATGGGAGAACGAGTGTCAATGAATGAACCAACTGCTCAATTTATAATCCATATGGAATGTATGCATGAAGCAGTGAGTTGTTAGCGTGCAATAATACAGAATGTTGGTAGTATAAATGCTACTAATACGCAATCAGAAGCAAATGCTTTTCTCTCCCTCTTTAGGCGAATCACAAGTAGTGGAATAATCCACAAAACATTAGCTTGATTTTTCTAGATGACTTAGAAAACCTGTGTATTTGAGGGGTTTCATTCTAAAGCACTTTATGTCCACCATGCCAAAGTGCACTATTCCCAAAATTCGAATGAATATATTCTGTAAAATATATTATAACCAAAGAGAGCTTTCTCATTTTCATATGATCACTTTGACAACACACCTTAAAGGAGTAGTTCACCCCCAAAATTACTTTTTTTCTATTGATTACTCACACCATGAAGACTTGAGTTCATTAATATCTTTTGTTTTTTGTCACATTCCTAAGACAAAAAAAGTTAAAAAGTAAATTCACCCCCATTGATTCCGGATTGGGACCCGAATACATTTGGGTCCCCATCCGGAATCAATGTGTACTTAATGTCAATGGGTACTTATTGTAATCAAATTATTGTCTTAGGAATGTGACAAAAACCCAAAAATGTTATTGAACACAAGTCTCCATGGCATGAGTTAATCAATAGAAAATAAGTCATTTTGGGGGTGAACTACTCCTTTAAAATGATCAAATGGTGGACGTCTCACTTTGGAATGAAACTCGTCATTTATACTTGATTTAGGAGTCAATCCTGACTTTATCTGGCCCTTATTCTGTCCTAATAAATCCCCTTTCTATTCGTCTCGCCTAAATCATGCTTTCCCTCACCTCTCCAGGTGAGCAGGATGAGTCTGTGTGTAAGATCTACCTAACTAAGCTGAAGGACCTGCGTCTGAGGTTGGAAGCCTGTGAGAATCGGACCGTCACACGCCTCCGCCAGCCAGTGGATAAAGAGCCACTCAAAGCCTGTGCACTGAAGACCGCAGAGCAGATGGTAAGGAATGACATTTCAATATTTATACTGTATGTAATTATGAAGACAAAGCAAAAAGCCTAAATTAAAATTGTATTAATATCAATTACACATGCTTTAAGTATGTTTCTAAAGTAAATCAAACAATAACCTAAATAAAGACATTAAATATTAGAAAGCATGGTACAATTGGTACATCTGAAGAGTGCACATGACACTTTGACACATGGTAATGGAAGGCATGATTTGTACTTGGTTGGTTGGGATATAAATATCTTCTCATTTGATGATTTACCTCACTGCTATAATTGTTAATTGCAATATGATTTAGTATATGAGACATGCAAGTACATTTCAGGTTTGATTCACGGGGCATACCAAAGTCTTCCAAGAGCCGTATTATAATTTACTCTCAAAGACACTTACTGTACAATTTACCCTCTATAATTGCTTGATAAGACTGTCACATGCCATAAACCTGAAACCTAAATGCTTTTTTTGTGGCTTTGTACTTTTGGTGATTGATATCACTTGTGCTCTACTAATTCTCTCCCCCTTTTGTTGAAAACAGAAAGTGCAGTCAGAGTTGGAGGGATTGAAAAAAGAACTGAACAGCATGGCTGAGAAGACAGAAGAGGTTCTGGCCTCTCCTGAACAGTCCCACACCGCTCCGATGCTGCGCTCTGAGTTGGATGTTACCGTGAAGAAGATGGATCATGTCTACAGTCTGTCCTCTGTTTACCTGGATAAGTAAGTTACCGTGACTATGGATTATTTGGACTATAGCCTTGATTTCAAGATTCACCTCATTCATCAGTCTGTTTTAGAGGGATCTTTTTCTCTATTGAACAGCGATATTTGCTAATCATTTAACTAATTCAGTGTTTTATCACGTCACAGTAAATTGTATATTGTGTTTACAAATGTTTAATTGTAACATAGGTGTTTCCATTTATACTTTCCCAACCATTCTCAGGTTTTTAACACAACCTAAAACTTTGATTCAGTGTCCTTAACGTAAACTAAGACCATTGTCAGGGCCCTTAATGCAAACTCAACGAGAATATTCATTAGACCTTACAGAATATGTCTTCTGCCTTCAGGCTGAAGACCATTGATGTAGTGATTCGCAGCACCAAAGATGCAGAAGACACACTGAAGAATTACGAGACCCATCTATGCGATGTCAACAAGGTGCCTACAGATGAAAAGGAAGTGGAGAATTATCGCAACCAGCTAAAGGTATTTCATCTTGGAAAGGAAACATATACTTATTGTTTATCAGTACATGGTTTTATGCATAGGAAAATCGGGGACACGTTTACCCAAACATGTACCTTGAAGCAGAAGTTTTAACCCATTAAGACTTTTTTTTTTTTTTTTGCAAATCTTTAAATATATATTATTTAAAGCGAAGATTTGTAACTCAAATATCAGTGGCCAAATACATGTAATTCTAGGGGTCCTTGACATGAAAACGTTTGAGAACCACTGACAGAAACATTAGAACGTTTTTCAAAAACCTTTGAAGGATTTAGAAGACATTTATAGAATCGGGTAAAAAATATTCAGACTTGCTCTTGTATATCTGCAATTTTCTAATAGTTAAAGCATAAAATAATGGTTGAAGTAATAATGCGCAATAATGCGTTCCAGTTCTTAATTAATGACACTGTTCTTTCCCTAAATCCTCTTCTCTTTCTGTTTCTCTCTCTCCTACAGAAAATGCGCAGCGAGGCGGAGGCCGACCAGGCCATATTTGACCGCTTGCAGGACGAACTCAAGAAGGCGACGACCGTCAATGACCAGATGACGCGGGTGCACAGCGAACGAGACGGCGAGTTGGACCACTACCGCCAGCTCGTCAGCAGTCTCCTGGAGCGCTGGCAGGCCGTGTTCGGCCAGATCGACCTGAGGCAGCGGGAGCTGGACCTGCTGGGGCGCCAGATGCACTCCTACCGTGAAAGCTACGACTGGCTCATCTGTTGGCTCACTGAGGCCAAGCAGAGGCAGGAGGAGATCCAGGCCGTTCCCATTGGTGATAGCAAGGCTCTCAAGGAGCAGCTGGCTCAGGAGAAGGTACCGGACAACTAGAGAGGAATAGGCTGTTGGTACCGTATAAAGAAGGGTTATTGGAGGCAGTTAAAGATTACATTTTGTTTTTAACCTGTAGTTATTTTTTCATGAGAAATTAAGCTCTGTGTCACTTTTGTATCTACAGTAAACTTTAATGGATTATGGCTTTCCTTAATTGATATGGTATATTCACATTGTCTTGTATTAATTGTATTATTACAGAAACTTCTCGAAGAGATTGAGAAAAACAAAGACAAGGTTGAAGATTGCCAGAAATATGCAAAGGCATATATTGATGCAGTCAAGGTATGTACAGGAATTATCACATCTTAAAAAGACGTTTTCTTATACAGCGTATTTGTTTTAATGGGGCGGCAGTGGCTCAAGGGTAGAGTTGCCGTCTTAGAACACAGAGGTGTTCCTGAAGGGCTCCCAGTTCGATCCTGGGCTCCCCCTGAATTAATGTTGAAGAGTCCTTGAGCAAGACTCTGAACCCCTAGTTTCTCCCGGTGAGCAGGTTGCATGGTTTCCTACGCCATCGGTGTATGAATGTATGTGTGAATGGGTGGTACCATTTAATTTTCTCTTCATGTTTTATTTTTCCAGGATTATGAGCTACAGGTTGTGACTTACAAAGCACTCCAGGATCCCATAGCATCTCCTATGAAGAAAGCTAAAATGGAGTCCGCATCTGACAATATCATCCAGGAAGTAGGTGTTGCAGACTTGCGTTCTTCATCAGATACCTTTATCGTTACAACTGAAAAACAGCTGTTGGCTTTTCAGATGCAGTCTCAAGTTCATTCAATTAGGCCTACTGCTGCATGGTCCTAATGTCCTTTGACAGAAAACCTAGAAACTCTGATGTTGATGAAAGTTGTTAATGAAACTGTCTGTAAGAGAATCTTACATGCAGGTCATCAACATGTCCGTACACATTTGTACACACTCAGTGTTACAGACCTGTTATGGTCATTCACATCTCTTTATGTGTGTCTAGTATTGACTTCTTATTTTGTATGTCTGTGGCAAAAATTTAATTTTTACAAAAATATCCCCCACAAGCCAACATGGCGATGACCCCTGCTTACATGTACTACTGTTAACTTTGGAAAAATACGTATCTTTCAGTACGTTACTCTGAGAACCCGATACAGTGAGCTGACGACTCTGACCAGCCAGTACATCAAGTTCATCACAGAGACCCAGCGCCGCCTGGAGGATGAAGAGGTACATTGCACGCATTAAACAGAATGGGGCTGCAGCCGCCTTCTCTAACATAAAACATTACTAACTAAATGAAATCCACAACAACAAAACACTTACACGTTCAAATGATTGTATGGGAAATAATTTGTCATTTTCTATGAAACTACAGAATGATGGCACTCAAATTCAAAGATTCTGAATCCATAATGAGTTTTAAGAATGGTTATTAAATCTACAGTGTAGTATGCAAAGTGTTGAATGAAACTTTTGTTAATGTAGTGAAAATAGTAAATATTTTATAGTACTAGTGTTGCAGCTCATCTGCCCTCAACACTACCTGTCTCTCATTTCGCCCACACTGTCTATTTTGTCACAACTTAATGTGCCTCTGAATTAGAAGCCTTTAAGTACATTTAATGCTGATTTGGCACTGGCTTTAGAACCTCTCGTCATATTTTCCCAGATGCTTGCGGTACAGTTATTTTCATGTTATTTATTCTTTACTCACACTCACACTGGTGGTTGAGATGCTTCAGGCTGGCTTCTCGCGCCCTCAGAATTATTCTGTTTCAAATGAATGCTTTATTTACCCCCTTCCTTTTCTTTTCTAACCTTGTATTTTGTTTGCTTTTTTATTTGTATTGCTTGCCAGTGCTTTGTCATGATGAATAGCAATCATGTTTGGGCGCTTAAGAGGTGAATTAACCCCAAAGCACCAGGTATTTAAGAGAAACATCCCCTCTCTACATATACTTAATGTTTTACACCAGACCCATGTCTATCTGTCACTCATTTGTGTGGTCTTTTGACATACTGTCATCATCTTTGGCTCTATGGTCTTTTTACTTTGGATGTGCAACAAATAGCACAAACTCTAAAGAACAGAATGTAGACAGACTTTGTCATGAGAAGATTGTTGCCTGTAAATACATACACAATCTGCATTCACAGTACTGGAATGTGGAGCCAAACATCAATGCTGTCATCATACTCACTATGTCAATCTTACTTAAGATTAATACGCATCCATCTCTTTATGTTTAACATGTCTGCTTCTCTCACTTGGAGCAACGTGATCTTGGATTATTATTTTTTGTCAATCTTGTCAATGCCATCTTAATCCAAGGTCATTTTGCACATGACATTATATGAAGATTCTTTGCTGCATCACTATGCTATTTCTCATGGTGAAGGTATTCCAGATTGGTGTGCTTGCAGAGCAAAACTATAAATCTGAATTGCTGCAAAATAATTTCATACAAATTATTTGATTTAATGATTAGTTATTGTTGTTTTGCCAAATCATTCACAGCTTACTCACTATGCATAATACACTTTGCATGTTGCTAATTATTATGCCTCAGTCTCTCTTGTTTCTTTTTCACTCTTAAACTAAGTTCTTTTTGAGGGTTCAGGGTCCATCCAAAAAATGTGCCACATAATTTCAATATAAAATGATAAGGGTATGACAGACCTTTTCACACAGAGCAACAAAAAACCTAGAAAACGTAGAATGTCAATCAGCAACATCAATCAGGAAAGACCTCAGTTGCATGAAGCCATTCAAAATCTACTGTTGTGCTGTGTTGTGTCGTAACGTTTCATTCTGTATACCATACGTTTAATAAACATGACAAGCATTTCCCAATACAGTATTTCTTTCTGTCGTTAAAACAAATGTTTATTTGTTGAATTATGATTATCTGTAAGCATAACATATCCTCATGTATTTACATGTATATATATATATATATATATATATATATATATATATATATATGTACCTACATGTTTTATAACTAATCAAACATTGAATATTTATTTTATAGTCTAACATATAATCTAACATAATTTTACATTTTCCTTTATCTCCTCTACTCCCTCATTGCTTCTACTAATACAGAAAGCTACTGAAAAACTAAAGGAAGAGGAGAGGAAAAAGATGGCAGAGATGCAGGCCGAGTTAGAGAAACAAAAGCAGTTAGCTGATGCCCATGCTAAAGCTGTGGCCAAAGCAGAGCAAGAAGCCCAGGCACTAAAACTCAAAATGGAAGAGGAGGTTAACAGGCGGCAAGACGTTGCTGTGGATGCTGAGAAGCAGAAGCAGAACATACAAGTAGAGTTGAACCAGCTGAAGAGTCTCTCAGAGCAGGAAATCAAATCCAAGAATCAACAGGTAGAAGAGGCCCTCTACAGCCGCACCAAGATAGAGGAAGAGATCCACATCATCAGAATCCAGTTAGAGACCACACTAAAGCAGAAGGCCACAGCTGAGACTGAGCTGCAGCAACTCAGAGACAGGGCTGATGATGCTGAGAAGCTCAGGAAATGTGCTCAGGAGGAGGCAGAGAGGCTCCGCAAGCAGGTCGCTGAAGAGACTCAGAAGAAGCGAAATGCAGAGGAGGAGCTGAAGCGCAAATCAGATGCCGAGAAAGAGGCTGCCAAGCAAAAGCAGAAAGCCTTGGATGACCTGCAGCGATTCAAAATGCAAGCGGAAGAGGCAGAGAGGCGCATGAAACAGGCTGAGGAGGAGAAAGACAGGCAGATCAAGGTGGTTGAGGAGGTAGCACAGAAGAGTGCTGCCACCGAGCTGCAAAGTAAAAGAACATTGTTTAATGAAAAGGCGACTGAGCTGGAGGAATCGCTGAAGAGGGAGCAAGGTACTGTTCTGCAGCTGCAAGAGGAGGCAGGGAGACTCAAGCAGCAACAGGATGAGGCCAACAGAGCCAGAGAGCAGGCAGAGAAGGAGCTAGAGACATGGAGACAGAAAGCCAATGAGGCGCTCCGCTTGAGGCTTCAGGCGGAGGAAGAAGCCCACAAGAAGAGCCAGACTCAGGAGGAGGCAGAGAGGCAGAAGTTGGAGGCTGAGCGAGATGCCAAGAAAAGGGCTAAGGCTGAAGAAGCTGCCCTTAAACAAAAGGAAAATGCAGAGAAAGAGCTGGAAAAACAGAGGAAAATGGCAGAGAAAACAGCCCAGCAAAAGCTATCTGCAGAACAAGAATGTATCCGTCTCAAGGCCGACTTTGAGCATGCCAAACAACAGAGGTCCCTGTTGGATGCTGAGCTCCAGCGGCTGAAAAATGAGGTGAGCGCTGCTGAGAACCAGAGGAAACAGCTGGAAGAGGAGCTGGCTAAAGTCCGACGTGAAATGGATGAGCTTCTTCAGTTAAAGGCGAAAGCTGAGAAGGACACAATGTCTAAAACAGAAAAAAGCAAACAGCTCCTTGAAACTGAGGTGCTAAAAATGAAGCAACTCGCCGAAGAGGCTACCAGGCTCCGATCAGTAGCAGAGGAAGCTAAAAAGCAGAGGCAAATGGCAGAGGAAGAGGCAGCCCGGCAAAGAGCTGAAGCTGAGAAGATACTCAAGGAAAAACTATCTGCCATCAATGAGGCAACTCGCCTGAAGACTGAAGCTGAGATTGCCCTGAAAGATAAAGAGGCAGAAAATGAAAGGCTGAAAAGGAAGGCTGAAGAGGAGGCTTATCAGAGAAAGATTTTGGAGGACCAAGCAGCACAGCATAAACAAGATATAGAGGAGAAAATCACACAACTAAAGAACACCTCTGACTCTGAATTGAAGCGGCAGAAAACGATTGTGGAGGAAACGCTTAAGCACAGGAAGGTGGTTGAAGAGGAGATACGTGTCATCAAACTCAGCTTTGAGAAAGCATCTAAAGGAAAGATGGATCTTGAGCTGGAGCTTAGCCAGCTGAAGGGCATTGCAGAGGAAACCCAGAAGAGCAAACTCAAAGCAGAGGAAGAGGCGGATAAACTAAAAAAGCTTGCTTTAGAGGAAGAGAAGAAAAGGAAAGAAGCTGAGGAGAAAGTCAAGAGGATCACCGCTGCTGAGGAGGAGGCTGCTCGTCAATGTAAAGCTGCTCAGGAGGAAGTTGAACGTCTGAAGAAGAAAGCTGCCGAGGCCAATAAGCAGAAGGAGATGGCTGACAAACAGGCAGAGAAACAGATCGTTCTGGCCAAAGAGGCAGCTCAAAAATGCAGTGCTGCTGAGCAGAAAGCACAAGATGTTCTCAGCAAGAAAAAGGAGGACAGTCTTGCTCAGGACAAGCTCAAAGGGGAATTTGAAAATGCCAAGAAACTTGCACAAGCTGCAGAGAAAGCCAAAGAGAAAGCAGAGAAAGAGGCTGCCTTGCTCCGTCAAAAAGCTGAGGAGGCTGAAAAGCAGAAGAAATCTGCGGAGGAGGAAGCTGCCAAACAAGCCAAAGCTCAGAAGGATGCAGAGAGGCTGAGGAAGGAGGCAGAGGAGGAGGCCTCCAAGCGAGCAAAAGCTGAGGCAGCGGCTCTACAACAAAAGAAGGCAGCAGATACAGAGATGAGCAAGCACAAGAAACTAGCAGAACAAACCCTTAAACAGAAGTCTCAGGTGGAGATGGAGCTGTCGAAGGTTAAACTGCAACTGGAGGACACCGATAAGCAGAAATCTGTTTTGGACGAGGAGCTACAACGACTGAAGGGTGAAGTCAATGATGCCTGCAAGCAAAAAGCTCAAGTTGAAGATGAGCTCTCTAAAGTCAAGATTCAGATGGAGGAGCTGGTGAAGCTCAAGCTGAAAATTGAGGAAGAAAACAAGCGCCTCATGAAGAAAGACAAAGACAACACAAAGAAAGTCCTTGCAGAGGAAGCTGAAAAAATGAAAAGCTTGGCTGAGGATGCGGCCAGACTAAGCGTGGAAGCTCAGGAAGCAGCACGACAGAGAAAGATAGCTGAAACCGATCTGGCAGAACAGAGGGCACTTGCAGAGAAAATGTTAAAGGAGAAAATGCAAGCCATCCAAGAGGCAAGTAAGCTGAAAGCTGAGGCGGAGGAACTCCAGAAAGAAAAGAACCAGGCTCAGGAGAAAGCTAAGAAACTATTGGAAGACAAACAACAGATGCAGCAGCGCCTCAGTGAAGAGACAGAGGAATTCCAGAAGTCACTGGAGGCTGAGCGCAAGAGACAACTTGAGGCTTCTGCTGAGGCAGAGAGGCTAAAACAGAGGGTGACGGAGCTCAGTAATGCTCAGATAAAGGCAGAGGAGGAGGCTAGAAAGTTCAAGAAACAAGCAGAAGACATCAGAGCCCGCCTGCAGGAGAAAGAGAAAGACACGGTAGACAAGACTGTTGTGAAGGAATTGGAAACACAGAGACTGCAAAGCACCAAAGAAGCCGATGATTTACGCAAAGCAATTGCTGACCTTGAAAAGGAGAAAGAGAAGCTGAAAAAAGAGGCAACAGAGCTTCAGAATAAATCTAAAGAGGTATTGTGATTGTGATTAAAATTGTGAAGATATACTGTATGTATATAAACTGTTTAACTGAACAATAATCTTTTACGAGTACTAACCTTTCATAGTGGTCCATTTCTAACTATAATGTAAGTTGCAGAGACTGATAATAACATGTTCAGCAACTTACATGAAAGCAGCTTAAAAGCCCAAAACATTAGTATTATTATTGTTCTTATTGTTTTTATGTACTTTTTAAAATTAAGCATACATAATTAGGTGACAATGTCAGTACCATTTAACTAATATTCTTTTCTGTTGTCCCTATCAGATGGAAAACGCCATGGGGGTGCAAATTGAGCAGGAGAAGACCATCCTGCAACAAACTTTCATCACAGAAAAGGATGCATTGCTGAAAAGAGAGAAGGTCATTGAGGAAGAGAAGAAAAGGCTTGAGAAACAATTTGAGGATGAAGTGAAGAAGGCCAAGGCGCTCAAAGACGAACAAGAACGTCAGAGGAAACAAATGGAGGAGGAGAAGAAGAAACTCCAAGTTAGCATGGACGCTGCTCTCAAAAAGCAAAAGGAAGCTGAAGCGGAGATGAAGAACAAGCAAAAGGAAATGGAGGAACTTGAAAGGAAAAGGCTTGAGCAAGAAAGGCTTCTGGCAGAGGAAAACAAACAGCTCAGGGAGAAACTTCAGAAACTTGAGGTTGCTCAGCAAGCTGCTTCAGCCGAAAACAAGGAAATGGAAGTCCAGACCGATAAGGTTACTGAAGAGCATTTAGTTACAATGACAAAGGTAGTTACTACAAAGAAGGTTTTCAATGGCTCTGTTGAAGTGGATGGTGTGAGGAAAAATGGAGAACCGGAATTGGCGTTCCAAGGAATCAGGGAGAAGGTTCCTGCAGAAAGGCTCCATGACATCGGTATCCTGACCAAGAAAGAATATGACAAACTGAAAAAGGGTAAAGCCACTGTGCAAGACATGGGAAAGATGGACAAAGTGAAATCATGTCTCCAGGGCCAGAACGGTGTGGGAGGCGTATTGACCCCATCAAAAGAGAAAATGAGCATCTATCAGGCAATGAAAGAACAGAAAATCACTCCTGACACTGCTACAATGCTACTTGAGGCCCAAGCAGCATCCGGTTTCATTGTTGATCCAATAAAAAATCAAATGCTCTCTGTTGATGAGGCTGTTAAGGAAGAGCTAATTGGCCCTGAACTCCATAACAAAATGCTCTCTGCAGAGAGAGCAGCCACTGGCTTCAAAGATCCCTACACTGGAGCCAAAATATCTGTGTTTGAGGCCATGAAAAAGGGACTTATTGAGAAGGACCAGGCCACCAAACTACTTGATGTGCAGCTTGCAACTGGTGGAATTATTGACCCTGTTAATAGTCATAGAGTACCCCTTCAGACAGCCTATAAGCAGGGTCTGTTTGATGCGGATATGAACAAGAAGCTAACTGACCCTAGTGATGACTGCAAATTATTCATTGACCCCAGCACTCAAGAGCAAATCACTTACAAGCAGTTACTGGAGAGATGCACCAAGGATGCAGAGAGTGGCTTACTCATCTTACCAGTAACAGAGAAAGCTGCCCAAAGTGGGCGATCATTCACAGATGAGGAGACCAAAGAGATATTCAGTAAAGCAAATGTCACTGTACTGTTTGGAAGGTTCAAAGGCAAAACAGTCACCATTTGGGAAGTGATTAATTCTGAGTATTTTACAGAAGAGCAGAGAAGGGATTTGATTCGCCAATACAAGACTGGCAAAATAACAGTGGAAAAAGTAATCAAGATTGTAATTACAGTTGTGGAAGACAAAGAGAAGAAAAATGAAAATATGTTTGATGGACTGAGAACTCCAGTCTCTGCCAGTGAACTCCTAGATTCCAAGATCATAAACAAAGACTTGTTCAACAAGTTGAGCAACGGCAAGGTAACAACTAAAGAAATAGCTGAGATGGATGCTGTTAAGAAGGCACTAAGAGGAACACACAGCATTGCTGGTGTTCTGAATGAATCATCCAAGGAGAGAATGCCATTCTATCAAGCTATGAAGAAGGAGATTCTCTCACCAGAGACCGCAGTAAATCTCCTTGAAGCTCAGGCAGCGACTGGGTTTATAATTGACCCTGTTAAAAATGATAAAGTCACAGTTGATGAGGCTGTTAAATCAGGCCTTGTTGGCCCAGAGCTGCATGAAAGACTTCTGTCTGCAGAGAGAGCTGTCAACGGCTACAAAGACCCATATACTGGAAAAACAATATCTCTATTCGAAGCAATGAGCAAAGGCCTTATAAAGAAAGATAATGGCATACGTCTGCTTGAAGCACAACTCTCAACTGGGGGAATCATTGACCCCATTAAAAGTTATCGCATCCCACATGAAGTTGCCTGTAAACGTGGCTATTTTGATGAAGAAATGAGCAAGACTTTGAACAAGAACACTGACGAAACAAAGGTCTTCTATGATCCTAACATACAGGAGGGTGCATCTTATTCGCAACTTTTAAAGAAATGTGTCACAGACAAAGAGACTAGTCTCCCTTTGCTCCCTCTCTCAACAAAAGCTTTAAAGTCAAAAGAAGACAGTCAAATTACAGAGGTCAAGACCAAAGAGGCTCTGAACCAGGCAACCATGGAGTTAGATTATGGTCCTTTCAAGGGAAGAAAAGTAACAATCTGGGAGATCATACACTCTGAGTACATCACTGAGGTGCAAAGATTAGAAATTATACGACAGTACCGAATGGGACAGGTGACAATAGAAAGGCTAATAACCATTGTCATGACAATGGTTGAAGAAAAGGAAGACAAAACAAAACAACTAAAAGAAGAGGCCTGTTTTGAAGGCCTCAGGGCACCCATCACTGCCAGCTCATTGCTTGATTCCAACATCATCGATAAGGCAACCTTTGATCAACTCCAACAGGGCAAAAAGAAACCTAAGGAAATAAGTGACACTGACATGGTCCGGAAGTATTTGCAGGGCACAGATTTTATTGCAGGAATCAGCCTGGAGGAGACAAAAGAGAAACTAAGCATATATCAAGCAATGAAGAGGAACATCCTGCAACATAAGACTGGTCTCGCCCTACTAGAGGCCCAAGCGGCAACTGGGTTCGTAATTGATCCAATCAAAAATCAAAGATATATTGTGGATGATGCTGTAAAAGTAGGAGTTGTTGGCCCAGAGCTTCACGAGAAACTTCTCTCAGCTGAAAAGGCAGTGACTGGATACAAAGATCCATACACAAGCAACAACATTTCCCTGTTACAGGCCATGAAGAAAGAGCTAGTCCTTCGAGAACATGCAATTCCCCTTCTGGAGGCTCAGTTTTCCACAGGAGGGATAATCGATCCAGTTAGCAGCCATCGTGTTCCCAGTGATGTGGCCATCCAGCGGGGCTACTTCAGCAAGCAAATGGCCAAGTCCTTCAATGAACCCTCAGGAGATGTTAAAGGCTTCACTGATCCCAATACCAATGAAAGTGTTACTTATAAGCAGTTGTTGGAGAAGTGTGTAAAAGATCCGAACTCTGGTCTGTGCTACCTGCCTCTGTCAAAGGTTGAAGAAGCCCCTGCCTCCCCAATTGAAATGTCCTATAAGTACACAGAAGAACAGGCTCAGACAGACCTAGCTAACTCTCAGGTTGATATCCCCCATGAGAGATTTGCAGGAAAGAGTGTGAACCTATTGGATGTTTTGAACTCAGATTTACTTCCAGGGGAGGAAAGGCGTAGGCTTATGGAGCAGTATCGCTCAGGACTAATCACAAAGGAGAGAATGGTTTTCATTATAATTGAAATCATTGAACACAGAGAGACTGTAAGGACAGAGCAGCAGGGCATGTCATGTGATGTAATAAGAAGAAGAGTTACCATAGAGGAGCTTTACAGTGCCAGGATTATTGACTTGCAAACATACAACCTACTGAAGCAAGAAAAAATGACTATTCGTGAGGTTATGGAAATGCCATCAGTGAAAAAGTATCTCTTTGGTACTGGTTGTATTGCTGGAATTATGTCAGTCAATCCCCCAAAGCTCAGCATTTACCAGGCTATGAAGAGAGGGCTCATTAAGCCTGAGATTGCATTGAATCTGCTTGAGGCCCAAGCTGCCACAGGATTTATCATCGACCCGGTGAAAGATGAACTTCTAACAGTCGATGAGGCTGTGCGCAAAGGTCTTGTAGGCCCTGAGATCCATGATAAACTCCTATCAGCTGAGAGAGCGGTCACAGGCTACAGGGATCCATACAGTGGAAAAGTGATATCTATCTTCCAGGCAATGAAAAAAGACCTTATTCCAGAGGACTATGCCCTGAGGCTCTTGGAGGCCCAAGAAGCCACTGGGGGATTAATGGATCCTGAGTACTTCTTCCACCTCCCCACAGACGTAGCCTTGCAGCGTGGATACATCAACAAGGAGACACATGACAGAATATCTGATCCTAATGGGGATGTGCAGGGTTACACTGATCCAACAACCGATGAGAAACAAAATTACACCCAGCTCCTGAAAAGATGCAAAGTCGATAAAGAGAGCGGCCTGCGGCTGCTTTCACTGGCAGATAGAAGCCTTCTCTTCAAGGGTCTCAGAAAGCAAATCACTGTGGATGAGCTTCTTCGGTCTGGGATTATTGACCAAAAGACCTATAATGAACTCACTGAGGGTCTCATTACAGTAGAGGAGGTAAGCAGAGAAGTGAAGAAGTACCTTGAGGGCACCAGCTGCATTGCTGGAGTATATGTAGAATCTAGCAAAGATCGCTTGTCCATCTACCAAGCAATGAAGAAGAATATGATCAGACCAGGAACTGCGTTTGAACTTCTTGAGGCTCAAGCAGCCACCGGATATGTCATTGACCCCATCAAGAACTTGAAGCTGAATGTCAACGAAGCTGTCAAGATGGCAATTGTTGGCCCTGAGTTCAAAGACAAGCTCCTCTCAGCTGAGCGTGCAGTAACAGGCTACAGGGATCCCTATTCTGGCAAGATTATCTCTTTATTCCAGGCCATGAAAAAGGGTCTCATTCTAAAAGATCATGGTATTCGCCTGTTGGAGGCTCAGATTGCTACGGGGGGAATAATTGACCCAGAGGAGAGCCATCGCCTGCCAGTGGAAAAAGCATATGAACGTGGCCTCTTCGACGAAGAAATGAACGAAATCCTCACTGACCCGTCCGACGACACTAAAGGTTTCTTTGATCCCAACACTGAAGAAAACCTAACATACTTGCAGCTCATGGAGAGATGCATGATAGACCCAGAGACTGGCTTTGCTCTACTACTGCTAAAAGAAAAGAAGCGCGAGAGGAAGACATCATCAAAGTCATCTGTGCGCAAACGCAGGGTAGTCATTGTCGACCCAGAGACCGGTAAAGAAATGTCAGTGTATGAGGCTTATCGCAAAGGGCTTATCGATCACCAAACGTATATAGAGCTTGCCGAGCAGGAGTGTGAGTGGGAAGAAATTACAATCACCTCATCTGATGGTGTTGTGAAATCCATGATCATTGACAGGAGGTCAGGTCGGCAATATGACATCGATGATGCCATCTTAAAGGGACTCATTGACAAGTCTGCACTTGATCAGTACAGGGCAGGGACTCTGTCCATAACAGAGTTTGCAGACATGCTGTCTGGAAACACGAGTGGCAGCAGATCCCGGTCATCCTCCTTTGGGTCCTCCTCATCTTACCCCATGAGTCCAGTTCCTGTCACGAAAACACCACCAGCAACAACATGGAATGACCCAACTGAGGAGACCGGCCCTGTGGCTGGAATCCTGGACACAGACACACTGGAGAAAGTGTCTGTTACAGAGGCCATGCACAGAAACCTTGTGGACAACATTACAGGTCAAAGGTTACTAGAGGCCCAGGCCTGTACGGGAGGCATCCTCGACCCAAATACTGGGGAAAAGTTCTCCGTTGCAGATGCAATGAACAAAGGACTGGTTGATAAGATCATGGTCGACCGCATCAATCTAGCACAGAAAGCCTACAACGGATTTGAGGATCCTAGAACCAAAACCAAAATGTCAGCAGCCCAAGCCCTCAAGAAAGGCTGGCTGTACTATGAGGCTGGACAACGGTTCCTAGAAGTCCAGTATCTCACTGGTGGGTTGATCGAACCAGATGTTACAGCCAGAGTACCCATAGATGACGCTGTAAAGAAGGGCACCTTAGATGCACGTACCGCACAAAAGCTACGAGACGTCAGCGCTTACTCTAAATACCTCACATGCCCTAAAACCAAGCTCAAAATCTCTTACAAGGATGCTATGGAGAGAAGCATGGTTGAAGAAGGTACTGGCATGCGACTGCTGGAGGCGTCGTCTCAGTCGAGCAAAGGACTATACAGTCCATACAGTGTTAGTGGGTCAGGTTCGGGTGCCGGGTCACGCTCCGGGTCAAGGACTGGCTCTAGGTCAGGTTCAAGGCGAGGTAGCTTTGATGCCACAGGATCCAGTTTTACAACGACCTTCTCTTCCTCCTCCTCGTATGGATCACCAAGTTACACCCGCCGATACTGATGGCTTCACTTACACGGACGAAATGTTTTCCTGAGAAGATATTTAACAGAAGACAACCACAGTGCCCATGATTCTCAAATAAATAATGATGAATATTCTGCTCTGCATGTGGTTGCTAAGGGACCTTTAAAAGAACAGTTCTTTTACAGGCTTAAAATGTTGTCCATAGCATATTTCATTTTCATGTCCAAATTATGTTGACAACATTTACGCTATCTTATCAGAATTACCGCACTTTCTACAGTTGCATACAGAAAAGCTGCATTGCCTTTTTTGAAGTTACACTATCTATGACAGTATCAAGTGATAAAGTATATCATATATTTTATATTTTTCAAGTTTAATATCATTAGGACTGTAGTGTTGTATAATTACGAGACTTTTATTTTGTCCAGTATATTTTTTCTGCTATATTATAACCGGAAGTGTTCATTTATTTTTTTTATTTTTTATCAAGAACCAAATTGGGTTTAAAACAAAGCTGAGATATGTATGTAAATGTGTTTATTTACAATTAGTAAAGTGGACTAGAGTTTATATCCAGTATAATGACCAGGCCACTCTGCAGAGCAGAATTAAAGCAGAATAATCTTTATTATTAACACTGGGGTGTGATGCAAGAATGCCAAGCTTCAAGATCTTTTCTCCATTCCTGCTACACTGCCACATTCTACCAATGTCTTGTCCAAATCCATCCCTGCTTCTCTTTCACAAGACTTGTGAGTAATAACGATGCAAAACCAATCTGTCATGGATCCTGGGAATTGCCAACAAGCTAAGCCTCACAGCCAAACTCTTCAGTTCATTTTGTTAAGCACCTTTGCAAATGATTAAGAGCCTCATAGGACTGCACATCAAGACGCAGACATTCTCAAACAAATAGGAGCAATATAGCAGCATAATTATGGAAGGATCACGTTGACCATTAGGACCATAAACACCATCTGAGGGCTCTTGACTGATGATCCAAACTCTAGACCAACTCGTAAAAGCCATTACCTGACTGGAAACCTCATCATTGTAAGTACACTACATTGAAAGTAACATTTTAAAACCCATTAAGACCGGGAACGCATCTGTGTCACTTTACATTTTAACCACTAGCAGATATACAAGCTCACAACGTGGCACCGAGTGCCACGCTGTGAGCTTGTAGATGTAGATCTGTGAAAATCTTGTATATCTAAATTTTGAAAGATTTTGCAAATCTTTGAATATATATTTTTCAAAGCAAACTTTTGTAATTCAAATCCCTGCTTCTGGGGGGGTCCCTGGAACAACACATTTTGAGATGAGGTACACAGCCAAATACTTATAATATTGGGGGTCCTTGACAAAGTTTGAGAACCACTGATGATAGAAACAAGAGTTTTACAAACGCTAGAAGACATTTATAGAATGCCGTGCTATGAGATAGTAGCTAAAGTATAAAATAATGTATGAAGTGGTTAAAATCTAAAGTGACAGAGATGCGTTCCAGATCTTAATCAGTTAAAATAATGTAATGGTAAATGTATTGTAGGTTAGTTTATTTGAATTATCTTGTCATTATTGTATTGTATTGTAGCCTAGGTGCTCTGCCACATTGTGGTGTTGAATTTCTGATATTGTCTAGATCAGTGGTTCTCAACCTGTGGGTCGGTCCCCAGATGATTAACTTAATGTGCAACATTGTTTTCTCACTCAACAGTAAACAAACAAACATAACGTTTAAGCGTATTGCACATTTCTAAGTGACAATTTAAGGACTTTTTGATACCTATAAAATGACAAATTAAACATTGGCCAATTTGTCAAATATTAGGGGCAGAAATTGTGAAAATAGCCGATCTACATGCACACAACGCCTCACAACGCGAGGCATTGTGAGCATGTAGATCTGCTATTTTCACAATAGAACCGTGTTATACAAAATGTAATGCCTCAACTCTTAGTGCTCGTCAGGGTGGGGGGTCCCCAGTTAAAATATGATTATTTTGGGGGTCGTGGCCTGAAAAGGTTGAGAACCACTGGTCTAGATGTTGTGACTAATGTCTAATCGCATGCTTTCCTTGGCATTGTGCTTTGTACATTTCTCAGATACTTCCCTCAAGCCATTTCCTGTCCAAGCCATTAGCCTGATGTCTTCCTGAGGTCCTCCGGATGCACCCGGACTGTGCTCTTACTGCTCTGGTCTGCACAGCTAAATCCTGAGTATTAGTTTAACTCTTTGAGTGTAAAAAAGGACCCATAAGGTTTATCTTTTACACTGTAGGAGTCACTGTAAATGAATACTCAGGATTTAGCTGTATAGATTGTAATCAACTAGGCTTGATGCCTATGGAACATTCTGGACTTTGACTCATCTTAAACTAATTCAAAATATGGTTAGCCTTATTAAACCTTGCTTTTGTAAGTGCCTGCATAGCACTCTATAACACATTTGTGCGAGATATATATATAGAGAGAGAATTAAGAGCGAGGCTAAACTGTAATTTGATTGATGCATGACAGGAAGAACACTACTCAATACTCCTGACTGAAATGAAAACTGGAGAGACCCTTTTTCACAGGCAAGCTGTATGGCACAATTTAACCTCAAAACAATAACCATCCTTGATCAGTGTCATAACATACAGAGGCATACATTTATTGACTGAATTATCAATAACTGTTGCTTTTAATGAATAATACAGCTATTTTTGGCATAGGGAATCTTCAGACAATTTGTGTAATGTGTTATATTTCCCGTAAACTATTGTTGAAAGTCATGGATTCCCATTTCTTTGAGAAAGATCTTTAAGCTTTGTCACTTATTTCCACCAGACCCAGTGTTTGTAATTCCCACCATGTTGAATTGTTTTGATGTTAATTTTCCTTTGTAAAGCATCACATTGTATGGATTTCCACTTTATTTTCATATCATATATTTTGCCTTGCATGTTTTACTAATATTAAGAAGATGCAATATAAAATAGTTTTAATCCATTACAATTTCTCTTTTCTGTTTTAACATTTTAGAGGGTGTGAAGGATTATTTTTGAATTGGGTTAAAAGGCCTTGTTTAAAATGGTGTATTTATAGTTAATGGTGATAAGAAACAATAATGTAAATAAACTTGGAAATGAGATACCCAACCAACTCTTGTGTAATATATTATGATTTCACAAGTGGAGACATTATGTTACATGCAGTGAATCTGATTCTTATGGTGGTACAATTGGCATTTATGGATAGTTATAGATGCACACTGTGTCTTACAGCTCTGGTCACTCAAACAACTTTAGTATCCCCGATGCCATTTTTTTTTACATTAGGAAAGGGCACTACTTGGTGTATATATGTATTGAATTTCTTTCTTGAAAATAGATAATAAATAAATAAAACAATTGTGTTGTACCTTTGTGTGGGCTAATTCCTTGTGGACCTGTCTTATGGAAGATTAGGTATTTAACAATCTGGGAACCCATCATCATAGAAAGGGCGACGCCCACTCGGTCTGTCTCTCTTCCTTAGCCATCATTGACTCTGTCTCGAGAGATGGGGTATTTAATGAACCAACCAACTGGAAAGAAAACTATGGGGAATAAAATCAGAACTACAGTAACCTGTACAATATCGTATAAAGAGGAAACTGTAGGGCACTTTTGTGAGTGCTGGCAGTTTTTGCTCACATTATCCTGGCTTGCAGCCTTGAAAGAGAATGCATAACAACCGGAAGGCTATTATGATGAGATATACTGTAGGCTACTGTCCACACAGGTCCCACACCGGTGAAAGCATGTTAGCTGGTCGACTGGCCGGTAGACATTGGCCGGTGTAAGAACATTTACTCAAGTACTGTACTTAAGTACAATTTTGAGGTATTTCTTTTTTACCTTTACTGAAGTATTTCCAGTTTTCAGTACTTTTACTTCTACTCCACTTCATCTCAGAGGCAAATATTGTACTTTTAACTATATATACTGTATATATATATATATATATATATATATATATATATTATATATAAACATAGAGGTCTCCATGGGGCGAGTAATAGATAGGAAAAAAAATCATTTTGGGGGTGAACTATTCCTTTGTGACCCAGCTATATTGTGTCTGTCCCTGATAGGTATTTTGTTATGGTTCATATCATCTTTTTATCAATACATATTGATGACCACCGTGACACAGTGACTGTCATATAATGTCATGTACAGTACCCACAAGGTCTGGTAGAACTGAGGCCTTATCAACTGCCTGGAGCCTGTACCTAAACAATGAGAATTGTTTTGGTATTCTAAGGCTCAGCTTGGGACATCTGGTGTCATCCAGAAGGACATCTCTTCCCCCCAGTAACCTACTGTATATGGACTCTTTGTCTTTTCATTCGTGGACAAGAAACATATCCTATGAACTGTTGAAACGTCATCTACTGACTGACCAAATGACCATACATAAACTCATGTCAAAACATAATTTGTCAGAGAGAGCACGAACCATTGACTATTCTGTTGTACCTTTGTCTTGAATACTCTCTCTCCATAGTAAAACATTCCATTCTCACTCTGATCACTCTCCTGTCTTATTTCTGTGTGATGGATTATTGTATCTCATATGGGAATAAGAAGGTGTTGTTGTTTACAAATAATATATTTATCAGTCCCATACTCTTAAAGGGAGCCAGCTTTGTTCCCTATGGAGACACAAAGAGTCTCCTCAAATTATTGGCTTAGGAATGCGACAAAAACAAAAAGATATCCATGAATTCAAGTCTCCATGGAGTGAGTAATTGATAGGAAATAAAAGTCATTTTGTGGATGAACTATCCCTTTAAGGTCAACCAGCCAACAGCTGGATGGTGAAGAAGGCACATTACCAGAAGACAATAAACGCAGAAGGACTCTATGGAGGGCCACAGCTGCCATATTAAAAAATAAACTATATAATAAATGAAATAATAAAGAAATAAATGTAGGTTAATTTGAAAGAAATATGTTTTGAAATAGACAAATAGAGTAATGTGGCATAAATACATTTGCAGTTTTTTCTATTTCTGTGCATATTTTATTTCTATTTATGTATTACTTCAACCATATGTTAATGAAGGGGTATGTCTTGAAGTATTAGCAATCAAACCCAAAGTGATAAAACCCACACACACAGTAGGCCTACTGTGATGGAATTTGAGTGTCAGGCCCCAAATGCATGGTCAAAAAGAAAGTGCAAGTAATGGCAGCGGAAAGTAGGCCTACTAACCATCCGGGGGCTCCTTTTTTAGATGACCTTGTACTAGTGAACTGACCAAACGTGGTCATAGTCCCAGACACCACAAACAAAGGTTCAATCCTGCCCTGCATGTCTCTCTTTGGTACAACACGCACACGTACAACACACATGCACTCGGCCACTTGTGAAGAATGTGGTGAAAGAAGACTCACTATATAGCCTACATCTTATGCTGGCTATACAGTATGGATGACTATGGATGACGATGGTACTGAGTGGTAGCCCTGCTTACTATGGATGACTATGGTGGGGAGTGAAAGACAGAAAATGTACCTTACTGATATTACACCACAAACCTTTGGTTTACAAGGCACTGTCATTACTTGCGCCAGCAGAGTGCGCAAATACTGCGTTCGGCTGCATATCTGTCGCTTGTCTGTTTGTGTTTACGCCCGTAGCCAATCAGGGACCAGCATTCCTGGTGACATCACCATCAACAGCCAATGAGGGACCAGCATTCTTGGTGACATCACCATCAACGAGCAACCTGATATAAATAACAAGGCGCACAAGTAGGCCATACATGGCCACGAGTGCACAAGAAGCAAGTTGGTACCTCGACAGAGTGCAGTCTAGTTACTTGCGCCAGCAAAGCGCGCAAGTACTGCATTTGGCTGCGTATGTATGTCGGTATCTGCCCTTGTTTAAGCCCATTGCCCAATCAGGGACCAACATTTTGTCAAAGTCATTAACAGCCAATGAGGAACCAGCATTCCTTGTGATGCCAGTGGTGATGTCACTGGCGCAAGTTGGCATCTCAGTTGCGTGTATCAAAACACCGTTCCGGTTTCAGTTAAGACCCGCCAGCGGGGGGCGCCCGCTGGCCTACTGGTCCAGGCACATACCACTTAAGCATTACCACATAGGCATGGTGCTTGGTGGCGGTTTGATTCCCGATCCGGACGACCTTTGCTGCGTGTCACTCTCCATCTCTCCCCCATTTCCTGTCAGTCTACTGTCCTATCAATAAAGGCATAAAAGCCTTTATTGATAGAAAAAATTAAATTATGAAAAGAAAGCTCAGGCTTCTGAATCCTATGAGATTAATTACTTTGTTGTCCCCTGAAGATGGCTCTATAGCACAGAGGAAAGAGCTTTGCCTAGATAACCACAGGTGGGGGGTTCAAGACCAGTAAAAAGCATTTTCTGTCTTTCACTGTCTGTTTTGTCTTTTGAATAAAGATTTATTAAAAAATAAAAAATAAATAAAAAAACTTGACCAAGTTGAAAAAAAGAAAAACACAAATAAATGTTCCTCCTCTTAGGAAATGTCACAGGCTTTCCACCTATGCTTTCCACAGCTTTCCTCCTTTGTGGAAAACATAGGTGGAAAGCCTCTGCGTTGTGCCATTTCCTCAGAGGAGGAAAATTTGGTGGATTTTTTCAACTTGGTCAATTGTTTTTTTTATTTATATTTTTTATTTTTTAAATAAATCTTTATTCAAAAGTCATGACATACAAGACAATACAAAACAGAAAATTCTTTTCACTGCACTTGAACTACCAACCTTTAGTTCTCTAGGCAAAGTTCTTTCCTATGTGCTATAGAGCCATAGTAAGTCTACAGGGGCAAAAATGAATCTCCTTTGACAACTTTATGAACATTTTCTGTCTTTCAGTGTCCACCTAAATGGAAAAATGTTTAAATTATGAAAAGAAAGCTTAGGCTTCTGAATACTATGAGATTAATAACTTTGTTGTCCCCTGTAGCCTTTATTGGTATATAAGGTGCTGAAAGTCGATGGGACGACGCTATACTATTCTGTCCATATCGTGACATAACTCGGACGGCGCTGAGTCGGCTCTGTCGACCTTCGCAACGCTCGACACGGCGACTCGCTTGCTACCGCTCGCTCACCGGTGTCTCACGTGGCTCAAGGTTCTAGTTTCCTCTGTGCTAGAGACAGACATGGAAGATAATGGGGACAACAACGTTATTAAATTATTTGTTTTCAGTCACTTACATCATGATAAGATTATTTGCAACCGGAATCAAGATTAGCATGTAATTGAAATGTTATTTGAACTGAAATCACACAAAAACACCTGAAAAACGGGATATTATGGACTATATATATTTAATGCTTTCTAGGTGCTTTCAGGTGCTTTTGAGTAATTATTTTGTATTTTAACACTGATGGCTCATTTCAATTTCACTCTCCTTTAAGGTGTTTTTTTAAACACCACACCAGTTTGATTTCATAAGGTTGTTTATTGAGTTGTTGAGTTTCAACCCTAGAACACCTGACCTTATTGCTTGAGCCACACTGGCATGGGAGAAGCATGTGAGAACAAAATGCTCAACCTCAAAGAATTTTGATGGTCATTTAAAAATGTGCCTTTATGGTACTGATAAGGACTATGGTGCTGACTACGATGGTACTGACTATGGTGCTAACTATAGTGCTGATTATGGTGCCGACTACTGACTTTTATGGCGCTGACTGGTTAATGACTACTGTATGTACTATGTACTGCATGACCATGGTACTGACTATGGTTAATTAATGGTGCTGACTAATGATAATTCCTATATGCTGACTGTGGTACTGACTATGGTTAATGACTATAGATAGATAGATAGATAGATAGATAGATAGATAGATAGATAGATAGATAGATAGATAGATAGATAGATAGATAGATAGATAGAAATAGAAATAAGAAATACAAAGCTTTATTTTATTTGCTTTTATTTGCTGTGGGGACTTTTGTGTCGCAAACGAGTGACGTAACCAGCATGCCAACCCTCCTGTTTTTGGAAGAAGTCTCCTGTTATTTGACCATGTCTCCTGTTCCAGAATATCCCCCAAAACATATTTTTTACCATTTCTCACTGGCACTGATATGCAGCCACGGCCATTATAGTTCCTTGGCTATTTGATTTGGGGGGGCCGAATTTGATTGTTATTTTTGAAAGGTGCAAGATCTAGCTCTCTCTCTAAAATCAAGGCGAAACACCTGAAAAAAGTGAGTCCCATCAAGGCGAAACACCCGGAGGAAAAAAAAATCATGCAAATGAGGTCCAGGTCATCCTAGAGGTCTGACTTGGACCTCATTTGCATGATTTTTTTTTTCAGGTGTTTCGCCTTGATGGGACTCACTTTTTTTCAGGTGTTTCGCCTTGATTTTGGAACTCAATTTTTGGGGGATTTTGGGGGATTTTGGGACGCACTTTTCTCCGGGTGTTTCGCCTTGATGGGACTCACTTTTCTCTGGGCGTTTCGCCTTGATGGGACTCACTTTTCTCCGGGTGTTTCGTCTAGATGGGGCTCACCTTTTTCCAGGTGTTTTGCCTTGATTTTGGGACTCACCTTTCTACGGGTGTTTCGCCTTGATGGGACTCACTTTTTTCCAGGTGTTTCGCCTTGATTTTGGGACTCACTTTTTGGGGGATTTGGGGGAATTTTGGGACTCACTTTTCTCTGGGTGTTTCGCCTTGATGGGACTCACTTTTTACCAGGTTTTTCGCCTTGATTTTGGGACTCACATTTTTGGGTCGTGGGGTTACACGGAACTCCACAACGGGGGTCTGGGGTTCCCCCCAAAACTTCTTAACAGAAATATAATATTTCCCTGTGTTCTGTTACATTTTTTTGTTTGATACTTTTATCAGGCTTGCCTTACTAGCGTCGGTACAATTTCAGCCTTAAAATGCCAAATGGTGTACAGATTTGATAACTGACATAACTTCTCATCTTTAAGTCATTACTTGAGTGAATATCTGTATGATCTTGCATGCATTGCCCACACGCCCCAAGCAGACCCCGCCTCGACCAAGGCCAGATTTGAACGAATTTATTAAAGGTAGTCTACTTCACAGACCTCATTACTAGTCCACTGTGCCAGCACGGCGAGGTCATCTCACAATGCTTTCTGAACTGGTTTTGAAGTTATTCTGCAGGAAATCAGTCTTTAAAGTAAGATCTTCAGGGGGCTTGAACCCACAGCCTCTGTATCATTAGCTCAGTATCCTAACTCATTAAGCTACTTGCTGCTTGAAACAAGATAGTATTTTTTCTTAGACGAACAAACAACGTTACAAAAGAAAAAAGAAAAGAAGATCTTTAATAGCATATTTGTTCTCGTTTGTTGTTGCTTGTCTACTCTAGATGTTTGAATGTTTTGGAACCGCAATAGAAACAGGACTCTACCTTTTGTCTTATTATCCAGTTAAAATATTGAAAACCTCAGTGACTCACTGGTCTAAAAATATTCTTGAAAGACAGAAGGTTATAAGTTCAATTCCTGCCTTACTTTTTAACAGGAATGCAATTTTTGTTGCTGTTTTAAATAACAATCTGTATAAATCTACATCTCTTCCCATGGGGGTCTGTGGCCAAATACAATACAAGTTGTGGGCCCTTGAAATGAAAGTGTTTCAGAACACTTAGTTTTGGAGGCAGAGATAGGTGAATGATCACAGGTTCAAATCCTGTCTTAGTTGTCAACTTGTCTTGACAAATGTTGAACACTTTCTTTTTTCTTTTAAATTCAAATCTTTCTTGTGAGGCCAAACGGCACTACATCTTGTCAGATGAGAATCACTGTGTTATACAGCGGGACAGTCATAGCTCAGTGTCTAGAGTGAAAGCCTACTGAGCAAAAGGTTTCAGGTTCAAGTCTCAGTTAGGGACATACCACAGATCACAAAATGCTGACATTAAAATACAGTACTTGATGTATGCTGTAAGTGTTCACATGAAGGCAGACATTTCTTCTCCAAATTCACTATATATCTTTTATAAATGAATGTCCTACTTTATCATACAACAGTGTCACACAAAAGCATCGAAAGTAGCAGATACAGAAGCTTGAATCGTGGTGTGAAGCAACACAATTTGAGCTTGTAGATCTGCTGCCAATTATTAATGTATTTGAATGCTTTTAAGGCTATCGCTGCCTGTCTCAAATAGACTGCACCCTATCGAGATGCCAACTTGCACCTTTAATATTTAAATTGCTAGTAAAGCAGGCCTGATAAAAGTATAAAAAAAAATCTCATGTTTTCTGACGATCTGAGGTTGGCAGGTATGGTAACCAGACAGGTTTGATCACCTTCCAAATAACCTGCCAAGATGTTATTGACACAGAGTAGGCCTACACATGACATTTTTCAAATAATTAAACCTGTTACAGGATGTTAAAGCTAGGTCCGTTGTCTCCCTCTGTCTGTGGAAAGAGGTAATTGTCAGAACTACATGCCAGCTGCCTGTGGTTGACTCCTGGATTGTCATTTCTCCTGGATTTCTCCTGGATTTGGTATCTCCCAAAATTCACCAGAACACAGGAAATTACATCTACTATGTTATAAGGTTTCTGGGGGAGGCCCCAGACCTCCCACTTGGGGGTTGTAGTCAGTGACAGTGGCGGGGGGTGCTCTCCTTTCCGACATGTCTCCCACTGAGCATGCCGTCTAAAAGTGGTCTAATAGTGGTATAGATTTGAATGTTTTTTAGTCGTCTAAACTTAAACTAGACGACTAATAGACGTCTAATAGTCGTCTAATAGTCGTCTAATAGTCGTCTACTCTAAATGATTGTAGACCGTCTATATTTAGACGACTATTAGACGTCTATTAGTCGTCTAGTCTAAGTTTAGACGACTAAAGAACTTTCAAATCTATACCACTATTAGACCACTTTTAGACGGCATGCTCAGTGGGCTCTATTCCGACAGTGACTTCTTATTGTCGGAGTGGCAACACTTCCATAGAGGTTAGGGTTTGGGATAGGGTTAGATGTTGGAAAGGAGACATCAGTGCATGCAATCATACTGAAATATTCACTTAAGAAATGGATGGTTATTATTAAAGATGGGTCTTCCATTGCTTCAGCCATCAAACGCATACTTTTTGCGTTTTAATGGCTGAAATAATTGTACCCATCATTTTCCAATGCTAGTAAAGCAAGCCTGATAAAAGTATCAAACTCGCAAAATTCACCATGAACACAGGAAAATACATCTACTCTGTTAAAACGTTTCCGGGGGAGGACCCCCAGACCCCCACTTGGGGAGTTCCCAGTTCTTGTCTAAAGTATTTATAAGCGGTGGACTGAACTGTCAATGTTAGCTCTACAGGTTTGTCAGTTCTATTGTTCATTGTTTGTTTGTTTGATGTGATGAAAGGCCAACACTGCATGGGTGTGCTTAAGAAAACACTTGCTTAAAACCTGTCCAGTGCTCATACGACGTGTTCACACCAACTGAATGTACTTGAAACTTGATGACCATGTATTCCTTTTATTTTGATAAATGCAGCTGTTACAAAACCATGGGTGAGCCTAGTAGGCAACTAAAACCACTAAAACCACACAGCCCCCATTCTGAGGCAAAATAGTCTGCAAAAATAGATAGATTGATACTAATATAATAAGACAGAAATGCCAACACATGCCAACATGATACTATTGGAGAAGTGAGTGTATCTCCATATTTGGCCTCCAGAAAAATAGATTTTCAGGCCTGATTTGAAAGAAGCCAGTGATTCACATTTTTCTTTGGATGTCTGCAGCCCACACCTTTAGGCAGTTAAGCAGCACTTCTTTGAAACCCATTTCTTTGTTCAGTGATTCACATTGTTTCATTTCAACAGGCCTTCGTCACATCAGTATCCTATTCACCTGCACCTGGCTCAATGACAACAAACTATCAATACACCTGGGTAAAACCGAATCCATCCTCTTTGGGTCAAATCCTAATCTCAGCAAGGTCGATAATTTCACAATCAAAGTGGGTGACGAAATTACCAAGTCTCCAAACAAGGCTCCAAACAGCACAAAACAAACTAATTAGACTTCTGCTTAGAACTGCTTAGACTTCCATGTTGGGCTCACCTCACTGCTAATCACTTTTTATGCGTGAGTTGGCTCACGGGAACTGACAGAGTACAACATCTTGCAATGGGCCTGCCACTAAGGTAACCATATGCTTCCAAAACATCAAGGATGTTCACAATTATAACACCAGAGGCAGCTCCACAGATCACGTCCAACCAAGATTTGGCTCAAACAAAGGGTTAAATGAGTTCTCCTGCTATGCCGCTAAAATGTGGAACGCCCGACCGAACTTCACCGAAGGCCTTAAAGGAGTGTAAATCCCTACCTTCCTTTAAAACCGCCCTGAAAAGCAACTTACAGGCGGCTACTCAAAACTGGTAAAAGAAAACAAAGCCTATACTTATGGTGTGCTGGTGCTACCTCCTAACTTTCACCTTTCCCAATATTTTTGGAGAAACACACTGAGATTACAACATTGGGCTAGAGATTGCAACATTATTTGGTGCATGTGGTGTCAGAGGACCTCATTGACTCTGGAATGCTAACTCACTTGCTCTCAGTAAGACAAAGAGGACCTGGCAGTGGCGCAAAAATAGGCTAATAATTACTGAAACATATATTGTATGCCAGTGCTACACTGTCCAATTAAGTCCACATACAGTACATTCCGTATTGACTATTTCTATTCACAGCATTTTGTAAGTGACAATAGTCTATTTTCTAATGTATGTCTTGCATAGCACTTTGCACCAACTGTGAGGTCATGTTGTTCCTGTCAAGTGTGGATCAATATGCATAGTTGGTACGTTAATCATGTACAGGTATATGGCTTTGTGCCAATGACAAATATTCCTATTATGCGTTCATTGTTCTTGGCAAACTAACAGATTTTAAACCATGACAACAATTTCAGACACAATTAGGCTATAAAACTCAAAGAAAAAGAAAGAACACCACAATGTAGAAATACTTTTACTGTAAACGTAAAAGTTTTTAAGTAAAAGTCCTGTATGCAACATTTTACTTGAGTAAAAGTACAAATGTATTGGCATAAATATATAGTTACAGTACCAAAGTAAAGATTTCTCAAAAGCGGGCTCTGTCGTTGGGTCCTCTTTGCAGGGGGTGGAGGAAGTAGCCAGACTGCGAACGGCTAAGAAGCTAGACTCCATCTTGAAGAACTCCTCTCACCCCTCCATCTTGAGATCTTCAGTTACTGGAGTAAGATCTATCTATCTAAATAAATAAAAAAAAGTCAAACTTGTTCAGAAATGGCAGTTTACAAGATCATAGCATGGCGCATCGCAACATGAGCATGTGGATTGGCTATTTTCGAATAGCCAACCCTACATATTGTACATAGCAGGGTATTTGAAAATAACATTTAAATTTTAGAACCTCACAACGCATTTCGATGCGAGGCGTTATGAAATCTACTATTTCTAGTCACATGACATTTTTTGGCAAAATAAGGGGCAGAACGATCTTGCAGATGAACTGACCATGTGAAGCATAGCCTGTTGTCCTCATTTCAAGTGAAATCCAAAAATCATGAATTTGCAAATAGAAGGCTTTGCGTTTTGGCCATATATATTTATTAGGGCTGGGATGCGATTAAAAAAATGTATCTAATTAATTACAGGCTTTGTAATTAATTAATCGCATTAATATTTGACACGAGAAGCATTTTTTTTTTTTACTAAAACACATTTTGTTGTATGAGGGAATCAACGAGTGAGTTTTTAAATCTAAATTATGCATCCACTGGGCCAAGCAAAACGCTCTGATCGGCTACTTCTCCCTTTGCGTTTGTTGTCTCTTCTTGGTTGGTGCATCGCTATGATCGGTATGCCCGAAACTGAAGGTTCTGTGGTGCAAAAACTAAGTGCGATTAAAATGCGTTAATCTTTTTAATCGCGTTAATTTTCTGTAATTAATTAATCGCAATTAATCAGTTAAAGTCCCAGCCCTAATATTTATATATAAACATTTTAACAACACAAATCTTATACGGGTGTACCTGGTACAAAAGCATTTTCAGATAGGAGTCTGTGGTCAAACACATATTAATTTGTGGGTCCTTGGGATGTGAAAAGGTTTGAGAACCACACTGATTCCAGAAGGTGTTTGAGGTCTTGGTGTACTGTGTGTCTCTTCTGCAGGTTTCACAGGACAGCTTTGGGGGAGATGATCCTCTGTGCCATGTATCTAGCTAGCTGCTATCTATCTCTATCTGCAACTTCACACTCCTGCAGTGAAGGATAGAATGTGATTAGATAATTACACGCAGGGCTAATAAGGACAGGTGAGAGGAATGTGGATTGACTGGGTCTATTGGCTGAGAAGAAAGAAGTGAGGTGATAAGGAACATAACGCTGTGAGCACAGGCGTGAGTAGCTAATTTGGTGATGTCGTTGTGGCTCAGGAATGAGGGCATGGGTGTGGTCATGAAGATAATATACAAGCAAAAACAGAGTAAGAGAAAATGGAAAATAGGCATACATTACCAAATGTATGCTTATTTGCATTTGTCCCAAAATACATACATGTATTAGAACATACCATGACAAACCAAAACGGTTCGTACACAAAAACAACCTTTGAGACCATGTACTCACTAGGCCGATTCATTTACCTTACATTTCTGCATTAAACCCTACTTTATTTCTGCATTAACCCTACTTTATTCTGACCCTATTCTGGGCATGTTCTAATAGACAGAACTCTCTCTCTCTCTCTCTCTCTCTCTCTCTCTCTCTCTCTCTCTCTCTCTCTCTCTAAAGAAAATAGTTGATCGTTAGGGGAAAATAGGCAATCTACACACAAAGGCAATCTAGTAGATTGACTATTTTCACTTATGCATGTATAGGGTTTAAGTGGTTAAATCTTTGTTGGAAGTGGAACCAGGTGGAACCAGGAGATGATGCTGATTTAGCTAAAAAAAAAGAAAAAAAATCACACCCGTGTGAACTGAGCGGTGGTCGTGGGGGGGGGGGGGGGAGGGGGGGGGGGTGTGCCTGTGGGGGTGGGGAGGGGTGCCTGTGTGTGGGGGGGGGAGGGAGGGGTGCCTGTGTGTGTGGGGGGTGTGTGTGTGTGTGGGGGGGGGGGGGGGGGGGTGCCTGTGGGGGGGGGGAGGGGTGCCTGTGTGTGTGGGGTGGGGGGGTGTGTGTGTGTGTGTGTGTGTATTGCAGTTGATGCTCAGGGCAGGCTAGACTCAACAGCACCTCTCTGGTCACCCAGGGTACTCAGGCTACACCAGAGGCTACATACAGACAGACAGACAGACACACACACAGACACACACGGCCACGCTATGGAGACGGTGTGACCACCGCTCAAAAAAAGAAAGAAAAAAAGGAGAGGAGGTTTGCTGACAAAGTGTAACCTCAAATGAATCCACCTGTCACCCTCAAGGTTTTGTGTTTAATCCAGTGTGTTGGTTATTGCATTTTGGCTCGACTTTACAGAGACTTTTCTTGTCTCATCTAATGGGTGGATTGCTATGAAACTTGCTGAGTGGCAGTGGATTCATGCTCCCTGGCCTAGAGGGTGAACCCCAAATGTCAATTTTCCACATGATACTGTATCTCTTAACTTAATTTGCAGATTACAGGATGAACCCTACTGATTTGGGTGACCCTATAGCTTTAACTCTACCTACCGCCTTATGCCAAAACGTCCACTTGTTTTCTGCTTTGATTATGGCACTTTATTTTATTTCACCTAAAATCTTTTGCTGTTCTATATGTGAATCTTTCAGTGAATAAACAATAATAACAATAAATACATAAAATAAATCCCTTATTTCTCTTTCATATATAGTATATATAGTGTTGGAATATTTATAGGATGGCAGTGGTTCAAAGTAAACTGCTGGTTGGTGTAAGGAGCTGCATACTTTATAGTATGCCTGCCTTCTTATCATATTTCTTTTACTTCACACTGTTGATTAAAGCCCGGAGTCCAAGCACTTCACTAACCACAATGTTGTTAGTGTTAATGTCATTTTGATATGTCAAGGTACTTTATTTGGTTTGCGGCACAATCACAAGGCATTTCCCTGCTAGAAAAACCAGCACAAGACCAGCAGTAAGACCAGCACCAGCACCAGCACAAACCAGCGCATGTTGTGTTTTCTAGCTGGTCTGTGCTGGTGCTGGTGCTGGTTTGTGCTGGTCCCACCATCTAAACCAGCATGAACCAGCACAGACCAGCACCAGCACAGACTGGTGCTGGTCTGTGCTGGTGCGTGCTGGTGTGGTCAGGGACCCCCGGGGGACCCCCCTGAGAAGTGGACCAGGTCTTTGCTGGTTTAATTTGCTCTTTGCTCTGGTGCTTGAATCCTGTTCTGTATTCCATATTAGATTGTGACATTATTTTTGACATTGTGGGTGTGAGTGGGATTTGAACTTACTACCTCCGGCACTTCATATTAGATAAATTATTAAAGATAAATATGGATCTATAAATCCATAGTTAAAATAAGACAAAGAGCCAAAGGACGTATCTTTAGATTGTTGTATTGAAGAGAGACAGACAAGGAAGACAAAGCAGTGGGCATATCATCCTAGTGGTATGCTCGATAATCTCTTCCCACCCTAACGGCAGGACAGAGGATTCTCTCTCCCAAAATGGAAGTTACATTCAGTATATAAAGACACAGTTTATGACAGTAAGAAGCGTGGAACTCATTCATTTGTTCCCAAATAAAAACAAGGAAGTAGTAGGAACTCATTGATTTGTTCCTATATCATAACAAGGAAATAACAGGAAGAAAGTGCCACGTAGTGCTGGTTATTTTCCACCACTCGTGACTTATACAGTATATCATGATTTCATAGTCTAAAGTTATTATGACCTGCAATCTTTAGCCTGACCCTACAGTATCCGACCAAAATGTGGTCTCATACTGTACGTTCAGTTCATATATATATATATATATGGTCATATGAGACTCAAACACAAACATAGAATTATGTATAATAATTCATATCTAACAATCTATCCTTTTCATTTTTGTATGAGGTTCATATGACCTCCATATTAAACATTTTATCAGGGTAATAATAATAATAATATTATGAAGACTTTAATAATATTTATAAATTCAAATTTTCAAAAGAGAACTGTAATAAATCCTTAAAGTTAAAGAAATGTGACACATCATTCATCGTTTCTTACAGATGAATGAAGACAGAATTAAAATTGAATAAACAGATAAAAATAAAGAATAAAGAATGAAAAATGAAAAAAGAAAATATGAGTTGATCGGATGACCATTGATCGGATGACGATGATGACGATGATGATGATGAGGGTGATGATGATGTTGACGTTGGGGCATTGTAGAGACGTGAGGGAGGAGGACGCAGGATGCAGTTGATGTGGGGTCCTTCTTCTGGGTCTCTCAGGTGATTCCTAGGGGGGACGAAGACTTGGCCAGTTTACTGTTTCAACAACAATTTAGTTCATCATGATAGTGTTTGTACTACACATGGCATCAACAACAGTGCAACAGAATTCTCACCGACAAGGCACGATTTTTACATCGTGCCGCTGCGGTTGATTGGCTCGTGCACTGGTCTGGCCGGGCCTCAGGTCGTGGTTCGTCTGCACCCCATCTCAGTCAGGTGGTTCTCAGTTGACCCGATTCTCCTCCTTCCCCACACTGCCTTCCTCCTCTCTCCGTCAGCGTCAGCCCATGTAAACAGAAATATTTCCAATTAAGTTTCAAATAAATCTTAAATCGATGAAAAACCAAATTAAATAAATTAAAATCAAATCAAAATTAAAATATATTAAACCTTAGACTATAGACTCCCCCCTTTTTTACAACAAGTTGTAAAAGTTAAATAAAATAATTTAAATTATTTAAATCAATGAAATGAGCTTTAAATCATACACTACAGTACAGTACAGTAGCTTGGGCACAGGGGAGTCAGTGATAAGTAATACGCCTCAGGGGCGAGAAGCGACCTTGTGTCCTTCTCCACAATGGGGTCTAATTTGGTTGTTATGGTAACCAGGGACGTGACGTTCCAAAACAGAGATTTCTGGGTAATGAAGTTCTTAACAGTAAGAGAACAGGACAATTAAACAAAATACCATAGACAGTAAACAATCAGAACGTTTACGAAAAATAGGAGAAAGGAAAGTCTAAACAAGACATGTTCCCAAAACAATTCTCTCACACACAGACCATCTGACCTTGAAGGCGGCAGATGTCTAACAGGCACACAGGCACACATACGCACACACCTCGACAGGCATGAATCACAGTCAACACGCACGCTCACGCACGCACTCACACAAGAGTGATGGAGAGGGAGTGGAACAGATAAGGGGTTAAAGCGACATTTACGCACACACAGGCGCATGCCCGCACTCACACATACAGTACTGGAGCGGCACGCACATTGACCAAGAGAGAGGGGGGGGTGGAGCTCACACATTCCCCCTCTACCTCACACGCACACGCACTCATGCTCACAGAGATGGGAGTCAGAGAGGGGGGGGTTTACTGAAGCAGCACCCACACGCAAATCTTCTGCTCGCACACACATACAGTACGGTAAATTCATTCTCACAGAAAAGTCATCAAATAAATGAAATTATAGTATAATACACAGCCAGAATCCTCTAGCAGGTTTTAAATCTTAACGTTACAACAGTTTAAATGAATTTAGGCATCAATAATTTGAGTTAGTTATTCTAAATCTTAAATCTTAACTTTAATTTCTCAGAGACATTTTAAAATGTCTTAAAAGTACTTAATATTACAGAAAACAGAACTGGTCAGTAACATAGTCAAAGATAAAATATTTGTTTCTCAATTTCCAATGGCTGGGCCAAGCCATGAAAGTGAGAGACCTAAATAAACACAGTATTATCGGTACATAAACAGATAACTGACAAATACTGACCATTTCATATGGTCCAGTCATAACAAGCTATATAACCACAAACTGACATATGAGCTGACCATCCCTATGGTCCAGACATAACAAGCTATAACCACAAACTGACATATGAGCACGGTTTTAATCAGGCTGCCTAAAAAGCTCGCCCTAGGTTATAAGCATGGTTTTAATCAGGCTGCCTAAAAAGCCCGCCCTAGGTTATAAGCCAAACATATAATGACCCTTCATAGGGTCCAGACAAACTGACAAAAACAACTGTACCGAAAAAAGTTAAGGTCTGAAAATCAGTATTGTCTCCTCCTCATCACAATGAGAGAGCGAGAAACCAAACAGATAAATAGATAAAAAAATAGAATAGGGAGTTGTACATACCCCCTGAAACGTTGTAAGAGAAACAAAGAAATTTACGACCATCTGTATCTATAGATAAGGGTTAATTTACGACGCGTGTCAAACCAAAACATTATTAGGAGCTTAGGACTCCTCCAGACGGAGGGAGAACATCATTCACAAATCATATCAATTATCCTAACATTAACATCGTTAATTCAAAATTCAACAGACACGACACGTTACAGGGATTTAGTAAATATGTACTTATCTTAATCAACTTAGGAATTTGCCGATGCGCAGAGATCCAGGAGGTGCAGCCGGGCGGTGGTGCATCGGTGGAAAATCCAGCCTTTCGTCACGGTCCGGTGCTGCTCCTGGATGTCTACGCGGTTCCACATTAATCCAAAACTCATAACACTGTTGTCCAATAAAATCCTTTGTCTGAAAATACAGCAATTATAGAGATTTTCCTGGCTGGTTTCAGATACGTGTTGTAACATTGTTCCACCGGGGGAGAGAAAGTGAACCTTAAATGGCTAACAGCCTGAACACTTTATCCGTCCCTCAGTCGGCCAATGTGACAAACAGTATCCTCGCTCGATAAGGACCATTATTATTAGATAAATTATTAAAGATAAATATGGATCTATAAATCCATAGTTAAAATAAGACAAAGAGCCAAAGGACGTATCTTTAGATTGTTGTATTGAAGAGAGACAGACAAGGAAGACAAAGCAGTGGGCATATCATCCTAGTGGTATGCTCGATAATCTCTTCCCACCCTAACGGCAGGACAGAGGATTCTCTCTCCCAAAATGGAAGTTACATTCAGTATATAAAGACACAGTTTATGACAGTAAGAAGCGTGGAACTCATTCATTTGTTCCCAAATAAAAACAAGGAAGTAGTAGGAACTCATTGATTTGTTCCTATATCATAACAAGGAAATAACAGGAAGAAAGTGCCACGTAGTGCTGGTTATTTTCCACCACTCGTGACTTATACAGTATATCATGATTTCATAGTCTAAAGTTATTATGACCTGCAATCTTTAGCCTGACCCTACAGTATCCGACCAAAATGTGGTCTCATACTGTACGTTCAGTTCATATATATATATATATATGGTCATATGAGACTCAAACACAAACATAGAATTATGTATAATAATTCATATCTAACACTTCAGTCCTGCACTTATCCTCGGCGCCACTGGAACCTGTTAGTTAAAATGGGTGTTTGTCCCTATTTGTATATGACCAGCTTAGACCAGCACAGACCAGCACAGACCAGCACCAGCACAGACCAGCACCAGCACAGACCAGCAGTAAAACACAACATGTGCTGGTTTGTGCTGGTGCTGGTCTGTGCTGGTTTATGCTGGTTCATGCTGGTCTGTGCTGGACCAGCACCAGCACCAGCACAGACCAGCAGTAAAACACAACATGCGCTGGTTTGTGCTGGTGCTGGTCTGTGCTGGTCTATGCTGGTTCATGCTGGTCTGTGCTGGACCAGCACCAGCACCAGCACAGACCAGCAGTAAAACACAACATGTGCTGGTTT